>NC_133333.1:192534404-192879404 GCF_042186555.1 Aquarana catesbeiana | reverse complement strand
TAGTGCTTGCAACCTTTCTTCATAACTAATATCCTCCAGACCCTTTTTTAGCTTTGTTGCCCTTCTTTGTACTTGCTCCATTTCCAGTACATCCTTCCTGAGGACTGGTGCCCAGACCTGGACATCATACTCTAGGTGCGGCCAGACCAGAGTCTTGTAGAGTGGGAGAATTAGTGTTTTATCTCTGGAGTTAATCCCTTTTTTAATGCATGACAATATTCCGTTTGGTTTGTTAGCAGCAGCTTGGCATTGCATGCTATTGCTGAGCCTATCATCTACTAGGACCCCCAGGTCCTTTTCCATCCTAGATTCCCCCAGAGTTTCTACCGGTAGTGTATAGATTGCATTCATATTTTTACCACCCAAAAGCATTATTTTACATTTTTCTACATTAAACCTCATTTGCCATGTAGTTGCCCACCCCATTAATTTGTTCAGATCTTCTTGCGAGGTTTCCACATCCTGTGCCTGTGCTTTAAGTGCTCTGCTAATGTACAACTTGCTGGTGAAAATGTGCAGCAAGTTAACAAGACTAATGCCCCGTACACACGGTTGGATTTTCCGATGGAAAATGTCTGATCGGAGCGTGTTGTCGGACATTCCGACCGTGTGTGGGCTCCATGGGACATTTTCCATCGGATTTTCTGACACACAAAGTTTGAGAGCAGGCTATAAAATTTTCCGACAACAAAATCCGATCGCATCAATTCTGACCGTGTGTGGCCTGTTCCGACGCACAAAGTGCCACGCATGCTCAGAAGAAATTCCGAGACGGAACAGCTCGGTCAGGAAAAATTAGCGTTCGGAATGGATACAGCACTTTCATCACGCTGCAATGTTAAAAATTGTTTAATACAGCGCACTCTCTTCTTCTTTATAATGTGAGAAGAATGAAGTATTTTTGCTGCTCATATTCACACAGACTTCTCACAAACTTATTTCTTTACTATTTATCGGGATTCCCTCAATATATTTTGATTTGTCACATCTGACAACATTATTTTTGTTTTGTTTTTTGTTTTTTTTGGTTTCAAGGCAGATTATTTTTTTTTGGTTTGTTTTTTTTTCAAGGCTGATCTTTGTTTTATTGTATTTTAATTTTTACTCCAGAATATTTTTGTGTGTGTTTTGTGTGTCAAGTTACCACAACACCATTGATATGTTGTTCTATTTAATCTGTAGGAGATTGTTTGGTGTTGTTGTCTCTTGTTAATTTCACATTGTACTTTCAAAATGTACCTGAATCTTCACCAACCAACTGTCCTTTTTGGATGAAAACACACATAGGAGAGTATAATTTTCCCAAAACTTTCATTTATTAAGGGCTCACAACTAAACAAAGAGGGAGGCAACGCTGGAGAAACAGCAGAAATGGGTGAAGCCTTGGACCCCCAGGGCACACATCAACTATTTTCAAGCAAAATTGGTGGCCTGAGGAGTCCATATGTAAGGGAGTGCAGTCTGGTCCAGAAGTCCCAGAGATCCAGAAAGCAGCAGATGAAATCTGTGTCCCCAGGCTGTGGTCATACAAGAGACTGCAGCTTTTGTCAGACCAGACTGAACCCAGGGCCATCATTCTCTGGTCTTCCTTCCACGCTTCCTTCCACGCTGTGGTTCTGGTGGTGGAGTTGTGGCAGCAGGAGGAGGAGGAGGAGGAGGATGGTCCAACTCAATCACGTCGGTCTTGGGTGTGATTTCGCCACTCACCCCCTTAGTTAGGACTTTATAAATAAGTTGCTCACACATGAGGCGTTGACCCTCCTGCATGCCCTGCAGTTTTGTGGCAGCCATGCAGGCAAAGGCCTCTTCAGGAGTAGGTAATGGGGCGTACACACGGTCGGACTTTTCAGCTACAAAAGTCCGACAGCCTGTCCGACAGACTTTCGACGGACTTGCGGCGGACTTTCTAACGAACAGACTTGCCTACACACGATCACACAAAAGTCCGTCGAATTCTTATGTGATGACGTACACCAGACTAAAATAAGGAAGTTGATAGCCAGTAGCCAATAGCTGCCCTAGCGTGGGTTTTTGTCCGTCAGACTAGCATACAGACGAGCGGATTTTTCGACCGGACTCGAGTCCGTCGGAAAGATTTGAAGCATGTTTCAAATCTAAAGTCCGTCGGATTTGAGGCTGAAAAAGTCCGTTGAAAGTCCGGAGAAGCCCACACACGATCGGATTACCAGCCAGCTTTAGTCCGTCAGCGTCCGTTGGACTTTTGTAGACGAAAAGTCCGACCGTGTGTACGCGGCATAAGGCTCTGAGGGACGCAGAAGCCTCCTGAATGAGCCTGAGTGCAGAATCCTGAACGTGACTCCCCTTACTGGGTCTTTTGTATGGAAGGTCGGAGGGGAGGAACCTGCGATTCGGTCAGGCTTCGACTGGTCCCAGGCTTCTCCTGGCTGCCACTTAGCCCCGCCTCCTCCTGGCTGCCACTAACCCCCGCCTCCTCCTGGCTGCCACATTCCACAGCCTCCTCCTGGCTGAGGTCTTCCTGTGTATGGAAAAGGGACATAGTTTTAGTTTTTTTAGTCATCAATCACACACAATTTTCACCTCCTGACTGTTGCAAATTGAATGTGAACAAATATAACAGACTATCATTCTGAGCCCAGCATTTTTCATTCTTGTCCCAATTTTGGGTGCCCACTACTGTCTATTGATTTGTCAAACACTTTTTTCAATCAGTAATTAGTGATCAATAAAAACATCTAGTAAAGATCATTTCTTTATTGACCAGAAATCTGTAGAAGAATGCTATACCTGATTCCAGCTGGGCTCCTCCACTTCTTCCTGGCTGGAAGGCCCAGGTTGGACATCGGAAGCCTCAGCTGGGGTGGAAGGAAGAGTGGAAGGAAGAGTGGAGAGGGATTCCCTGACTTCAGTGTGTCTCCAGCGCTGTCTGCCTCTTTTGTTTATGATTATAATGGGGATGTCTCAGGGCAGCTCCCTGTACTTGTCTATGAACAGGGGGAGGAAGTTGTGGTCATTGAAGCCATCCATTTTCTCTGCAAGACACAACACAAGACAAACCCTAAGGTCAGGCCAAACTCCCTAATCTTGTTACAATATAGGCTTCAATTTCGTAGCAGTATAGGCCCAAGTTTAGATCTTACCTTCGTTATCACGATCAGCGCCTCCGATGCTCCTTCCTCTGCTCACAGATCGTACGTAATACGCACGCGTGTTACGCTTTATACACACTGCATGCGTGTAACTCCGCCCGCCCCTGACGTTCTTTCTAGTCTATTCCCCGCCCCTTTTTGTTTGGCGCAGTGGGGGAGAGCACATGGCGGATACACAGCAGGTGCGTGCTAATTACAGCAACGAGGAGGAGGAAAGCCCGGATCCGGAGACGTCCCGATCCAGAAGGAGAAGATTTAAGGCATCAAATATGTCCTTTGGTGAGATGTTGGAGATGGTCGACATCCTGAAGAAGGCCGACTATGACGGGAAGTATGGACCTTACCCCAATTTCGGGGTACGACGATCGAAAGATCAGCTCAGGAAGCAGTGGTCGGACCTCAAATTA
The DNA here is from genome assembly GCF_042186555.1 of Aquarana catesbeiana. Classification (NCBI taxonomy): domain Eukaryota; kingdom Metazoa; phylum Chordata; class Amphibia; order Anura; family Ranidae; genus Aquarana; species Aquarana catesbeiana. The sequence continues at coordinate 192,875,869 of NC_133333.1, read as the reverse complement.
CTAGAACACGAGCAGTACAGAAAGATCCGGAGAGTGCTGCAAAAAAGTAAATATCTGTGCTGTGTTCCTATTCTTTTTGTGTTTTTTACGTTCGTGCTGCTCCATGTGCTTTTCTTAAAAGTGTACATTTTAAAATGGCAACTTTCATGTTCATGGGCACAATATTCGTTCGTATCAAACATTTTTCTTTGGGACTATAAAACACCATTGTTTTGGCCATATGCATTTGGCCACATTTTTGACGCCCTACTTGTATGAAACTAATTTGGTTGCGTAGATGTGTTTGTTACTAGAATGAAATGCAAACTAGATTCTGTGTAAGGAGAGGACACTGAGCAGCTGTTTTCACATCTGGACACTGGAGCACTAGTGTGAAACACCAGAACACCCTTTTTATTAGGGGGCCCACACAGGTGCTCCAGTGTATACTATAGGGGGGTCTCCATCTGTGAAGCTTGTACCAAACAGGTAAAAAGTATTGCAGCTTGACAAAGGACACTGAAAATGCTACATTTTGGAACTCGGCCAAAATAGACAATTGTACCCCACTTCCAAGCAATGTTTCCTATTTATAGTTCTGCCATCAAATATCTGTGTGCTAAGTATACCATTATTATTTTACATGGGGAGAAAAGACTCGGAGGACACCCCTCATCCGAGGAGAACAGAGACCCCGCACCTCAGGAAGAAGGGGAAATACCCCCAACCCAAGCAGAGCAGGAGGAGGAAGAAGATGTGGTGGAACTAGTCACCACAACAGGTGAGTGTCTGCGACCACAGGCTCAGGTAAGAGATGGATGCCGGCATATTATTGATACCTGTTTTTGTTTGGTTTCTCTCTTTTTAGGTGATCGTGAGGTTGTAGATCCAGATCCTTTCACATCAGAAAGTGCCCAGATCCTGATCAGGGAGATCATGGGGTGTAATTTAGAATTGGAAAACCTCAAGAAAAACATCAATGATGTTATTCAAAAAACTAAAAACATCATTGATGTTTTGGGGCGAGTAAAAACCCCTCCAAATCCCTTGGTTTTTTTGTGTGCTACAATCTTAAAAATGTTTGAACGATTTTTAGAAAAGCCAAATTTGGTGGATGCACACAGTGTGTCAACATGTGTTATCTGCCATCACGGGAGATCAATGGATGCGTTTTGGGGGTGCAACCCCTTCCTCAATAATAAAGTAGCTGAGAGGAAAGGGTTTCTCCCCCAAAACACGTCCCTTGATCCCCCATGATGGCAGCTAGCACATGTTGACATTGGCAAAATTGTGTGCATCTTGCAAATTTGGCTTTTCCTGGGGTGACTTCACCCCATCTGAACGCAATATCAAACACAGTTCCTAAATACTCATGTCAGATATTGCCTTCAAGTTGTACCAAATGTGAACTTTCTAAGTTCAAGATTTGTGTCTTTCTTGTTGGTTTTACACATGCCTGTTTGATCTTAAATGGACATTTCTATTTTTGATAATGCCACCCCAAAAAATGTTATACAACAAACATGTTGTTTTTTTTTAAAAAACCTTTTCTAAATGCACATATGTTTGTGCAGGTATTAAAAAGATTGTGAATCAAGAATGTGTGGATTATTGTCTCAACGCTACAACACTTTTGTGGTGATGGAATTGCTGCTTTCTGTGAAAATGGGGGTTATTTCCTAAGGGCAAATCCTCTTTGCACTACAAGTGCAGTTTCAGTGCAGTTTCAAGTGCACTTGTAGTGCAAAGTGTCTTTGCCTTTAGTAAATAACACCCAACAGTGGATAAGGTTACACAATCACGCTATTTTCAGGACTACCCACATTTCTGTCAGGGTCAGCTAAAACAAACACAAGTAGTAAATGTCACCAAAGATTTATTTTTTTTGTTTTTATTTGATAAAGGCTTCACAAATTGTCTGGCATATTGATGGCCCCCCTACCCGCAAAGAACCAAGGTATCTTAACCGGACATCACGGGCAGTCAGGGAGGGCAAGCCAGGATGGCCACTTTCAAGCGCTGTCAGGGTTGTTTCATTTAGAACTCCGGCCTCAGGCCCAACTGAGCCAGCATAGTTGGCAGAATGTTGGCGTAAAAAGTTATGTAGAACACAGCACGCCAGGATTATATGATTAAGTTTATACTCTGCCATATGGATGGGTGTCAGAACCAGCTGGCCATGATTCCAAATGTGTTCTCCACCACTCTTCTGGCTCTGGCCAGCCGGTAATTAAAAACCCTCTGTTCCGGGGTGAGGGTCCTCATCGGGAATGGCCGCATAAGATGGTCCCCCAGCGCAAAGGCTTCATCCGCAACGAAGACGAATGGGAGTCCTTCCACATTGTCTTCTGGAGGTAGCAAGTCCAAGCTGCCATTCTGGAGACGCCTGTAAAACTCCGTCTGGGCAATGACTCCACCATCGGACACATGGCCATTCTTCCCCACGTCCACATACAGGAACTCGTAATTAGCCGACACCACCGCCAACATCACAATACTATTGAACCCCTTGTAATTATAATAGTACGACCCTGAGTTGGGGGGGTGGGACGATGTGGATGTGTTTCCCATCAATTGCCCCTCCGCAGTTAGGAAAGTCCCACCGCTGGGCAAAGTGGGAGGCCACAGTCTGCCATTCCTGTGGCATTGAAGGAAACTGTTGAGGAAAACAAAACCAACTATTTTTGCACATAAACATGGAAAGCAGATTAGACACAAACATTCTTGGCCAACATCCAGATAACATTTATTAAGGGGAATTTTACAACACCAAAGTATAAGGTACACCTATCATATTCCCCCTCCCACTCCCTCTCATGGGCCTTTTCTAACATTATAGGGGGGGGGGGATCTTGGACAGGTAACCCTCTCCACATCATTGAGAGATGAATGCCTAAATACAGGGTATTACTTGGAACAACCCCTCCTTAGTTACACTATTGGCAGCCCACTGGACAGGTAAGAAGTGTCAGAATACAAAGATATAAATACACACTGTACACATTTGAGCACATTTGGACATTCTGCTATTACCTATCAAGATAATAATAGGCTACAAAAACTTTAAACAGTACCATTTGAAAGTATACAGGCAGGCCCTTGCACTACATGCTTTGGGGAATTCATCCATACATCTGACCACAAAAGAGATGGGTATAGTGTGCATGGGTTTGGCAAAGTCAGCAGATAGATGATTGAGGATAGACAGAGAATTGGGATCAGCTGACTTAGCAGTTGGGGAGAGGGAGGGTTAATAAAACTGATTTGGGGACACCACAAAAAAAGTCTCTGGCACTCTGCCTGAATTTAAAGCACAAATCACATTTTTAAACATTTTAGGGGGTGTTTGGGGTAAAGCACTACTATGGAGCTGATAAAATACATTGTTAAGTGACTACATGAGGTGAATATAGGGCAAGGAGAGCATGCTGGGGAGGTAAGTGAAGGCAAATATGTATGAAGGACTAAAAAAATAATGACAAAAAAATCCAGCATGCATGAGGACAAAGGGGACATTAACAGCATATTACAATCATGGTAATTAGGGAATGAGGAAAGAAATACAATATATTAGCAAACATTCAATACAATAAAATGTGATATTAAAGGATAAAAATCTTACCTTCATATACTCCTTCTGCAGGACCTGGATGATGGCAGAACAGGTCTCTGGGATAATGATACCCAGAGCCTGGGGGGAGATACCTGTCGAGAACTTGAGGTCCTGCAGGCTTCTCCCTGTCGCCAAGTACCACAGGGTAGCGATGAGCCTCTGCTCCGCAGTGATGGCTTGCCTCATGCAGGTATCCTGCCTGCTGATATAGGGGGTCAGCGAAGCCAACAAACGGTGAAATACCGGGTCCGTCATCCTGAGAAAGTTCCTGAAATCATCAGGATTATTCACACGGATCTCACGGAGCAAAGGCATATGACAGAACTGGTCACGCTGAAGCAACCAATTCTTGGTCCATGAACTCCTCCCCACCCTGTTCATGGACTGGACTTGTGTCAAGGTCAGGACCCCAACACCAAGCCCCCGCACAGCATGAACTCTACGAGGAGTATGTATCCGCAACATGGCTAGAAAACGGTCGGCTGCTCAGAACGAAGTATCAGAACGCACTGAAGAACAGCAAGGCCTGTGAAGAGTGACCTGAAAAACAGTAACGAACGAACAAGAACACAATGACTAAGTCATGTGGAGCTTGCTGCACACACTGAAGAGCAGATACAAACCCACAAGCACAAACCACAGAAAACCACAGAAAACGATCTGAAAGCCACAAGTCTGAAAAAGCGCGAATCGTCTCTCACCAAACTTTTACTAACACGAGATTAGCAAAAGGAGCCCAAAGGGTGCCGCGCTTGGTTCTGAACTGGCCTTTTCTAGTCTCGTTGGACACGGTTGACATCACCGCGTTGTTGGCGATTGGAAATTCCGACAACTTTGTGCGACCGTGTGTACGCAAAACAAGTTTGAGCCAACATCCGTCGGAAAAAATCCTAGGATTTTGTTGTCGGAATGTCCGATCAATGTCCGACCGTGTATACGGGGCATAACAATTCAACACTGCCACAAATGTGTGGCAAGTTATCCTTGCTATCTGGGATATAGCCATTTCCATTGCGATATTGGCTTTCTAACCTTACCCTGGTGGTCAGTGATGAGAGATCCAAGCAAGGCTTGGTTCGCTGGTTGTTTGCAGAACATTTAACAAAAATCTGCACACATAATGCCTAAACTCCATTGAAGTCTATGTGAGCTGAATCTTGTAATATTTCTTTCTGGCCTCTTCAAGGGAAATTTTCAGGCTTTTGTAAACAAGGACAGATGATCACTGCCATGGGAGACATGCAACAATGCAAAAAAAAAAAAAAACCTCAATTTTCACTAGTCTATAATTAGGACTTAAAGGGCAACATTAAAAATACACAATTCCTTTAGAAAGCAAGCTTGGACTATTGCTGCATATGTAATTGACATTCAACAGTCAGCCAAAGAACTGTAACATGCACTAGAAGCACAACGGGAGGGAAACATTGTGATGTGTGTCATCATGTTTATGCTGTTAGAATAAAACTTTAGATTTTCTTATATCAAAAAACTTTTTCTACAGTGTCTGTGTGTTCATTTACTATTTTATGTTTGTTTGTCTATGAGTAACAAGTGGTATTATGTAGGGTTCAGTTTTGAGTTGGCCGACCCTTTGCAGCTATAACAGCTTCAACTCTTCTGGGAAGGCTGTCCACAAGGTTTAGGAGTGTGTCTATGGGAATGTTTGACCATTCTTCTAGCATTTGCTAGGTCAGGCACTGATGTAGATGAGAAGGCCTTGCTCGCAGTCTCCACACCAATTCACCCCAAAGGTGTTCTATAGGGTTTAGGTCAGGACTCTGTGCAGGCCAGTCAAGTTCCTCCACCCCAATCTTCCTAACTGGTATCTATTTAGATACCTCCAGTTGAGACATGCTTTTCTTACTCAGTTCAGTTCTGACACACTTGAGCTGGGCACATCCCCATTGGAGAACATGCTAGGGGCTGAGGACCTACAAAAACCGCTATCAACAGTCTACAAAGAACTATTTGTGGAAAGACCCAAAATGCTTAATAAATGTAAAGACACTTGGAGTGCATTAGTAACAGATTTTGGGGGGGAAGATTGGGACGATATGTGGGATCACCCGTTCCGGACTCTGGTGTCGGCCAGGGATAGGCTCATTCAATTTAAAATACTCCACAGGGTGTATTATACTCCTGCAAGGATAGCCCGGATATATGGCACAGGTGCAACAGAATGCTGGCGATGCACGGTTAGCCATGCTGATTTTGACCACATATTTTGGCAGTGTCAGCCGATAAGGGAGTTCTGGAAGGGGGTATCACGCACTATACAGAAGGTACTTTCGGTACCGATCCCTGTTACGGTCGCAGTCTGTTTGCTTGGTCTAGTGGAGGAGTTGGCGCCCCGGAGGGCGCAAAGAACTATGATCTCTCTCTCCCTTTTTTATGCACGTAAAGCTATTTTATTGTGTTGGAAAAAACCTGAACCGCCCACAGTGTCGTATTGGAAAGGCATAATCAATAAAGCATTACCTTTTTACAAAACAACATACTTAAGCCGGGGTTGTCCAAAAAAATGTGAAAAAGTATGGCAATGTTGGCTGGATAACAAGGACACTTTGAATTGATTTGCTACGGTGGGGGAGTGCTTCAGCACTCTAAGTATTGGGTAAAATGATGATGTAATCCTGATTAGATAATTATTTGACTGTGTGAGGATTGGGTGTACCATTGATCTCTAGTAAACAAAATATTTTATGAGTATGGAATGTGATTTAGCCATAGTGAAAACAATATGCAAAGGCTGTGCAAGAGATTCAGCAATAGTGAAAGGCTGCACAAGGGTAAGGGTTAGGGGGGAGGGAAGGGAGGGAGAGGGGGGGAATTGTGGTACACGTTGTACTGTACTGTATGAGCTGTTAAAATGTTAATAAACAAAAATTTTCAAAAAAAAAAAAAAGTTCCTCCACCCCAAACTCGCTCACCCATGTCTTTATGGACCTTGCTTTGTGCACTGGTGTGCAGTCATGTTGGAACAGGAAGGGGCCATCCCACAAAGTTGGGAGCATGACCCTTTAAGAGTTTCCTTCACTAGAACTAAGGGGCCAAGCCAAACCCCTGAAAAACAACCCCACACCATATTCCCCCTCCACCAAATTATTTGGACCAGTGCATAAAGCAAGGTCTATAAAACATGGATGAACAAGTTTGGGGAGGAGGAATTTACTGGCCTGCACAAAGTCCTGACCTTAACCCGCTAGAACACCTTTGGGATGAATTAGAGTAGAGACTGTGAGCCAGGCCTTCCCGTCCACATTAGTGCCTGATCTCACAAATAAGCTTCTGTAAAAATGGTCAAACATTCCCATAGACACACTCCTAAACCTTATGGACAGCCTTCCCAGAAGAGTTGAATCTGTTATAGCTGCAAAGGGTGGGCCAACTCAATATTGAACCCTACAGACTAAAGCTGGCCATACACCTATAGATTATCTGCAGATTTTCTATGGTTAGATGGAAAAAGTGCAACAGATTTCTCCATGTTCGCTAAACTGTGTGGATGGAGGAATCTCCCACTTTTTCCATCTAACCATGCAAAATATGCAGATAATCTATAGGTGTATGGCCAGCTTAAGACTGGGACGCCATTAAAGTTCATGTGCAGGCAGGTGTCCCAATACTTTTGGTAATATAGTGTATATTCCAATAGGCCCCACCCCAGCAGCTCCCCACATCCACTGGTCCCTGAGTACTGGTACACCTCTGTATGCCAGCTGAAGGTTGGTCTTAATTTCTGCAAGCTTTATAAACCAAGAACTGGCAGTAGTTTCAAGTGGTGGCAGTGTCCAAAAGTAATGGCAGACGAATTTGGTGCAGGTGTCAGTAATGTTACTGACACAGGTGCAAATACTTACCTGAATTGAGTGGTCTTAAGGAAACAACCACCAGAAATCTGCCCATAAGCCAATATTAAATTCCCCTGAAAGTGTTTTACTGGCAGGATCACCAGGTAAAAAATAAAGTAAAGAAAAACGAATGCAGCTAGTACATCTAAAGACTGGTAGGCCATAATATAGATAAAATAAAAACTGACTGCGAAAGTTCAGAGTTTAATCAAAGGATTAACAATATTTACAGACAATTGTTTCTGATGCCACAAATATATACGGTATATATAAGGTTGTAGGCATTTGTCACATTTGGCTGTGATCCTATACACATCACCCTGACTACTGTTAGTTTAATTAAAGTCAATCTGCAGTTGAAAGACTACAAAATAACAAAAGCAATACATGTTTGTTCCCAAAGAAAACAATATATACAATACGAACTATCATTCACATTCTATTCCTGATACGTTTGTCTTATGTTTTGACAGTTTGAAGTTCCAGGTCATTAACAAGAGCAAAGATATGTTTCCTGATTGACAAATGTAATACAGAGGTTTTTTTTTCTTTTATCTTTTTATTAAGTCAATTTGTTTGTGAACCACCATGTTTGTACTTTGCTGTATTTCTGCTTGTTAACTAGATCTGCCTGCAAGATGCTTGGGGTGAAGCAGAGAGATGAAAAATATAGCAGTAATCAAATCCGGCCCTTGTTAGACAAGGACAAAATCTTTTTTACTGCACAGATAGATCAGCAGCTGGGTCACAGTGCACACTGATCCTTTGCAGTTATAAAGACACTATTTTTAAGGCAGCAACCATTGTGTTTTGTGAAGATTCTGCAGCTGCAGTTAATTACAATCTAACCCTATAAGAAAATATCTTTATAACCTTGAGTAGAATGCTTCATGATTTGAGCTGCTAAAATGCACCTGATCTTCATGTGTGAGCAATCATTTATAGCTCAAAGTGCACTGACTGCTAAAATAGTTAAAATAGTTGTCAAATATTTTGTTTTTAACCACTTCAGCCCTGGAAGATTTACCCCCTTCCTTCCTCTACAATTTGGCACTGCGTTGCTTTAAGTGACAATTGCGTGGTCGTTCTACGATGTACCCAAACAAAATTTACATCCTTATTTCCCACAAATAGAACTTTCTTTTGGTGGTATTTGATCACCTCTGCAGTTTTTATTTTTTACGCTATAAACAAAGCAAGTGACAATTTTGAAAAAAAAGCAATATTTTTTACTTTTTGCTAAAATAAATATCCCCCAAAATTCCTTCATCAGTTTAAACCAAAATATATTCTTCAACATATTTTTGGTAAAAAAAAAAAAAAAATGCAATAAGCGTATATTGATTGGTTTGCGCAAAAGTTATAGTGTCTATAAACTATGGGAAAGATTTATGGCATTTTTATGGCATTTTTATTTTTTTTACTAGTAATGGCAGTGATCTGTAATTTTTAGCAGTACTGCAACATTTCGATGGAAAGATCGGAGACTTTTGACACTTTTTTGGCATTTATACAGCGATCAGTGCTATACCAGAGGGAGGCGCGCACGCGCCCTCTGGTGGCCACTAAAGGAATGGACGTACCCATACGGGATTTCACCCAGGGGAGCCATTCTGCTGCAGTATATCTGAGTGAGCCGGTCGGGAACTGGTTAAATTAATTTCAATAGGGTGCATGTGTGCTCCTATAAAGCAAAATGTATCATGTCTAAACATACTGTTTTTTCTTTCAATTATTTTAACTAAAGCGAGATACATCCTACATAAAACAGAGGCAAAATATACAGTGATCTCAGATCAGACAATATCATTGACAATTCAAAGATCAGCACATATAAAAAAGACGGTGCATAGAGCTGGGTTAGTTCAAGAGGCATTTCATCGCAAACACTTTAACCATGAAAACAGAAGTATTCCATCTCACAAATCAAGCAGATCCCATAAGGTTTTTGGTCTCACACTGAGATCACTTCAAATCAATAAACCCTTTATATAACAAACAGAAATAAGGAAGAGTAAAGAAGCATAAGGAGTGTTCAGGTCTAGAGGTCAACTGCATAAAATAAAGCGAATTACAGTTAGGCGAATTTTCATGTACGTGGCCCAGGGTGTCCATGTTTTGGGAAACTGTTTTGCTTTATCTTGAATCTTGCTGGCAATGTTTTCATGGGTCATAATCCCATGTCTGCTTGGTGTGAGCCAAGGAGACAGATTGCTTTTTCCATGCTCCAGCTATAGTGCATTTAACTGCAAAGATCATGAATGATTAGGCAGCCAAATGCTGCTTATTGTGTGAGAGTGCTGGGATAGTTCATTCAACTGTGCATACTGAGGTTGCTGTGGGACATCTGTACCTAAAATTCTTCACATTAAGTGTAAGACTCTATTACAATATCCCTTTTTGGTACACACCCAACAGATGTGGAGCGTAGAACCCTTAAGGGTACAATCTTTAAAACAGTATATGTGCCCTGATACATTTTAGCAAGGTGGGTTGGGACAAGATGCCATCTTTTAACCACTTTTATGTTCACTCAAATCAAAGAGATGTTTAAAATTCCTCAAAATGATACATTTTATTAATTTTGCCAGGTTTTAAGATCTGAATCAGTGGAAAAATCTCTGTCCCAGTCTGCTATGTAAAGTAATTTAATTGGGAATTAAAGAAAAAGCCTGTAGATCAAAGAAATACCTCCTCTCTGATCTTTCTCACTAGAACACCATTGTTTATAGTAGGTGGGGGATATACAGTAGGTCCCAAAGAGATGGATTTTAAAAATTAGGAGATACCATACTGTAAAGTGAAGGGTCCTGTAGAGGTGAAACACTGCCCAGTTCTACAGCCACCATTGAAATGCCTTCATATCCATGTCTGCAGGACAGTTGGGGATAGAGAATACAGGGGGTCAAAGGAGTGAAGGGAGATACTAAAAACTGATAATTCCTTAATCTATCCCAAAATGCTATAAGATGGCCACTACTTGACGGTATCAGTCCCTTGTTGTTTTGGGGCATGCTTCTACCTCTCCCAGCAGTGCAACTTCCTACTCATCAACAATACTCTACTGGCCCATGCCTGAATCACCTTGTCTTTTATTGTACCTACTACCAATATTTGTTTTGAAACAAATGGAAACTGACTACATAGTTTTATTTTTTTAAATTATAATAATTACTCCCACAGCAGTATTTTTCTACATGTAGCACTAATTCTGTAGGGGCCCTGGCAACACACTTTCCTATTCCTGCACAGCCAGGCAACATGCATTTTTCCACTTGCAGCCAGACACAAAAAATCATTCCGTAACTGTTTTTTTTTTTGTTGTTGATTTTATTAGGATAAAATCTCAGCGCTTATGTCTCAAATACGCTCACTAGAAGCTACACATAAACAGAACATAGCATCAAAAACATATCAAGAACTGACCCAAGCAAGAAAGCTTCTTCTGAAACGGCCCAAAAACTAAACACTCCACTTTCTGGAGAGAAATATGAAAATGCTATAAAGGAAATGAAAGTAGGGAAAGCCCCGGACCCAGACAGCTTCTCCTTACAATATTTTAAAACCTTCAAAGACATACTTAAACCTCATTTCCTCGCAGCCTTCCGATCCTTTGACTCTAACTCGCAGGCCCCCCCACAAATGCTTTAAGCACATATAGTGGTTATACCAAAAGATGGCAAAAACACCTCCCTAGTAACAAATTATTGCCCCATTTCGCTAATCGATGTTGACGTTAAAATATATGCTAAAATCCTTGGGAACCGCTTACTGCCCCTTCTCCCTTCCCTGATCTCCCTAGATCAGGTAGGATTTATACCTGGAAGAGAAGGTAGGGACAATACCACCAAAGCATTAAACATCCACCACTGGCTCAATTCAAACGATAAACATTCTTCCTATCTCTGGATGCTGAAAAGGCATTTGAGAGGGTGGCGTGGCATTATATTAACTCGGTCCTCTCAACTATCGGTATACCAAACTTATTGCTGTCATATATAAGAGCTTTATACACCCTACCTATTGCTAGGGTCCGAGTCAATGGCCACCTGTCAAGTGCCTTCCAGCTCCACAATGGCACCAGACAAGGCTGCCCCCTTTCGCCGCTACTCTTTGTACTTACGCTTGAACCCCTACTCAACAAAATATGACTTAACCCCGACATCAAAGGCATTACAATAAAAAAACACACTTATAAACTTGCAGCCTTTGCCGATGATCTCCTACTCTTTTTAACTGACCCACACATTTCGATACCAAATCTTCTAAAAGATTTAAAGCTTTTCCAATTAATCTCCAATCTTAAAATAAACTATTCTAAATCTAACGCTTTGAACATAACATTAACACCAGAAACAGTCTCACAATGCCAAACCAATTTCCCCTTCAATCACTCTCAAATCTCTTCCAAGATAATTTTGCTCCAGCCTTAAAAGAAACCAGGGAAGATTTAAAAAGATGGGACACCCTTATGCCCTGTACACATGGTCGGATTTTCCAACCGATAGTGTGCGATCGGAGCTTGTTGTCGGAAATTCCGACTGTGTGTGGGCTCCATCGGACTTTTTCCATCGGAATTTCCGACACACAAAGTTTGAGAGCAGGCTATAAAATTTTCCGACAACAAAATCTGTTTGCGTCAATTCCGACCATGTGTGGACAATTCCGATGCACAAAGTGCCACGCATGCTCAGAATAAATTCCGAGACGGAACTGCTCGGTCTGGTAAAATTAGCATTCGTAATGGATATAGCACTTTCGTCACGCTGCAATCTTTTAAATTGTTTAATGCAGCGCACTCTCTTCTTCTTTATAATGCTAGAAGAATGAAGTTGTTTTGCTGCTTATAATCACACAGACTTCTCACAAACTTCTTTCTTTATTATTTATTGTGATTTCATGAATATAATATTTTGATTAGTCGCATCTCCCAACAAGAATTTTTTTTCTGTTTTTAGATTTTCTATTATTTTGTTTTAGTTTGTTAAATCCTGATCTCCTGTTATTTTTGTAATTTTTTTTTTTTTACTCCAGAATAGTTTTAGGTATGTTTTGTGTGTCAAGTTACCACAACACCATTATTATCTTGTATTATTTAATCTCAAGGAGGTTGCTTGGTGTTGGTGCCCCTTGTTAATTTCACATTGTATTTTTGAAATGTACCTGCCTCCTCACAAACTGTCCTTTTTGAAGGAAAACACACATAGACAAGTATAAAAACAAAATATTGAGGGGTCCTAACCAAAGAAAGAGGGAGGCAACGCTGGAGAAACAGCAGACATTGGCAAAGCCTTTGGCCCCCAGGGCACACATCAACTATTTTACTGCAAAATTGGTGGCCTGAGGAGTCCATATATAAGGGAGTACAATCTGGTCCAGAAGTCCAAGAGATCTTGCAGATGACATCTATGTCCCCAGGCTGTGGTCATACAAGAGCCTGTGTCTTTTGTCAGACCAGACTGAACCCAAGCCATCACTTTCTTGTCTTCCTTCCACTCTTCCTTCCACGCTGTGGTGGAGTTGTGGCAGGAGGAGGAGGAGGATGATGATGCAACTCACACAGGTGGGTATTGGGAGTGATTTCGCCCCTCACCCCCTTAGTTAATGTTTTATAAAGGATGTCCTCACACATGAGGCGTTGACCCTCCTGCATGTCCTGCAGTTTGGTGGAAGCCATGCAGGCAAATGCTTCTTCACGAGTGGGGGTGGCTCTGAGGGACTCAGAAGCCTCCTGAATCAACCTGAGTGCTGAATCCTCCACGTTACTCCCCTTCCTGGGTCTTTTGTTTGGAAGGCAGAGGGGAGGGACCTGCGATTCTGTGAGGCTCCTACTGGGCCCGGCCTCCTTCTGGCTGCCACTTGCCCGGCCTCCTCCTGGCTGCCACTTACCACTGCCACCTCCTGGCTGCCACATTCCACAGCCTCCTCCTGTGTGCCACATTCCACAGCCTCCTCCTGGCTGAGGTCTTCCTGTGTATGAAAAAGGGACATAGTTTTAGTTTTGTATTCATCAATCACACACAATTTTCAGCTCATAACTGTTGCAAATTGAATGTTAACAAATAGAAAAGATCATCATTCTGAGCCCAGCATTTTTCATTTTTGTCCCAATTATTTTTGCCCACTACTGTCTATTGATATGTAAATGCCTTTATTAAATCAGCAATTAGTGATCAATAATAACATCTAGTAAACATCATTTATTTATTGACCAGAAATCTGTAGAACAATGCTATACCTGACTCAAGCTGGGCTCCTCCACTTCTTCCTGGCTGGAAGTCCCAGGTTGGACATCGGAAGCCTCAGCTGGGGTGGATGATAGGGTGGAAGGAAGAGTGGAAGGAAGGGTTGAGAGGGATTCCCTGACTTTAGTCTGGTCTGTCAGAAATTGCAGTCTCTCATAGTACCAGAGCCTGGGGACATAAATGTCATCTGCTGCAGCTCCGGATCTCTGCGAATCCTGGACCTTCTTGCACTCCCTAAGATAAGTGCTCTTCAGGCCACCAATTTTGGCTTTTAAATAGGGGATGGTTGCCATGGGGACCATCGGCTTCACCAACTCCAGCAGTTTCTCCAGCGCTGCCTCTTTTGTTTATGATTATAATGCGTGTGTTTCACCTGCCACAGACAGGGCAGCTCCCTGTATGTATCTATGCACAGGGGGAGGAAGTTGTGGTCATTGAAGACATCCATTTTATCTGCCATATACAAGACAAACCCTAATGTCAGGCTAAAGTCTCCTAATCTTGTCCCAATATAGGCCTCAATCTATAAGCAGTATAGGCCTAAGTTTATAAATGTTACCTTCGTTATCACGATCGGCGCTTCCGATACTCCTTCATCCGCTCACAGGTCGTACATACGACGCACGCGTGTTACGCTTTATATACACTGCGCATGCGTGAAACTCCGCCCGCCCCTGACATTCTTTCTAGTCTATTCCCCGCCCCTTCTCGTTCAGCGCAGTGGGGAAGAGCACATGGTGGAGACACAGCAGGTGCATGCTAATAGCAGCAATGAGGAGGAGGAGGAAAGCCCGGAGCCAGAAACATCACAATCCCGGAGGAGGCGATTTTAGGCCTCAAATATGGCCTTTGCAGAGATGGTGGAGACGGTCGACATATTGAAGAGGGCCGACTATGACGGGAAGCATGGATCTTACCCCAACCCCAATGTCAGAAAGGCCAAGATCATGGCGAAAGTTGTGATGAGTCTGCACAGGAATTTTGGGGTACGGCGATCCAAGGATCAACTGAGGAAGCGGTGGTCAGACCTCAAATTAAGGGAGCACGATCAATATAGAAGGATCAGGAGAATGCTGCAAAAAAGTAGGTAGTTGTGCTGTGTTCCTATTCTTTATTTTTATTACTTTCGTGCTTCTCCATGTGCTTTTCTTTACTGTTGTACAGTTTAAAATGGCAACTTTCATGTTCATGGACACATTATTCGTTCGTAGGAAACATTGTTCGTTTGGCCAATAAAACACCATGTTTTGTCCAGATGCAGTGCAATATATTTTTTATGGCCTACTTCTCTTAAAATAATTTTGTTGTCTAGATGGGTTAGTAACTAGAATAAAATGCAAACTAGATTCTGTGTAAGGAGAGGACGCTCAGCAGCTGTTTACACATCTGGACGCTGGAGCACTAGTGTGGGATACCAGAACACCCTTTTTATTAGGGGGCCCACACAGGTGCTTCAGTGTATACTATAGGGGTGACTCCATCTGTGAAGCTTGTACAAAACAGGTAAGTATTCAAGCTTGACAAAGGAAAAAAATATTTCTTCATCTTGCAACTCTGCCAAAAGAGACAATTGTACCCCACTTCCAAGCAATGTTTCATATTCCTATTTCTGCCATCAAATATCTATGTGCTAAGTATACATATTTTTTTTAACATAGGGGAGAAAAGACTCGGAGGACACCACTCATCAGAGGAAACAACGGACCCCCCACCTCATGAAGAAGTGGAAATCCCCCAAACCAAACCAGAGGAGGAGGAGGGAGATGTTGTGGAAATAGTCACCACAACAGGTGAGTGTCTGCAACCACAGGCTCAGGTAAGAGATGGATGCCTGCATATTTATAATACATGGTGTGTTTTTTGTTTTATATTTTAGGTGATCATGATGTTGTGGAAGAGGAATGTCACTTCACCAGTGAAAGTGCCCAGATCCTCATCGGGGAGATAATGGGGTGTAATAGGGATTTGGAAAACATCAAGCAAAACATCAATGATGTTCAAAACAAAAACCCCTAGAAATCCCTAACTTTTTTTTCTGACATTTTTTTGACATATTATAAAAAAGCCAAATTTTGAAGATGCACACACTGTGTCAACATGTGCTATCTGCCATCACAGGAGATCAATGTATGCGTTTTGTGGGTGCAACCCCTTCCTCAATAATAAAGTAGCTGAGAGGAAGGGGTTGCACCCACAAAACACGTCCATTGATCCCCCATGATGGCAGCTAGCACATGTTGACATTAGGCAATTTGTGTGCATCTTCAAAATTTGGCTTTTCCAGGGTTGACTTCACCCCATCTGCTGAACGCAATATCAAACATAGTTTATAAATACTCATGTCTGATATTGCCTTCACTTTCTATAAAAGTTGAACTTTGTAAGTTCCAGAGTTGTGTATTTTTTATGGTTTTAAACATGCCTGTTTTACCTTAAAAGGCAATGCGACCTAAAAAATTGTTATACAACAAACATGTTGGTTTGTTCTAAAAACCTTTTAGAAATGCACATGTGATTGTGCTTTCATTAAAAAGATTGAGAATCAACAATGTGTGGCTTCTTCTTTCAATGCTCTAAAGCATTTTTTGTAGTAAAGTTGGTGTTTTCAGTGACAATGGGGGTTATTTACTAAAGGCAAATCCACTTTGCACTACAAGTGCAGTTTCAGTGCAGTCTCAG
Organism: Aquarana catesbeiana; assembly: GCF_042186555.1. Lineage (NCBI taxonomy): Eukaryota > Metazoa > Chordata > Amphibia > Anura > Ranidae > Aquarana > Aquarana catesbeiana. The sequence continues at coordinate 192,859,499 of NC_133333.1, read as the reverse complement.
GTGCACTTGTAGTGCAAAGTGTATTTTCCTTTAGTAAATAACACCCACAGTGCTTTCTAATTTTACACAATCACGCCATTTTCAGGACGCCCCAAATTTCGGTCATGGTCAGCTAAAAGAAAGCCAAGCAGTAAATCAAAACAAATATTTGTTCAGTTTAAAATATATTTTTATTTAAAAAATGTCTCAGACATTGTCTGGCATATCGATGGCCCCCCTACCCACAAAGTATTCCATGTATCTTAGACGGACCTCACAGGCACTCTGGGGGGGGGCAAGCCAGGATGGCCAGCTTCAAGCGCCGTCAGGGTTGGTTCATTAATATTAATTCTGGCCTCAGGCCCAACTATGCAAGCATAGTTCCAAGAATTTCTCCTTAAAAAGTTGTGGAGAACACAGGATGATGTGATTGAGTTTACATTCCGCCATGTGTGTCGGTGTAAGAAATAGGTGGAGCCGGCTGGCCATTATTCAAAACGTGTTCTCCACCACTCTTCTGGCTCTGGTCAACTGGTAATTAAAAACCCTCTGGTCCGGGGTGAGGGTCCTCATAGGGAATGGCCAGAGGACGAATGGGAGTCCTTCCGCATTGTCTTCTGGAGGTGGCAAGCCCAAGCTGCCATTCTGGAGACACCTGTAGAACTTCATGTGGGCGATGACTCCACCATCTGACATCCGGCCATTCTTCCCCACGTCCACATACAGGAACTCGTAAGTAGCCGACACCACCGCCAACATCACTATACTATTGAACCCCTTGTAGTTGTAATAGTATAGTATATATAATATATTGGCAGCCCATTGGACAGGTAAGAAGTGTCATAATACAAAGATATAAATACACACTGTACACATTTTAGCACATTTTTACATTCTGATATTACCAAGATAATAATAGGATACAAAAACTTTAAACAGTACCATTTGAAAGTATTCAGGCAGGACCTTGCACTACATGCTTTGGGGAATTCATCCATAAATCTGACCACAAAAGAGGTGGGTATAGTGTGTATGGGTTTGGCAAGGTCAGCAGATAGAGAATTGGTATCAGCTGAGTTAGCAGTTGGGGGGGAGGGAGGGTTCCAAATGATTTTGGGACCCCCCCAAAAAAACCTCTGGCACTCTGCCTGAATTTAAAGCACAAATCACAATTTTAAACATTTTAGGGGGTATTTAGGGTAAAGCACTACTCTGGAGCTGACAAAATACATTGTTAATTGAGTAGACGAGGTAGATATAGGCCCAGGAGAGCATGCTGGGGAGGTAAGTGAAGGGAAATATGTATGAAGGACAAAATTTTTTTTTTTTTTAAATCCAGCATGCATGAGGACAAAGGGAACATTCACAGCATATTACAATCATGGTAATTAGGGAATAAGGAAAGAAATACATTACATTAGCAAACATTAAATACAATAAAATGTGATATTAAAGGATAAAAATCTTACCTTAATATAGTCCTTCTGCAGGACCTGGATGATGGCAGAACAGGTCTCTGGGATAATGATCCCCAGAGCCTGGGGGGAGATGCCTGTCGAGAACTTGAGGTCCTGCAGGCTTCTCCCCATCACCAAGTACCGCAGGGTGGCGACTAGCCTCTGCTCCGGAGTGATGGCTTGCCTCATGCAGGTATCCTGCCTGCTGATATAAGGGGTCAGCAAAGCCAACAAACGGTGAAAAACAGGGTCCGTCATCTGGAGAGAGTTCCTGAAATCATCAGGATTATTCTCAAGGATCTCACAGAGCAAAGGCATGTGACAGAATTGGTCACGCTGGAGCAACCAATTCTTGGTCCATGAACTCCTCCTCGCCCTGTTCATGGATTGGGCTTGTGTCAAAGTAAGAACCCCAACAGCAAGCCCCCGCACAGCACGAACTCTACAATGACTAAGTACACGCAACATGGCTAGAAAATGGTCTGCTGGTCAGAACGAAGTAACAGAACGCACTGAAGAACAGCAAGGCCTGTAAAGAGCGACCTGAAAATCAGTAACGAACGGACAAGAACACAATGACAAATCAATGGGAACTCGCTGCATGCACTGAAGACCAGATACAAACCCACAAGCACAAACTGAACACCAGAAATAAGATCTGAAAACCATGAGTCTGAAAAAGTGAGAATCGTCCCTCACCAAACTTTTACTAACACGAGATTAGCAAAAGGAGCCCAAAGGGTACCACGCTTGGCATTGAATTGCCCTTTTATAGTCTTGTCGTATGTGGTGTATGTCACTGCGTTCTTGGCGTTTGGAAATTCTGACAACTATGTGTGACCGTGTGTATGCAAGACAAGTTTAAGCCAACATCCGTCAGAAAAAATCCATGGATTTTGTTGTCGGAATGTCCAATCAATGTCCGACCGTGTGTACAGGGCATTAATGTGTCCTGGTTTGGCAGGGGCTCACTCCTCAAAATGACAGTTCTCCCACGGTTTATTTACCTACTACAAACAATACCAATACAAATCCCCACGTCTTTCTTTAACTCCTTTAGACAAGCCTGCTCCTCCTTAATTTGGAGAAACAAACCGGCAAGAATTAAATTTGACTGTCTTACTCTCCCAAAAGATAAGGGTGGAATAGCCCTCCCCCATCTACGTCGATATTACTGGGCGATACACTTAACCAGAATAATTGATTGGAACATCCATCAAGATGTAAAAGATTGGGTCACACTAGAGCACTCCCGGCAGGAAAACCCATCTAACACCCATCGGCTCCCACCGGAGGACACTCCCGCTGGGAAGTTCCCCAGGCCTTGCGCTCCCCGTGAAGGAGCCAAAAGTACCAATGACTAGTTCGGATGACCAAAAGTGAGGGACTGTTCTCAGTGCTGGGTTATTCAACATACTTTTGTGGGCATCCCGCGTGGGGCCCACGAGAAGGTAAACACCCTGTAAATCCAGTATCTGGTGTTAAAGATCGTAGGAAAGAAGAAGGAACAGAATAGAGAAGAAGAAGTGAGTAAGGAGGAGAGGAAAAGGGTGGGGTGGGGTATGAGATAATGAAGTATGGACTCACTGGACCGCCCCCTACTTCAGTAAATGGCCTGGGTAAAGTGGAACCACGACATGTGTGGCCCAAGGTTCCCAGATCCCTTCAAAACGCTGAACTGTGTCTCGCAGTTTTGCCACTGTTTGTTCTTGTGACATTAGCCACGATATTTTCCATTTGGCTGCCAAGATGGACACCGTGGGAGTTTTCCAGGCTTTCACCAAAGTGATCTTGGCTCCCAAACACATAAAGAAAATGAGCTGTTGTGTGGACTTAGGTGTATTGTGTACTCTGCGGTTTAGCAGGATGTATGTGGGATCCTGCGGAATGTCAATCCCGGTCACCTTCCGTAGAAGGTGGAGAAATTTGTTCCAGTAGCTCCGTATGTGGGGGCATGCCCACCAAATATGAAGCATTGTGCCCATATGGCCACATCCTCTATAACAAAGAGGGGAGGCATCCGGAAAGATCTTGGAGAGCCTGGTGGGGACGTAGTAACATTTAGTGAAGACCTTAATGTTAGCTTCTATCAAAGCAATATTTAAGATACCTTTGGACGATCTGCTGAAGGCCTGAAACCACATGTCGGGATCCCACTGGATGTTCAGATCCGCTTCCCAGGAACGGGTGTATGCTGGGGTGTCTGTCCTATCTGCCAGGGAAGCATAAATGATAGAGATCCCGCCTTTTTGAGGTCCTATTGAAGAGCACCATTGCTCGTAAATCGTGGCCTTAGGGTCGCTCAGCTTGTCAGACCAGAGCGTGCGGAGGAAGTGCCTTATCTGCAAAAATCTAAATGTTTCCGAAGAAGGCATTTTTAGTGTGTTTAGGCAATGGCTTAAGGAGATAGGACCATTAGGCGTGAGAAAATGGCCTATCCTGAAGAGGCCTTTGTTCAGCCACCAGTGAAATGCGTGTATATTCATTCCCGGGGAAAGTCGGGATTATGAAATAGGTGTGTGAGGGGCCTTAATGGGGAGATCAAGTGTGTATTTTTATGTAATTGATCACAGAGTGCCAAGGAGTGAGACAAGGTAGGGGCTAAAATGGCCGGTCTTTGTTTCGAGGGTCGCCATGCTAAAAAATCTAGAGTGTAATGTGGTGCGGCCTGCCTCTCAAGGGAGATCCAGTCCGGCCTGCAGTTTTTGGCATAGATCGCAGAAAACTGAGCAAGCTGAGCTGCCTGGTAATAAAGCCATAAGTTCGGTAGGCCTAGACCACCCTGAGTCTTAAGTCGGAACAGGATATCCCTTGCAAAGCGGTGATCTCGGTCTCCCCAGACAAATCTGACCACCCTGGATTGAAATTTCGATAGGATAGATTTTTTGATTGGGATAGGGAGGGAACAGAACAGGTACAATAGGCGAGGCAGAAGATTCATTTTGACTGCGTTGAGTCTACCTAGCCAGGACAGGCCCTCCTTAGACCATTTCTGAAGGTCCAATTCTAGTGAGTGAAACATGGGGGGTAGTTGGCCGTGAATAAATCGCCAACGCTTTTAGTCAGCCTTATGCCCAGGTAGGGGATTGAGTCTGCTGCCCACGTGAAGGGAAAATGTTGTTTGAGTTGATTGAGAAGTGGAGCATGGACCGAGACGTTGAGGGCTATTGATTTAGTAACATTCACCTGAAGCCCCGAGACGGTACCAAAGTCACGGAGAGAGCGGAAGACATTTGGGGCAGATATAAGGGGAGCAGTCAAGAACAATAACATGTCGTCGGCAAAGAGGGCACACTTGTGTTCCTTGAGTCCACATTTAACCCCTTTGATGTTCTCATTTGTTCTTATGGCTATGGCCAGCGTTTCAATCGCTATATCGAAAATTAAAGGCGAGAGAGGGCAACCCTGTCTGGTCCCTCTGAGAATGTCAAAGGACTGGGAGTAGTGACCCATTAATCATACCTGTGCTGAGGATGATGAGTATAGTGCGCGTATTATAGTAAGAAATCTGTCCCCGAACCCCCAGCATTCCAGAATGTCGAAAAGATAGGGCCATGACACCGAGTCAAAGGCCTTCTGCAGATCCAGTGACAACAGGAAACCCTCTTCAGTGGAGCCTCGATCCCACTGAGTCTGCAGAAGGGAAATCAAATCAATTGCTCTTCGGACCTGGTCCGGAGCCTGTCTCCCCAGGATGAAGCCCACCTGGTCTCTGTGAATGTAACTTACTATGAAGTTAGACATCCTATTAGCGAGAATTTTTGTCATAATTTTGAGATCGTTATTGATTAACGAGATGGGGCGGTAGCTACCTACCTCGCTGGGATCTTTACCCTGTTTGGAAATGACCGATATAAAAGCTGCATTCAAATCGCTTGAGAGGGGGGCTCCATCCCTGAGGGAGTTGAAGAACCGGGCCATGTAGGGAGCTAACTTTGGGCAAAACTTCTTGTAATAAAAAAACGAGAACCCGTCCAGGCCAGGAACTGAGGACGGTTTCAAAGATTTAATGACAGCCAAAATTTCTTCTGATGAGAAGGGAGCATCGAGAAGCTCTCGATGCGGTTGCTGCAAGCGAGGTAGGTCAATATCCCGGAGGAACAGCTCTCTGGCCTTGGATTGAGTGTGAGGGGGCCTCTCATAAAGGTGTGAGTAGAAATCACAGAATGATTCCATAATGCTCGCTGGATTCTGTGTTAGGTTGCCTGTTGTGGTACGAATTTTGGGGAATGCCGAGGTGCGAACCTTTGGGCTCAGTTTGGCCGCAAGCTTGGAGCCTATCTTATCTGATTGGTAGTAGAAACGTGCCCCCGACCACCTCAAGTGTTTCTCAGCCGAAGTGGTGAGAGAAAGATTAAGTTTCACTCGGGCCGAGTCAAGTTTGGCCAGGTTGTCAGGCGTGGGATTCTGTTTATGTCTCTTACTCACCAGGCGAAAGTCCTCAGTGAGTCGTGAGTAGGGATGAGCTTCGTGTTCGAGTCGAACCCATGTTCGACTCGAACATCGGCTGTTCGATCGTTCGCCGAATTGCGAACGTTATGGGCCGTTCGCGCTAAATTCGTGTGGCGCGTCACGGCCCATAATTCACTGCGGCATCGCAGTGCATTGCTGGCTGATGATTGGCCAAGCATGCACTATGACCCGCATGCTTGGCCAATCACAGCGCTGTCAGTAGAGAGAGCTGTAATTGGCCAAAGCCAGGGTGGCTTTGGCCAATTATGGCTCAGGGGATTTAGTACACACCCCACACTATATAAGGCCGCCTGCACGGCGGCCCTGTGTAGTGTGTGTTCCGGTGTGCTGAGAGATAGAGAGAGAGAGAGACAGTGTCATTTGATTTGAGTTAGATAGATTAGGCAGAACAGTCAGTCAGTTAGCTGCACTTACAGTGTATTGTGTATATATATGCATCCCAGGTGTTGCATATATATATATACACTGTATTCAGTTTAGCTAGATCCGTTCCTGTTATCTTCTATCTAGACTATTTACATTTAATGCAGTGCGTCCTGCTCACAGTGTTCAGCTAGATCCGTTCCTGCTATTTACATTTAGTGCAGTGCGTCCTGCTCACAGTGTTCAGCTAGATCCGTTCCTGTTATCTTCTAGACTATTTACATTTAGTGCAGTGCGTCCTGCTCACAGTGTTCAGCTAGATCCGTTCCTGCAATTTACATTTAGTGCAGTGCGTCCTGCTCACAGTGTTCAGCTAGATCCGTTCCTGCTATTTACATTTAGTGCAGTGCGTCCTGCTCACAGTGTTCAGCTAGATCCGTTCCTGCTATTTACATTTAGTGCAGTGCGTCCTGCTCACAGTGTTCAGCTAGATTCGTTCCTGCTATTTACATTTAGTGCAGTGCGTCCTGCTCACAGTGTTCAGCTAGATCCGTTCCTGTTATCTTCTAGACTATTTACATTTAGTGCAGTGCGTCCTGCTCACAGTGTTCAGCTAGATCCGTTCCTGCAATTTACATTTAGTGCAGTGCGTCCTGCTCACAGTGTTCAGCTAGATCCGTTCCTGCTATTTACATTTAGTGCAGTGCGTCCTGTTCACAGTGTTCAGCTAGATCCGTTCCTGCTATTTACATTTAGTGCAGTGCGTCCTGCTCACAGTGTTCAGCTAGATCCGTTCCTGCTATTTACATTTAGTGCAGTGCGTCCTGCTCACAGTGTTCAGCTAGATCCGTTCCTGCTATTTACATTTAGTGCAGTGCGTCCTGCGCACAGTGTTCAGCTAGAGCCGTTCCTGCTATTTACATTTAGTGCAGTGCGTCCTGCTCACAGTGTTCAGCTAGATCCGTTCCTGTTATCTTCTAGACTATTTACATTTAGTGCAGTGCGTCCTGCTCACAGTGTTCAGCTAGATCCGTTCCTGTTATCTTCTAGACTATTTACATTTAGTGCAGTGCGTCCTGCTCACAGTGTTCAGCTAGATCCGTTCCTGCTATTTACATTTAGTGCAGTGCGTCCTGCTCACAGTGTTCAGCTAGATCCGTTCCTGTTAAATTCCTACTGACCGGCATGCTTGTCTGGTTACAGTATATAAAGCTACCTGAAGAAAATTACAGGTGTTCTATTTGATCCTATTAGTACCACGGTCAGGCAGCTAGACTATTTACATTTAGTACAGTGCGTCCTGCTCACAGTGTTCAGCTAGATCCGTTCCTGTTATCTTCCTACTGACAGGCAGGCTTGTCTGGTTACAGTATATAAAGCTACCTGAAGAAAATTACAGGTGTTCTATTTGATCCTATTAGTACCACGGTCAGGCAGCTAGACTATTTACATTTAGTACAGTGCGTCCTGCTCACAGTGTACAGCTAGATCCGTTCCTGTTATCTTCCTACTGACAGGCAGGCTTGTCTGGTTACAGTATATAAAGCTACCTGAAGAAAATTACAGGTGTTCTATTTGATCCTATTAGTACCACGGTCAGGCAGCTAGACTATTTACATTTAGTACAGTGCGTCCTGCTCACAGTGTACAGCTAGATCCGTTCCTGTTATCTTCCTACTGACAGGCAGGCTTGTCTGGTTACAGTATATAAAGCTACCTGAAGAAAATTACAGGTGTTCTATTTGATCCTATTAGTACCACGGTCAGGCAGCTAGACTATTTACATTTAGTACAGTGCGTCCTGCTCACAGTGTTCAGCTAGATCCGTTCCTGTTATCTTCCTACTGACAGGCAGGCTTGTCTGGTTACAGTATATAAAGCTACTTGAAGAAAATTACAGGTGTTCTATCCCAGCTTAGTGCAGCTACAGGCCATTAGTATGTCTGGAAGGCCAAGAAGGAGAGGCAGACAGTCACAAGCCAATAAGAGAGGGCAAGCAGGCTCTGTGTCTAGTGCTGGTCGTGGAGACGGTGCATCCTCATCAGCACGTGGCCATGGGACACGCTTGGCCTTTTTTTCGGCAGCTGGCCATGTTGAGCCGCAACATGCGGAAGACTTGGTCGAGTGGATGACCAAGCCGTCCTCATCCTCCTCATCCTCTCTCACCCATGCCCAGGGTGCTTTGTCTGGCAAAGCAGCGGCCTCTTCCCTCAGCTCAATGTCATCAGTGACTCCTTCCCTAGCTCCACCATGTCCTCATGAGGATTCCCTCGAACTGTTTGACCACAGTGTTGGGTACATGCTCCAGGAGGATGCCCAGCGTTTGGAAGGCTCTGATGACGATACTGAGCTCGATGAAGGCAGTAACATGAGCGCGGACAGAGGGGGTGCCCAAGAAGGACAGCAATCTGGCAGTCATGCTCCCCCTGCTGCAGCATACTGCCAGGTTTGCTCCAGTGATGAGGAGGGAGGGGATGATGAGGTCACTGACTCAACGTGGGTGCCTGATAGGAGAGAGGAGGAGGAGGAGGAGGAGGAGGAGGAGGAGGAGGCGGCAGCACATCACCAACGAGGCAGGATGCCCTCCAGGGGCCAGCCTAAGGGCAGCACATTGACTGCATCACACCCCAAAGCTCCACATGTGCAGGGCGCTGCAGTCTCTGCGCGTTATTCAAAAAGTTCTTTGGTGTGGGCCTTTTTTGAGACGAGTGCATCAGATCGCACCGCTGCTATTTGCAACATATGTCTCAAGCGTATCTCGCGTGGCCAAAATATCTCCCGCTTGGGTACCACATGCTTGACCAGACATATGTTGACCTGCCATGCAGTTCGTTGGCAAGCGTATCTAAAAGACCCACACCAAAGAACAAAGAGGATCTCTCCTTGCTCCTCATCAGCTGAGATTTCCAACCCCACTAGACCTTCAGTCCTCTCTGAGACCTGCAGTGAGAGGAATGAAGGTGTAGAATTAGGTGTGTCACAGCCAAGTACTTGTGGGCAATCTGCTTTTGGTACACCGACGTCAGATTGTACCAGGCAAATTTCCCTGCCCCAGCTGCTGCACCGCCGAAAGAAGTTTGCTCCCAGCCATCCACATGCCCAGCGGTTGAATGCTAGCTTGGCAAAATTGCTAGCACTTCAACTGCTGCCTTTTCAGTTGGTAGACTCTGCCCCCTTCCGTGAGTTTGTGGAATGTGCGGTTCCTCAGTGGCAGGTACCCAAACGCCACTTTTTCTCACGGAAGGCGATTCCGGCTCTCTACCGGCATGTGGAAGGCAATGTCCATGCCTCGTTGGACAGGGCGGTCAGCGGTAAGGTGCATATTACCGCTGACTCATGGTCCAGCAGGCATGGACAGGGACGTTACCTAAGTTTCACGGCGCATTGGGTGACTCTGCTGGCAGCTGGGAAGGATGCAGGACAAGGTGCAGTAGTGTTGGAGGTTGTTCCGCCACCACGCCTCCAAAATGCTGATTGTGACACACCTCTCTCCTCCACCCCCTCCTCTTCTTCTTCCTCCATGGCCTCTTCCTCGGAACCAGCGGTGCTCCGTAGGCGTTCAAGGGGCTACGCAAGTACGCAGGCCAAAAGATGCCATGCGGTACTTGAGCTGGTGTGCTTGGGGGACAGGAGCCACACTGGGGCAGAGGTTCTGTCAGCTCTGCAGGGGCAGGTTCAGAGGTGGTTGACGCCACGCCAACTTAAGGCAGGAATGGTGGTTTGCGACAATGGCACCAACCTCCTCTCTGCCCTCCGACAGGGACAAATGACCCATGTGCCCTGTTTGGCTCACGTCCTTAACTTGGTGGTGCAGCGGTTCTTGGGCAGGTACCCGGGCTTACAGGATGTCCTGAGGCAGGCCAGGAAAGTCTGTGTGCATTTCCGCCGGTCATATAATGCCAGTGCTCGGCTGACGGACCTCCAAAAGGAGTTTAACCTGCCCAAGAACCGCCTAATCTGTGACATGCCCACCAGGTGGAACTCAACGTTGGCCATGCTGCAGCGGCTGCACACGCAGCAGAGGGCCATAAATGAGTACCTGTGCGACTATGGCACCAGGACAGGGTCAGGGGAGCTTGGTTTTTTTTCCCCACGCCAGTGGGCCATGATCAGGGATGCATGCACTGTCCTGTCACCATTCGAGGAGGCCACGAGGATGGTGAGCAGTGACAGTGCATGCATCAGTGACACTGTCCCCCTTGTCCACCTGTTGGAGCACACGCTGCGTGGAATAATGGACAGGGCACTTGAGGCAGAACAGAGGCAGGAAGAGGAGGACTTCCTTAGCTCTCAAGGCCCCCTTTATCCAGACAGTGTTCCTGCGTGCCCGCCGATCACACAGGAAGAGGACGAGGAGGAAGAGGAGGAGGAGGAAGATTGTGTCAATATGGAGGTGGAGCCTGGCACTCAGCATCAGCAGCAGTCTTTAAGGGATCAGTCCCAAGAAACACATGGACTTGTACGTGGCTGGGAGGAGGTGGCTGCGGACCATGTCGTTCTTAGTGACCCAGAGGACTCCGGACCGAATGCCTCAGCAAACCTACGCTGCATGGCCTCCCTGATCCTGCAAAGCCTGCGTAAGGATCCTCGTATTCGTGGTATCAAGGAGAAGGACCAATACTGGCTGGCAACCCTCCTTGATCCACGTTACAAGGGTAAGGTTGCGGACCTTATCTTGCCATCGCAGAGGGAGCAGAGGATGAAACATCTTCGGGAGGCCTTGCAGAAAGGTCTGTGCAACGCGTTCCCAGAGACTGGGAGGTTACAAACTCCTGTTTCTGGACAACGTGTTGCTGAGGCTTCGGTCAGTCAAAGAAGGAGCGGTGGAGAAGGTGGCCGTCTGACCGATGCGTTCAGACAATTTTTTGGTCCGCAGCCCCAAGGTATGATCGGTTCCAGCAACCATCGCCAGCGTCTGTTTTACATGGTGCAGGAATACCTAGGGGCAAGATCAGACTTGGACACCTTTCCCACCGAAAATCCTCTGGGTTACTGGGTCTTGAGGATGGATCACTGGCCAGAGCTTGCACAGTATGCAATTGAGCTACTGGCCTGTCCTGCATCCAGCGTTCTTTCGGAACGCACATTCAGTGCTGCTGGAGGCGTGGTAACCGATCACAGGGTGCGTCTGTCCACCGACTCGGTCGATCGGCTGACCTTCATAAAAATGAATGAGTCTTGGATCACCACCAGCTACCAAGCACCTGATGCTGATGTAACCGAATAATTTTTTTTGAAATCTCAGATCCCTTCAAAGACTGCCTATGCTGATGCTGAGTGACTATCCCTGAGTAATTATCCTCTTCCTCCTCAATCATCACGCTGATAGCTTGTAAGAACATTTTTGGTTCTGGGCGCCACCACCAGTGCCTAAGGCACAATTTTTCAGCCCCTGTTTAACAGGGGCGTGTAATTACAATTTTTGATGTAATACTTTGCAGCAGGGCTCGTTCCTGCATTCCAACTAGAGTGTCTGTGAGGGGTTGCAGTGTTGTGGCACCAGCACCAGTGCCTAGGGCCCAATTTTTCTGCCCCTGTCTAACAGGAGCGTGTAATTACAATTTTTGATGCAATACTTTGCAGCAGGGCTCGTTCCTGCGTTCCAACTAGAGTGTCTGTGAGGGGTTGCAGTGTTGTGGCACCAGCACCAGTGCCTAAGGCCCAATTTTTCTGCCCCTGTCTAACAGGGGCGTGTAATTACAATTTTTGATGCAATACTTTGCAGCAGGGCTCGTTCCTGCGTTCCAACTAGAGTGTCTGTGAGGGGTTGCAGTGTTGTGGCACCAGCACCAGTGCCTAAGGCCCAATTTTTCTGCCCCTGTCTAACAGGGGCGTGTAATTACAATTTTTGAAGCAATAATTTGCAGCAGGGCTCGTTCCTGCGTTCCAACTAGAGTGTCTGTGAGGGGTTGCAGTGTTGTGGCACCAGCACCAGTGCCTAAGGCCTAATTTTTCAGCTCCTGTTCAACAGGGGCATGTAATTACAATTCTTGATCTAATATTTCACAGCAGGGCCCTGTGAGGGCTTACAGTGTTGTGGCCACAGCAACACCTAAGGCCCAAATTTCTGCTGAGTATATAGGGCAGGACCCTACTTTCAAACATCTAACTTACAAACGACTCCTACTTGCAAACGGAAGGAGACAACAGGAAGTGAGATGAAATCTACCCCTAGGAAGGGAAATTCTCTCCTGTAAGAGTTAATATGGGAAAACAAGTTCTCCTTTCCACTGATGCTTTCCAATCCTTGTTCCACAAAAAAACCCAAATTTTCAAAAAACATTTTTCATTGGGACAAAAAAGTGAGGTGAAATCTTCTGAAGAGGAGGAAAGACAGCAAAACAAATGTCACAGGGGTGATAACCCTTCCCTATGTTTTCCAAAAAGCTTAGAAAAGATTTTTTGGCTGGAGCTAAACACGTTAAAAATGTTCAAAATTACAAACAGATTCTACTTAACAACAAACCTACAGTCCCTGTCTTGTTTGCACCGCCTGTATACTGCTGTTCAGAGTATATAGGGCCTGGTGGCCCCACACCTTTCCTTATTTTAATTTGGGTGCGGGGTTCCCCTTAATATCCATACAAGACCCAAAGGGACTGGTAATGGACTGGGGGGTACCCATGCCGTTTGTCTCACTGATTTTCATCCATATTGCCATGACCCGACATGACATTAAACCCGCAAGCAGTTTTAAATGAGATTTTTTCCTTTAAAAATGACATTTGGTGCAGGGACTGTTCTAAACATGGGAAACACGCGTCACTTTACAGGCATACTATAGACACCCCCCAGGTACGATATTTAAAGGAATATTTCACTTTTTTTTTTTTACTTTAAGCATCATTAAAATCACTGCTCCCGAAAAAACGGCCGTTTTTAAAAGTTTTTTTTGCATTGATACATGTCCCCTGGGGTAGGACCCGGGTCCCCAAACCCTTTTTAGGACAATACCATGCAAATTAGCCTTTAAAATGAGCACTTTTGATTTCGAACGTTCGAGTCCCATAGACGTCAATGGGGTTCTAACGTTCGTGCGAACTTTCGGTCCGTTCGCGGGTTCTGGTGCGAACCGAACCGGGGGTGTTCGGCTCATCCCTAGTCGTGAGATTTCTGCCCTGCTCTCCTTCCTGAGTTGAGAGGAGAGTTGTAAGAGCCTACCCCGCATCACCGCCTTGTGTGCTGCCCACAAAACGCCTGGAGAAGTAGGCTCCGTGTTGTTTTCATGGAAATAATCCGTTAAAGCTGTTTCTAGGATTTTGCAATGTATTGGGTTACTCAGGAGTGTTTCATTGAGGCGCCATCTAAAGGGTCCCTTCTCAACCGTCCCTCCCTTTAGTGTCAGTGTCATTATAGAGTGGTCGGACAGTGGCGTGGCATAGATTTTGGAGACTACCACCCTCGGGATTACGTGTAGTCTATCCTAGAGAAGGTATGGTGGGGGGCGGAATAGTACGTATAATCTCTCGAATGGGGATTCATTTCCCTCCAGATATCAATCAGGCCGAAGGATTGGACGGTCTGAGCTACACGAAGACTGCGTTTAGGGGGCCGTTTGGAACTCGGTTTCCGGGGGTCAGATTTGTCTGAGGAGTAGTCGAATGGGATGTTAGAGTCACCCCCACTACCACTGTGCCCACGAAGTGAGGTTTTAATATCTTCAGGGTGGCATCAAAGAATAGGTCTTGGTGCGTGTTTGGTGTAGACAAACGTGTAAGCCTCTCCGTTAATCGTACCAGATACTAATATGTAACGACCCTCGGGATCCATGACGGTGTTCGAGTGGGAAAAGTGATTTCTGTTGGAGAAGCAGACTGCCACTCCTCTCGTTTTGTTGTCGGCGTTAGCTAAATGAAACTATGGGAAGTTTTTGTGAAGAAACTTGGGGTGCTAGGTAGACGGGAAATTAGTCTCTTGGAACAATACTACGTCTGCCTTCAATGTATGGAGCTGTTGCAGTATTTTGGGTCTTTTCACGGGGGAATTGATACCCTGCACGTTGTGTGAAAATATCTTGAGTGTCCCGGCCTTCAGGGTGGTGTCAGACATGGGGTAGTAAAAAGTGTGGTACTATGTGCAGGGGAGTCTTACCTGACCTCATTGCTGTCCCTGTCAGATAGGTGGTGACCCCAGCAGAGTTGTAGACTTGATCTGCAATCCAGAAAAAGGGAGATCCAGCGAGACCCTGCATCTGAAGGGGAGATGGGAAGGCGGTGGGGAGGAGAGGGGAAAGGAGAGTGAATAAGAGAAAGAAGATAGCGACAGACAGAGGAGTGAAAAAAGGAGACATTAGATGCATCAAATAGTAACAACCACAACCCCCTCAGACCAGAGAGGGACCCATCCCTGCCTGGACCGGTACCCAAATGAAAAGTACAGCGACCCGAGGGTCAAAAGCATCTGGGTCCGACAGAAGAATGAACGTTCAACTATCGGGGCCAGAGGGAGGCGCACTACGACCACTCCGGTCAACGCCACCTTGTAGCACACCTATGGCGGTATATAAATAGAGCAGTCTAAGCCCTTCGTTTAGTGGAAATGATCACACAGCCTAAAGGGGAAAAAAAAAGGGGGGGGGGAATAAAGAAATTAAACGTCTAAGTATCTGTGGGGCATGTAACCCCATAGATCATGTCGGTAAAGTAAGTTGCCATTAGAATGGCATGAGACCAAAAGGAAGTCCATAGACAGGTTGAGAGAAGGCTGCAGTCTTGGTCATGGAGGGAAGGATTCTTTCAATCGTTTGGGAAGTTGTTTCTGCCACACTGGAGACACGGGGCTGGTAGGTGATGGTCTTTTGGATGACGAAGCTCCTCGGGACGATGACATCGGTGGAATTTCCTGGGTTATCAAACCGAGGTGTAGGAGAAGACGTTCCCCTTCTTGGAAGGAGGAGAAGCAATACGGTTTGTTGCGGTACGAGAAATTCAGTTGCAGCAGGAAGGCCCATCTATAAGTGATCTCTTTGCCCGCCAGGACTTGCAGGAGCGGTTTCAGTGCCCGTAGCTTTTGCACTGTGTAAGAGGATAGGTCTGTGAAGACTTGAATCTGGTGTCCCATGATCGTCAGTTTTTCCGCCGATCTGGAATGTTTCATCACTTCTTCCTTTACCGCGTAGAAATGCGGTTTCACTATGATGTCCCTCGGGAGACCGTCAGAGCGGGGGGGGTTGTAAAGTCCTGTGAGCCCTGTCCAGCTCCAAACGATGTGCCGGAATGTCAGGAATTAAACTTTTAATAAAGTCCTGGACTGCCGTGCGGGTGTCCTTTGCGGTTTCAGGGAGACCTCTAATGCGGAAGTTGTAGCGTCTAGACCTGTTCTCGAGGTCGTCTATTTTAGAGGTGGCAGTCTCAAGTTGGTCCTAGAGCTCCTGGATCCTAGCAGTATTTTGACTGATTCGCAGAATAGCTTGGTCAGATTTTTGTTCAATCACCTCTATCCTGGCACCAATCTGCTGCATGTCAGCGTGTATGGAGGCTGTAATCTGAGCTCCTGTTTGGGATAGGCCTTTTGAGAGCATCTGGGAGAATACAGCCATCATGGAGGGAAAGTCAGTGGGGGGGAGGAAGGAGTCTCTGGCCTGTGTGTCCCATGGATATGGGCTGTGAAGAATGTCCTGCTGAGGAGTGAAAGCTCCCCCCCCCAGTGTCCTCCCTAGCAGAGATTCTGTGGAAGCTGGTGAAGGGGCCCCAGGGAGGTCACTCACTGTGGCATCCGATGACTGGGAGGAGGGGGGAGCATCCTGGTCCTGGTCTGCAATGGAATCCGTCAGGCCAGGCAGGCCTTGTAAGGGGGCGTCCGCCATTTTGGGAGGACCGGACCGCGCTGTGGAAGCGTTCAGAGCGGCTGTGAGGTTCCTCTGTGCCACACTGGAGGACATCTGGCTGTTATCTGGTGAGTCCCCGGTCAGCAGAGAGTCGTGCCAGGCCGGGACAAGGGCTTAGACTGCCGCTGTGACGGGTGCTAGAACGGAGCGGCGCGGAGCTCCCGGTCTAAGCGGCCATCTTGGACGCTGCCGTGCATGCGTCCCCGCACACCAATTTTTCAATAGAGGAGGAACCTTCTTATCTCTGGAAGATCTAAATGCTAAACTATCTCCCAATCATATTCCAAGATGGACATACACACAACTGCAACACTTCCTGACCAGAAGGACTACCACACAACATTGGACGAGAGATTTTACCACTCTAGAGGAACTATGCTCCAAACAAACTCCCCAAAGACATCTACCTTCTATACATCTCTCTTTAAAGTCAGTTTGGCATTCTCCAGCAAGGTATTCTCTTCATGGGAGCAGGATCTTGATATCAAAATCACAGACTCTGAATGGGAAACAATCTGTACATATATCCACAAGGGCTCCCTCAATGTAGCCACCCAAGAATGCAGATATAAGATCCTCTCAAAATGGTACAGAACCCCTTCACTGCTCCACAAATTTTCATGCTCTACCACAAACAGGTGTTGGCGATGTGACATGGAAGAAGGTACCATGCTTCATATTTGGTGGTCGTGCCCTGTCATTCAGACTTTTTGGAGGACAGTTCACGACATCATCTTTTCAGTCACATCTCATAATAATGAATTTTCCCCTGCAACCTACCTACTTCATCACACCAAGCTCCCCAAAAGACAATACCTCAAATCACTCAACATGTTTATGATAAACGCAGCTAGACAATGTATCCCTTGTCATTGGCATTCTCCATCTGTTCCAAAGAAAGAGGAGTGGTTCCACAGACTAAATAACATTGAAAATATTGAAGAATTGATTAGCATCTCTCATGAAACACTACCCAAATTCATAGAAACATGGTACGACTGGCAACTTTTAAAATCCACAGATGCATACTCTATGAATACTGGATAATGAACTCACTTTTACAGAAGTAAAAATCCGAGTACTATACCCCCTGACAGACTCAAACCAGGTCCCTAATGCAATCATTATAGGGAAACGGGACCAACAAATCCACATCACAAAAAAAAAAATTACCTCTCCAATTACAATATTAAATATCATCACCTCCAGTCGAGTGTAAAAGATAGTCTGAGACTATCTTTTACACTCGACTGGAGGTGATGATGTTTAATATTGTAATTGGAGAGGTAATGTTTTTTTTTTTTTTACAGTAGTAACGTAAAGGTAAACGTAAACGTAAAGGTAGTAACAGTAAGTAGGTAGCAACAACAGAGTGATAACAGACTTAGAAAAAACTGTGTAAAATTGGCATTCACTTTTTCCCTGTCTGATCTAATATAAGCCCCACAAAGTAATGAAAGACAGTTTCCTTATATTTGGATAGACTGTGTGACTACAAATATACCCACACTAAGTGGATCTATTTATTTATTTAGTTATGTATTTATATTTTTCGTAATGATAACTCAAAGTTTTAACAACAGGCAAAAGCCAACTCTGTAAAATGTAGTGGCCCACCTGCCTAAGCTTGTTCTAATATGGTATAAATAATGTAGGATAAGCTCCAGAGCACACAACAATGAACTACATTTTAACAAGGCTATATAGTGCTGACAATGCAGCACTAATGCTCAATGCTTGGTCTTGTTTGCTGCAATCATAGTGTAATAAGGTCCACAGCACCAGCAATGATGAAAAAAAAAAAGTATTTTATGGCTTTACTGTGCAGACAAGCAGCACTGCTGGTCAATGACTAGTCTACTATGCCACAATTGCAGATGCAGTAGAATACGCCCCACAGAACAAAGCAGTGATGAAGAACGGTAAAGGTATTTGACAGCTATACAGTGCTGACCATGCAACACTGGTGCCCTATGTTTGGTCTAATGTGCTGCCATTGTAAATGCAGTAGATTAAGCCCCACAGCACAC
Source organism: Aquarana catesbeiana (assembly GCF_042186555.1). Taxonomy (NCBI): domain Eukaryota; kingdom Metazoa; phylum Chordata; class Amphibia; order Anura; family Ranidae; genus Aquarana; species Aquarana catesbeiana. The sequence goes on along the minus strand of NC_133333.1, from coordinate 192,841,371 downwards.
AGCAACAAAGGTGAACAGTAAAGGTAGTTTACAACTATATTTTACATAGAAGACACATTGCTGCTCAATGCCTGTTCTAATAATCTGCAAATGTAGTGGACTAAGTTCCACAGCACAACGCAATGATGATGATGATAAACACTGAAAAGCACAGCACTAATTCAGCTACCTAGACAAAAAGCCTATGAATGCCTGAAGGCTGTGAAAATGTCGGTATTTATTGTCAGTATTCATCACTGTGCCACTTTAACTGGCAATTGTGCCGTAACACAAAACTGTATGCAAATTAAATTTATATAATTAGGCCAAAATGTATTCTGCTGCATTTTTTTGGTAAAAACAAATTCCAGTGAGTGTATATTAACCACTTCAGCCCTGGAAGATTTTACCCCCTTCCTGAACAGTGCACTTTTTGCGATTCGGCACTGCGTCGCTTTAACTGACAAATTTTTTTCCTCAGTTTAGGCCGATATGTATTCTTCTACATATTTTTGGTAAAAAAATCGCAATAAGCGTATATTGATTGGTTTGCGCAAAAGTTATAGCATCTACAAAATATTTAATATTTTTTTATTAGTAATGGTGGCGATCTGCAATTTTTATCGGGACTGCGAAATTATGGCATGTACCCTGATGAAGACACGTGACCCTGTGTCGAACACGCGTAGGGGAGGGGCCAGGACGGAGCACGGAGCCTTTCACTCCACTGAGATGAGATGCACAGCTTATCCCTCCTGACAGGCAAACTTTGAGGCAAACTTTGGAGACTTATCAGATTGGTGCACTCACGCACCTTGCAAATGTGAGTACCCTAATGTGGGGAGCTTTTATTCCAATAAACATTTATAAACAATATCACACTATCCAGTTTTTCTTTTCCTTTAACTATGGAGCTGCTGCTGAAAACTGTGTATCTGGATTCCATCACTGAGCCATGGGATGGCTTATAAGCGTGTTTAGATTCAGTCTCACAGCTGCTCTTAAGCTCCGTACACACGGTCGGATTTTTCGACGGAAAATGTCCGATCAGAGTGTGTTGTCGGACATTCCGACCGCGTGTGGGCTCCATCTGAGATTTTCCATCGGATTTTCCGACACACAAAGTTTGAGAGCAGGCTATAAAATTTTCCGACAACAAATTCCGACCATGTGTGGCCAGTTCCGACGCACAAAGTGCCACGCATGCTCAGAAGAATTTCCGAGACGGAACAGCTCGGTCTGGTAAAATTAGCGTTCAGAATGGATACAGCACTTTCGTCACGCTGCAATGTAAAAAATCGCTTAATACAGCGCACTCTCTTCTTCTTTATAATGTGAGAAGAATGAAGTAGTTTTGCTGCTCATATTCACACAGACTTCTCACAAACTTCTTTCTTTATTATTTATCAGGATTCCCTCAATATATTTAGATTTGTCACATCTGCCCAAATTTGTTTTTACATTTTTTTGGTTTTCTTCCAAGCTGGTTTTGTATTTTTTGGGGGGTTTGTTTTGTTTTCAAGGCTGTGTTTTTATTGTTGTATTTGTTGTGTTTTACTCTATAATATTTTTGTGTGTGTTTTGTGTGTCAAGTTACCACAACACCATTGATATCTTGTATTATTGAATCTCAATGAGATTGTTTGGTGTTGGTGTCTCTTGTTAATTTCACATTGTATTTTGAAATGTACCTGAATCCTCACAAACAAACTGTCCTTTTTGAAGGAAAACACACATAGGCGAGTATAATTGATCAAAAAATTCCTTTATTAAGGGCTCACAACTAAACAAAGAGGGAGGCAACGCTGGAGAAACAGCTGAAATGGGTGAAGCCTTTGGCCCCCAGGGCAGACATCAACTATTTTCAAGCAAAATTTGTGGCCTGAGGAGTCCATATATAAGGGAGTGCAGTCTGGTCCAGAAGTCCCAGAGATCCGGAAAGCAGCAGATGACATCTGTGTCCCCAGGCTGTGGTCATACAAGAGACTGCATCTTTTGTCAGACCAGACTGAACCCAGGGCCATCACTCTCTGGTCTTCCTTCCACGCTTCCTTCCATGCTGTGGCTCTGGTGGTGGAGTTGTGGCAGCAGGAGGAGGAGGAGGAGGGGCCAACTCACTCAGGTGGGTATTGGGCGTTAGTTCCCCACTCACCCCCTTACTTAGGACTTTATAAAGCAGGTCCTCACATAGCTTGCGTTGACCCTCCTGCATGCCCTGCAGTTTTGTGGCAGCCATGCAGGCAAAGGCCTCTTCAGGAGTGGGTAAGGCTCTGAGGGATGCAGAAGCCTCCTGAATGAGCCTGAGCACTGAATCCTGCATGTGAGTCGCCTTCCTGGGTCTTTTGTATGGAAGGCGGAGGGGAGGAACCTGCGATTCTGTCAGGCTGCGACTGGTCCCAGGCTTCTCCTGGCTGACACTTAGCCCCGCCTCCTCCTGGCTGCCACATTCCACAGCCTCCTCCTGGCTGAGGTCTTCCTGTGTATGAAAAAGGGACATAGTTTTAGTTTTGTATTCATCAATCACACACAATTTTCATCTGATGACTGTTGCAAATTGAATGTTAACAAATATAACAGACTATCATTCTAAGCCCAGCATTTTTCATTCTTGTCCCAATTTTTTGTGCCCACTACTGTCTATTGATATGTAAAACACTTTTTTCAATCAGCAATTAGTGATCAATAATAACATCTTGGAAACATTTATTTATTAACCAGAAATCTGTAGAAGAATGCTATACCTGACTCAAGCTGGGCTCCTCCACTTCTTCCTGGCTGGAAGGCCCAGGTTGGACATCAGAAGCCTCAGCTGGGGTGGAAGGAAGAGTGGAAGGAAGAGTGGAGAGGGGTTCCCTGACTTCAGTGAGGTCTGACAGAAATCGCAATCTCTCATAGTACCACAGCCTGGGGACATAAATGTCATCTGCTGCAGCTCCGGATCTCTGGGAATCCGTGACCTTCTTGCGCTCCCTTAGATAAGTGCTCCTCAGGCCACCAATTTTGGTTTTTAAATAGGGGAAGGTTGCTGTGGGGACCACCGGCATCACCAACTCCAGCAGTTTCTCCAGCGCTGCCTGCCTCTTTTGTTTATTATTATTATGAGGATGTCTCACCTGCCACAGACAGGGCAGCTCCCTGTATTTGTCTATGAACAGGGGGAGGAAATTGTGGTTGTTGAAGCCATCCATTTTCTCTGTAAGACACAACACAAGACAAACCCTAATGTCAGGCCAAACTCTCCTAATCTTGTTACAATATAGGCCTCAATTTAGAAGCGGTATAGGCCCAAGTTTAGATCTTACCTTCGTTTTCACGATCGGCGCCTACGATACTCCTTCCCCCGATCACAGATCGTACGTACTATGCACGTGTGTTACGCTTTATAGACACTGCGCATGCGTGTAACTCCGCCCGCCCCTGACGTTCTTTCTAGTCTATTCCCCATCCCTTTTCGTTCGGCACAGTGGGGGAAGAGCACATGGCAGAGACACAGCAGGTGCGTGCTAATTATAGCAACGAGGAGGAGGAAAGCCCGGATCCGGAAACGTCTGGATCAAGAAGGAGAAGATTTAAGGCCTCAAATATGTCCTTTGGGGAGACGTTGGAGATGGTCGACATCCTGAAGAAGGCCGACTATGATGGGAAGTATGGACCTTACCCCAACCCCAATATCAGAAAGGCCAAGATCATGGCGAAAGTGGTCAAAAGTGTGCACCGGAATTTCGGGGTACAACGATCGAAAGATCAGCTCGGGAAGCGGTCTTTGGACCTCAAATTAAGAGAACACGAGCAGTACAAAAAAATCCGGAGAGTGCTGCAAAAAAGTAAGTAGTTGTCCAGTGTTCCTATTCTTTTTGTGTTTCTTACGTTCGTGCTGCTCCATGTGCTTTTAGGAACTGTTGTACAGTTTAAAATGGCAACTTTCATGTTCATGGGCACATTATTCGTTCGTATCAAACATTTTTCTTTCGGCCTATAAAACACCATGCCATATGCATTTGACCACATTTTTTAGGGCCTACTTGTATGAAACTAATTAGGTTGTGTAGATGTGTTTGTTACTAGAATGAAATGCAAACTAGATTCTGTGTAAGGAGAGGACACTCAGCAGCAGTTTTCACATCTGGACGCTGGAGCACTAGTGTGGGACACAAGAACACCCTTTTTATTAGAGGGCTCACATAGGTGCTCCAGTGTATACTGTAGGGGGGTCTCCATCTGTGAAGCTTGTACAAGACAGGTAAAGTATTGAAGCTTGACAAAGGACAATAAAAATTCTACATCTTGGAACTCTGCCAAAATAGACAATTGTACCCCACTTCCAAGCAATGTTTCATATTTATAGTTCTGCCATCAAATATCTGTGTGCTAAGTATACCTTTTTTGTTTCACATAGGGGAGAAAAGACTTGGAGGACACCCCTCATCCGAGGAGACCAGAGACCCCCCAACTCTGGAAGAAGGGGAAATACCCCAAACACAAGAAGAGCAGGAGGAGGAGGACGTGGTGGAACTAGTCATCACAACAGGTGAGTGTCTGCGACCACAGGCTCAGGTAAGAGATGGATGCTGCCATATTTATAATACATATTTTTTTTTTGGTTTCTCTCTTTTTAGATGATCGTGATGTTGTGGATCCAGATCCTTTCACCTCGAAAAGTACCCAGATCCTGATCGGGGAGATCATGGGGTGTAATGTTGCCTTGGAAAACATCATGAAAAACATCAATTATGTTATAAAAAAATAAGAACATCATTGATGTTTTGGGGTGAGTTTAAAACCCCTCCAAAGCCCTTTCTTTTATGGTGTACTACAATTTTTATTTTTTTTCCAGAATTGGAGAAAAGCCAAATTTTGAGGATGCACACAGTGTGCCAACATGTGCTATCTGCCATAACGGGAGATCGATGGACACATTTTGGGGGTGCAACCCCTTCCTCAATAATAAAGTAGCTGTGAGGAAGGGGTTGCACCCCCAAAACACGTCCCTTGATCCCCTGTGATGGCAGCTAGCACATGTTGACATTCGAAAATTGGTGTGCATCTTCAAAATTTGGCTTTTTCTGGGGTGACTTCACCCCATCTGAACGCAATATCAAACACAGTTCCTAAATACTCATGTCTGATATTGCCTTCAAGTTCTACCAAATGTGAACTTTGTAAGTTCAAGATTTGTGTCTTTCTTGTTGGTTTGAAACATGCCTGTTTTATCTTAAATGGACATTTCTACTTTTTCTAATGCCACCCCAAAAATTGTTATACAACAAACATGTTGGTTTGTTTTAAAAACCTTTTCTAAACGCACATGTGATTGTGCTGGTATTAAAAAGATTGTTAATCAAGAATGTGTGGATAATTGTCTCAATGCTACAACACTTTTGTGGTGCTCCAATTGCTGCTTTATGTGACAATGGGGGTTATTTAATAAGGGCAAATCCACTTTGCACTACAAGTGCAGTTTCAGTGCAGTTTCAAGTGCACTTGTAGTGCAAATGTATTGGGTGTAAGAAATAGGCAGAACTGGCTGGCCATGATTCCAAATGTGTTCTCCACCACTCTTCTGGCTCTGGCCAGCCGGTAATTAAAAACCCTCTGGTCCGGGGTGAGGGTCCTCATAGGGAATGGCCGCATAAGATTGCCCCCCAGCGCAAATGCTTCATCCGCAACGAAGATGAATGGGAGTCCTTCCACATTGTCTTCTGGAGGTGGCAAGTCCAAGCTGCCATTCTGGAGACGCCTGTAAAACTCCGTCTGGGCAATGACTCCACCATCGGACATCCGGCCATTCTTCCCCACGTTCACATACAGGAACTCGTAATTAGCTGACACCACCGCCAACATCACAATACTATTGAACCCCTTATAATTATAATAGTACGACCCTGAGTTGGGTGGTGGGACAATGTGGACGTGTTTCCCATCAATTGCCCCTCCGCAGTTAGGAAAGTCCCACCGCTGGGCAAAGTGGGAGGCCACAGTCTGCCATTCCTGTGGTGTGGAAGGAAACTGTTGATGAAAACAAAAAAAATTAGTCTTTTTGCACATAAACATGGAAAGCAGATTAGACACAAAACTTCTTGGCCAACATCAAGATTTATTAATGGGAATTTTTAAAGACCAAAGTATAAGGTACACCTATCAGATTCCCCCTCCCCCCCTCTCATGGGCCATTTCTAACATTATAGGGGGGAGCTCTTGGACAGGTAACCCTCTCCACTTCATTGAGAGATTAATGCCTAAATAATGGGTATTACTTGGAACAGCCCCTCCTTAGTTACACTATTGGCAGCCCACTGGACAGGTAAGAAGTGCCATAATATAAAGATATAAATACACACTGTACACATTTGAGCACATTTGGACATTCTGCTATTACCTAGCAAGATAATAATAGGATACAAAAACTTTAAACAGTACCATTTGAAAGTATACAGGCAGGCCCTTGCACTACATGCTTGGGGGAATTCATCCATACATCTGAGCACAAAAGAGATGGGTATAGTGTGTATGGGTTTGGCAAAGTCAGCAGATAGATGATTGAGGATAGATAGAGAATTGGTATCAGCTGACTTAGCAGTTGGGGGGAGGGAGGGTTCCAAATGATTTGGGGACCCCCCAAAAAAAGCCTCTGATACTCTGCCTGAATTTAAAGCACAAATCACATTTAAAAACATTTTTGGGGGTGTTTGGAGCTGACAAAATACATTTTTAAATGACCACATGAGGTGAATATAGGGTCAGGAGAGCATGCTGGGGAGGTAAGTGAAGGCAAATATGTATGAAGGAGAAAAAAAAATTACATAAAAATCCAGCATGCATGAGAACAAAGGGGACATTCACAGCATATTACAATCATGGTAATTAGGGAATGAGGAAAGAAATACAATATATTATCAAACATTAAATACAATAAAAGGTGATGTTAAAGGATAAAAATCTTACCTTCATATACTCCTTCTACAGGACCTGGATGATGGCAGAACAGGTCTCTGGGATAATGATCCCCAGAGCCTGGGGGGAGATGCCTGTCGAGAACTTTAAGTCCTGCAGACTTCTCCCCATCGCCAAGTACCGCAGGGTGGCGACGAGCCTCTGCTCCGGAATGATGGCTTGCCTCATGCAGGTATCCTGCCTGCTGATATGGGGGTCAGCGAAGCCAACAAACGGTGAAAAACAGGGTCCTTCATCCTGAGAAAGTTCCTGAAATCATCAGGATTATTCTCACGGATCTCACGGAGCAAAGTCATATGACAGAACTGGTCACGCTGAAGCAACCAATTCTTGGTCCATGAACTCCTCCCCACCCTGTTCATGGACTGGACTTGTGTCAAGGTCAGGACCCCAACACCAAGCCCCCCGTACAGCACGAACTCTACGAGGAGTACGTATACGCAACATGGCTAGAAAACTGTCGGCTGCTCAGAACGAAGTAACAGAACGCACTGAAGAACAGCAAGGCCTGTGAAGAGCGACCTGAAAAACAGTAATGAACGAACAAGAACACAATGACTAATCAAAGTCACGCGTAGCTTGCTGCACGTACTGAAGAGCAGATACAAACCCACAAGCACAAACTGAACAGCAGAAAATGATCTGAAAACCACGAGTCTGAAAAAGCGGGAATCGTTTCTCACCAAAGTTTTACTAACACGAGATTAGCAAAAGGAGCCCAAAGGGTGACGTGCTTGGTTCTGAACTGGCCTTTTCTAGTCTTGTCGTACGTGCTGGATGTCACCGCGTTCTTGGCGATCAGAAATTCCGACAACTTTGTGCGACCGTGTGTACGCAAAACAAGTTTGAGCCAACATCCGTCGGAAAAAATCCTAGGATTTTGTTGTCGGAATGTCCAATCAATGTCCGACTGTGTGTACGGGGCATTATTCTAGTGGTATACATCTAGTGTATTATTTACATATTGCACCTTATAATCACTTTAAAAAAAAAAAAAAAAAATTTAATACATATATCTTTTGTGCCTTGCTGTGGTTGGATAAGCCACTTATGCAATATTTTCAGTATACCTCATATGCATTAATGAACTCCAGATTGACATTTTCACCTTAGCGCAGCGTAACTTTTGTATACATGATCCTTAACCACTTGCCGCCCACCATATAGCAGAATGACGGCGGCAAAGTGGTTTCAAAATCCTGACTGGATGTCATATGACGTCCGCAGGATATTGAGCCGCTGCGTGCCCCCGGGGGCGTGCATTGCGGCAATCATTGTTGCGGGGTGTCAGTCTGACACCCTGCAGCACCGATCTAGGTAAAGAGTCTCTGATGGAGACTCTTTACCACGTGATCAGCCGTGTCCAATCACGGCTGATCACGATGTAAATAGGAAGAGCCGGTGATCGGCTTTTCCTCACTCGTGTCTGACAGACGAGAGTAGAGGAGAGCCGATCGGCTGCTCTCCTGACAGGGGGGGTCTGTGCTGATTGTTTATCAGCACAGCCCCCCCTCGGATCCTACCCAGGACCACCAGGGAAGCCGCCCAGGACCACCAGGGAAGCCGCCCAGGACCACCAGGGAAACCAGTCACACTGGACCACCAGGTATGCCCCCTAGACCCCCAGGGACATACTAATCAGTGCAAAGGCAGCTGCCAATCAATGCCCAGGCAGCTGCCAATCAGTGCCCACTTCAATGCCTACCACCAGGGATGCCTATCACTGCGGCGTATCAGTGCCCATCAGTGCCACGTATCAGTGCCGCCTATCAGTGCCCATGAGTGCCGCCTGTCAGTGCCCAGCAGTGCCACCCATAAGAACCCATCTTTGCAGCCTTTCAGTGCCCATCAGTGTCGCCTATCAGTGCCCATCAGTGCCACCCAGTGCCACCCATGAGTGCCCATCAGTGCCACCTATCAATGCCCATCAGTGCTGCATATCAGTGCCACCCATCACTGCCGCCTACCAGTGCCCATCAGTGCCGCATATCAGTGCCCATCGTCAGTGCCCGCTCATTGGTGCCACCTCATCGCTGCTACCTTATCAGTGCCGCCTTATCAGTGCCCATCAGTGAAAGAGAAAACTTACTTATTTACAAAATTTTTAAACAGAAACAAAAGCAAAACTTTTATTTTTTTCAAAATTTTCGGTCTTTTTTTATTTGTTTCGCAAAGAATAAAAACCGCAGAGGTGATCAAATACCACCAAAAGAAAGCTCTATTTGTGGGAACAAAATGATAAAAATGTAGTTTGTAGTTTGTCATTCAAACTGCAACAGCGCTGAAAGCTGAAAATTGGACTGGGCAGGAAGGTGTCTAAGTGCCCTGTATTGAAGTGGTTAAAACCTTATTGCATTTTCATAACAAAAGTTGTACAAATTCTTACAGTCTGTTTCCTTTATGAAGAATCAAAAACCTGATTAGAACAACCTGCCCCCTTCCAACATGCAAAAAAGAGGGACCTTTGCTCTTACTCAGTAAAGAAGATGTTGGACTGTTGCAGAGTGACTGCCACTTTCGCACAGAGAGCACTCTACAGTTGCTGACAGGTAACAGCATTTTCTATTCAGGCTATGGCTGATTTAGAAGGAAAACAACTGTAATGCTGCGTACACACGAACTGAATTTCCGTTGGAAAAATCTTGGATGGTTTTTCGGAGGGAATTCTGCTCAAGCTTGCCTTGCATACACACGGTCACACAAAAGTTCTCTGAACTTTTGACTGTCAAGAACGCGGTGACGTACAACACTACAACGGGCCGAGAAAATGAAGTTCAATGCTTCCGAGCATGCGTCGAATTGTTTCCGAGCATGCATAATTTTTTGCGCTTCCAAATTGCATACAGACGATCGCATTTTCGGATAGGAACTTTTCCCGACCGAAAAATAGAGATAATGCTCTCAATATTTTGCTGGCTGGATTTCCGCCAGCAAAAGTCCGATGGAGCATAGACACGGTCGCATTTTCTGAACAAAACCTCTCATCGGAGTTTTGCTGGCAGCATTTTCAATCATTTGTACGCAGCATAAGGCATTGAACACCTTTTCTATGATACACCTGGAAATCACTTAGCTGATATAAACTGAATGTTCATTTGGGTTTGGGGGATAGGCAACAGGTCAGTAAGGTATTAACTGCTTTCTGTGCAAGGAGGCATTTGTTTCATGTTTTGCTCCTTTTTCCATTATCAATGCTGTATAAGTATATGTACTGTATATACAACACTGATAAACTGCATAGGAGAAAACGTTATGCGTATGTGGCAGTACATGCAATGTGAAGGAGGAAATCTGCCGTCTCAGTCTTGGCCTCATACTTCTTTCTATGTTTGGCTACACTTTCCTGTAGCACCCCTACTTCTCTTACTATCTGTCTTTTTCTACAGTTCCTAAATCTGAAGGTTTAGATAAACTTACCTTAGTTTATATTGTTTAACCCCTTCATGCCGAGCTTACTCAAATATGCTGCCCCACTGCTGGGCTTTTTTTCGCATATTTACATATCTCCCTTTGTGCTGGGAATGTGCCGCATGTCACGCTTCCAGCACAGAGAACGGGGTCTCAGCAGGAACCCCGGACCCCGTACTAATGATCAGGACCCAGAACTTCTGGTTCCGGGTCACCAGATCGCTATCATTACCTCTGATTGACTATCACAGTCACTGTGAAGCCCACCTCTCTGTTTTCTCTCTCTGTGAATTGAGGAGAGAGATAGGTTGAATCTCTCTCTCTCTCCTTGCAGAGAAAAAAAAAGTATGTGTAAAAAAATAAATAAATAAATAATTATATAATATAAGATGCAAAAAAAAAATACCTAGATCAAGGTTTGATCTAGATCAGTGTCAGGGTTATTGTTTGGGTCAAGGTCGGGGTTAAAGGTCAGGGTCAATATTTTTTTGGACAGGATTTTATTTTTTTAATTAGTATCAGTGTCCGTGTCTTTTAGGCAGGATAAAAAAAAATGCACACTATTGTTTTTGGGCTGTACTACGGGTGCAAACAACAACTAACATAGATGTATATGGTATTGCTGCAATTGCCAGGAGCAGGAGAATTTCATTTGGATTGTTCTTTGGTGGAAGGTTATGGTAGTAGCAAGAAATATACAGCTACGTTAAATTTTTTTTTTTACTATTTTGGGCCAGTTTTTCTTTGATCATAAAAAAAAAAAAATCAGGAAATATCCATTACCATTTAACACCAAATTAAGATTTCATTTGTCCTAAAAAAAACACAATATAATCCGGATGCACAAAGTAGTTGTGATAAAATGTACAGTATTACTAACACATGTTCACATTGCAAAATTGTGCTTAGGCATTAAGATTTGTTTTACCCTAATACCCCGCACACACGGTCGGATTTTCCAACAGAAAATGTGTGATAGGACCTTGTTGTCAGAAATTCCGACTGTGTGTAGGCTCCATTACACATTTTCCATCGGATTTTCCGACACACAAAGTTTGAGAGCAGGCTATAAAATTTTCCGACAACAAAATCCGTTGTCGGAATTTCCGATCGTGTGTACACAAATTCGACGCACAAAGTGCTATGCATGCTCAGAATAAATAAAGAGATGAAAGCTATTGGCTACTGCCCCGTTTAGAGTCCCGACATACGTGTTTTACGTCACCGCGTTCAGAACGATCGGATTTTCTGACAACTTTGTGTGACCGTGTGTATGCAAGACAAGTTTGAGCCAACATCCATCGGAAAAAATCCTAGGATTTTGTTGTCGGAATGTCCGATCAATGTCCGACCGTGTGTACGAGACATTAGGCTCAACAAATTCTAAAAGGTATTTTCATGTGTATGTACAGTGGGTAATGCCCTGTTTAATTTTAAAAGTGAAGGAAATGTGTTTTGTAGAGAGTCTGCACTGACACTGTGGTCAATGCAGCCAATGAAATCTGATGAAGAGACTGAGGATATTGTAGTTCAGATAGAGAAGATTGAACAGATCAGCAGGTATTGATATCTGCTGTGAGGTAAATGGGAAAATAATATGGAACACCTAGGTAAGAAAACACAGCTTTGAAAATCAACAAACTAAAGGATGCATTTCATCAGCAAGAAAGCAAAGCTTTTATTATACCTCAGATTAATTAATGCCATGAAAATCCTAAACTGTAAATTCTAATTTTAAACTAAGTGGTCATATAGTTATGCTCATACAGAGAGTAGAAATGATCCAATTACAGATTTACTGATATCTCATTAAGTAAATGATAAATATACCCCAAAGACTAATTTCTCTGTGCAATAGCATCATTACCATAACACTGAGGGGTTGATTTACTAAAGGCAAATAGGCGGTTCACTTTGCAAAGGAAATAGCGCACTCACATGGAATTTGTCTTCAGAACTTAGTGAATGTGGTGACATTTCACTTTGTAAAGAATAGCAATTTGCATCCAAGGAAAAAAAACAAAAGAATAAAAAAAACAATGAATATTTGCTTGCACATTGTGTGGATCATGGCAGGTTGAAGTTGCATGACATGTTGAAGATAAAGTTAGGCCCAAAGCATTTTTCATACTGGACTTATTTACAATTGCACAACTATATCCATGCTAGAAAAATATTTTTTTTTTAGTCAACCTGTTTAAAAGGTTTGGCAATTGAAAAGACCCATAGGGGTTTAGTTACTAAAGGCAAATCCACTTTACACTACAAGTGCACTGCAAGTGCACTTGGAAGTGCAGTCGCTGTAGATCTGAGGGGGACATGCAAGGAAAATAAAAAACAGCATTTTTGCTTGTACATCATTGCATGATAAAATCAGCAGAGCTTCCCCTCATTTCAGATCTTCCCCTCAGATCTAAAGCGACTGCACTTCCAAGTGCACTTGTAGTGCAAAGTGAATTTGCCTTTAATAAATCAACCCCAGAGGATGCAAACAGGTTTAGAATCGAGTGGAAATCGGCATGTCATGTTGCCTTTACTTATGATCAATTGGAAAATGCTTCACTTTAGCCCATAAATGTTCAATAAGCACTTGTTTACAAGAAACCTACTATAAATTGCTGACCAACCGGTATGTCACGCAGATTAAACTTAAGAGATGGGTTCCCACAGACCTCAAATCTCTGCTGGCTTTGTGGACAAGATAGGACAACTTGTCTCATATATGGTGGGACTGCATATTGATAACACTTTTACGGCAAAAAGTTTGTAATTGAATTGTTCGCATAACGGTCATGAAAATAATGCTTAACCCACCATGTTGTTTATTACATATTTTCAACTACTCTTTAAAGAATTACAAATGGTCCCTTACTAGACATTTAATAAGCCTGGCCAAGATGACAGCTTCCTCTGCGATCTACCCATCAATACCAGTTAGCTGATGGGTAGATTGGGTCCTGCTCCCTGCCAAGAGACTAAATTTGGTCTTCTCGTGATAAGCTCCTCCCCGCCGGCCCCTCCTGACTTTCTGCTTCTCCCCCCCAGCAGTCTCCTGCACACTCGCTCTGTGTGTCCCGTTCAATCTCCTCACTCTATCTTCAGTGCCGTGTGATAAGAGAACCCAGGGTAGAAGCATAGCCACTGCTCACAAGACATGCAGGGAGAGAGGTGAGCTGAGGGAGCAAAGTGTGTTTGGGGAAGTAAGCTGCACACAATACTTGGCGACGTTTCATGTCAGGAGGGAAGTACTTGTGGGAATATGTAAAGGGTTAAAGTGACAAGCAATGGCAGCTGGTGTTTTTTTTGGGTGGGGGGTCGGCAAACAACCACCCCCCCAGATTGATCTGTCGGTCTCCAAGCCCCACACTTACCCCAGCTATGTTGCAGACGGGTGACAGGTGGCGGCTTGCGGCTTCCATCGGTTCTTCTCCTCCTCTGCATCACGATGAGTTCTGCCCTGCATCTCCTCCCTCCTCCTAGGCGTCCAATCCGATCGCCTGTCCTTTCAGCCAATCGGGTGACGGGGTCTCAGGATTGGCTTCCTGATTGGCCAGGAGGAGGATCAGTGTTTGAATAGTGAATATTCTAAATGGGCTTGGTTCGCAGTGCTCTGTGCCCCGAGCCCACCCTATTTTGAAGCCTATTAGAGCCTCTGGCTCTAATCCCGTGCTTCAAAGAAACAACCCTATTGGAATCCATGCATCCGGCATCCTGCATGGGGGCCGGACTCATGGATAGGGGACACTCTATATATAAAGTAACATTCCCCAATAAAGATATCAGAACATGATGTTCACAGCTATTTGCATGGAAGCACAATTGTATGAATGCTGATTATTCAGAGAGATATTTATGTTTATGGAGGTTTTTTTTTTTTTTGTACATATGTTTAGCCTTGTACACATTGAGAAAATCAGATGAAAAATACTTCTTAACCACTTGCCGACTGGCTCATGCCGATATATGTTGACAAAGTGGCACGGGTGCGCAAATCAATGTACCTGTACGTCTCTGTGTCATCCGCGGCTAGCAGGCATGCAAACACTGTGTGCCGCAGGAGCATGCCCGGGGGTCCCGCAGACTCGATGACCACCGGTGGCCCACAATCATGTCACGGAGAGGCAGAATGGGGAGATGCCTATGTAAACAAGGCATTTCCCTGTTCTGCCTAGCAACATCTACTGCTTCCAGTGATCGGGAGCAGTGATCTCTGTCATGTTCTAATGAGCCCATCCCCCCTACAGTTAGAACATGCTGAGGGAACACAGTTAACCCCTTGATCGCCCCCTACTGTTTAATCCCTTCCCTGCCAGTGATATTTACACAGTAATCAGTGCATTTTTATAGCACTGATCGCTATATAAATGCCAATGGTCCCAAAATAGTGTCAAAAGTGTCCGATCTGTCCACTGCAATGTTGCAGTCATGATAAAAATCACAGATCACCGCCATTACTAATAAAAAAAAAATATTATTAGAAATGCCATAAATCTATCCCCTATTTTGTAGACATGATAACTTTTGCGCAAACCAATCATATAATATATGCTTATTTGCGATTTTTTTTTACCAAAAATAGAATATTGACCTAAACTGTGGAAGAATTTTTTTTTTTTATATATATATATATATTTTTGAGGGATATTTATTATAGCATAAAAAAAAAAATATATAGCTTTTTTTTTTTTCAAAATTGCGCTCTTTTTTTGTTTATAGCGCAAAAAATAAAAAACACAGAGGTGATCAAATACCACCAAAAGAAAGCTCTATTTGTGGGGAAAAAATGACGTCAATTTTGTTTGGGTACAACATCGCACAACAGCGCAATTGTCAGTTAAAGAGACGCAAAAAAGGGCTTGGTCAGGAAGGGGGTAAATCCTTCTGGGGCTGAAGTGGTTAAAATACCAATAATCTGATCCTTAGTACACAGAGATGATCATGACAGTTCATGCGCAATTATCCGAATGGACAAACATGAAATACCAGGTCATACAATTTTAGTTTAATCAGTACAGTTTTTGTACAAAAAAAGCGAAGAACAAGACCACGTATGCTCAGAAATGAAAGGATACATTACATCCCTTTTCATAAGTTTAGTAACCTCTTAATTTTCAATATGAGACTACCATGCAAAAAAAAGAGAAAAAAAAAGACGACGATCATTCATCTAATACTACCATTGTGTATGTGAGGCTTTAGGCTTTATTCACACTTACAAGTGCGACCAAGCATGGGCATGTTTTTCACACGCCATGTGTAAGGCAGCCCATTTATTTCAATGGGCTGCCCTACACATGAGCAACATGGAAAAGTCATGAAAAAGTCCAATTTGGTGTGCACGTTTGTAGATGCATGGGGGTGCCATTAACAATTAATAGAACTGCTGTGCATCTGCTAAAGGGTAGCATGTTTCTGTGTGTGTTGGGAAAGCATACAATTTTGCACACATTCCCCACATGCATAGATGTGAACTTATCCATATAGTGTTTGGTTTATGAGCTTGAGGCTGGTTTGACATTGATGCGATGTGGGAACCAGCGTGGGTTCCCACATCGCATGTCACTCACAGACAGTTCACACTGACATCTGCAAACCGCTGCGTGTGTCAATGTAAAGTTAATGACACTCCCAGATCAGTTCACAGAGCGCAGTGTGAACTGTCAAATGGTACAAGAATTGGATTGCATTCCAGTGCGAGCCAAAAAAATGCATATTATATCTCTTAGGAAGTTTTTCTTTATGAGCTGTACTATTGTACTATTTATTGTTTTTTCCATTACCAAATGAGTGCAGTAGTTTTTCGCTTTCAATGATTTTTATTGAAAAATATATAGAATAACATGTACAAGTTGCACAACACATACAGTTCAAAATTATATGGGAATAAAGAAAAGGGGGGGGGGAGAATGGGGGGGTTACATATTTTGACCTATATGGTCTACAGGACTCCTATGAACATTCCATATTATGCATTATTTCTTTTTACCACAGGAATAACTATTCGTCTGTACCCACTCGGTCAAATGTTTCCAGCTTGCATGTGTATCCTGGCTAAATACCTATCATAATACATTTGGGTATATGTTTTACTTATTATATTTATTAATTAGTTCAAGCATTTATCTCCCACTTTATTGCATTATGTGGAGGGGAAGTGCGCCGCCGGGACCCGACCGCCCACCCCAATTGGGGTCTTTACTGTGGGCCGGGGGTCCCCGCCCCACACCACCCCCCCCCTTGTCACTCATATGTCAGATTTTTCATATCTGTTCCCATGGTAACGTCTTAGGTAGGAGGTCCTGCATAGATTATTAAAGAAGTAGAGCAGTAAAAGAAAAAGGATAAGAGTAATAGAGAGAGAAGTGGAAGAGAGAGAGAAGAGTGAGGGAGAAGTTCGGGTGGAGTGGAGTGCACCCCAAGGGATCCCTCTCAGGATCCTTTAGTTTTCAAAACCTGTTGATAAATAGGACAACCATGGTTCCCAAATCCTGTCGAAAGCCCTCTGTTTATCTAAAAGAATTGCCGATAGGCGTTCATTAATCATGATCCATGTCAGTTTTGCTTTAACCATTTCAAAAGGAATCAGAGGCCTTCTCCAGGCTCCCGCCACCGCTATTCTAGATGCTGTAAATATAAAAGATATGAGTTTCCTGGTATGACTAGGTATTCCTTCTACTTGATCTCCCAATAAAGCTTGTTGTGGGGATTTGGTAAGGTTAACCTGGGTCAGTGAATATATGAAGTTATAAATCCGTATCCAGAATCGCTTGACCTTGGGACAGGTCCACCAAGTGTGGTACATTGTACCTTCTTTGCCGCATCCTCTGAAACACAAAGGAGAGGCGTCAGCAATATATGTCGCGATTCTCGCCGGGACCATGTACCACCTTAATATAACTTTGTAGTTCGCTTCTATCAGGGATGTATTAATATATCCTTTTGAAGCCATCTGTGCCATTTTATACCATTTGTCAGTTTCCATCGTTATCTCCAAATCTTGTTCCCACCTTAGCATGTAGGGTAATTTCCCCGTTTTGGAAGTCAGAATGCTATAGATTAGTGATATGTGGCCTTTGTGTTTATCATAAGACTTGCATAGGTATTCCATTGGGGTAGAAGATAGAATGTCAGTCTTACGCTGTAGGGTATGTAGGAAATGAACTATCTGGAGATAACGATAAGACTCTATGTTAGGTAATTGATACTTTTCTATTAGTGCTTGTTTCGGTAATATACCTTTATGGTCACACATATCGGCTATGCATATCAGGCCTTTATTGGTCCACCATGATAGGCTTTGGGGATTAAGACCTGGGGTGAAATCTGGGTTCCCCGCCAAGGGGGCCATGGGAGAATGTATCTAGCGGAAAGCAAAAGGTTTTTGTAATCTATCCCACAGACTCATTGAGAAGGATAGTGTGAGGCACATAAAGGTTGGTCTGTCTTTCATGTTAAGCCACATCATGTGGCTGATGGGTTTTGTGGGGAACCAAGCCGGTACTGGTGCTCCCGAGTGAGAGCGAATTAATTGAGCCAATTGGGCTGCTTCAAAGTATTTTATCAAATTAGGGGCTCCCAAGCCTCCTTTAGTTTTGGGGGCATTGAGAGTTAGTTTGTTCACCCTAGGTCTTGTGTTCCCCCAAATGAACTTCATTATTTTTTTCTGAAGCCCCTCTAGATCAGATCTGTTGATAGCAATCGGGAGAGTCCTAAACAAATACAACAATCTTGGTAAAAGATTCATTTTTATGGAGTACAGTCTGCCGAACCATGATGGAGGGCTGACAGCCCATCTTGATAAGTCTGTTGTTAACTTTCCATACAGAGGAGGGTAGTTGGCTTTATAGAGGGTCTGTAAGGTGGGGGTTAGAAATATACCTAGGTATGGGAGTTTATCTTTCTGCCATTTGAATTGGAATGACGTTTGTAGTTGTTGGACTGTCTGCTGTTCTAACGTGAGATTCAAGGCCTCAGATTTGGAATGATTAATGGTAAGACCCGAAAACACCGAAAAGCGTCGTAGGATTTGAAATAGGTTGGGAAGAGAAGTAATCGGAGAGGAGATGAACATCAAGATATCATCGGCGAACAGGGCACATTTCTGCTCGCCATTTCCGCAATGTATGCCTCTTACATCCTTATTGCATCTTATTTTGATCGCTAGGGGTTCTAAAATAAATAGTATAGGTGATAAAGGGCATCCCTGCCTTGTTCCTCTGTGTATGTTTATTGTGTGTGATTTATAGCCTTTTATCTGAATTCTAGCTGTAGGTGTATTATATAATGTCTGTAATGTTGTTAGAAAATGGGGTCCGAATCCGTACTTCCTTAATACGTAATATATACAGTATATTCCCATGTGACCGAGTCGAATGCTTTACAAAGATCTAATGAAAGTAGCATACCTTTCCGTATTCCAAAATTATCCCAGTTGGAATTAAGCGCAGCTATAATATCTATCGCCCGACGGGTTTGATCTGGGGCCTGTTGGCCGGGGACGAAGCCCACCTGATCTGGGTGAATATAATTAGCTAGGAAGGTGTTCATTCTGGTCGCTAACACTTTAGTCATCAATTTGAGATCCGTGTTAATTAGCGATATAGGATGGTAATTGGCCGGATCTCCATGGTCCTTCCCCGGTTTAGGGATTACTTGTATGAGGGCTTCATTTTCGTATGTACCTAGTGTGTCACCTTTCCTTATTGCATTAAAAAATGAACATAGGTGCGGGGTCAATATGGCTGCGTATTTTCTATAATAGTGGCCTGTAAAGCCATCCGGGCCAGGTGCTTTTGAAGGGTTCTGACTCTTAATAGCTGCTAAAATTCCCCCCTCAGTGAAATCTGCTTCCATTAGATCTATATGTTCTCGTGCAACTTGTGGTAATGAGATATCATGGAAAAATTCGTCTGCTCTGGTTTTGGGAAATGGGTTAGGCTTGTTATATAATTTGGTGAAGAACCTTGAGAATTCTTGTGTTATCAATTGGGGGTTTTGGGTATGTTTCCCTTCTCTCGTGCGAATTCTCGGCAAGGCAGAGTTGAATGGACGGGGGGTAAGTTTTCTTGCTAAAAGGGTCGTAGGTTTATCTCCCCTGGTATAGAAGCGATGTCTAGCCCAGCGGAGGTATTTTTCAGCCTTGGTTGTGAGACTATAATTTAGTGCTGACCGTGCTATATCTATTTTATGTTGTAAATCTAGTTGAGGGTTAGCTTTTTGTTCCTGGACTATTTTATGTAATTCTTCTTCTTGTTGCTGTATCTTCTGCATATTGTTTCGCTTATTTCTAGAGGCTATTTGGATCAGCTTACCACGAATAGTGGCTTTATGTGCTGCCCAATTAATGCCGGGGGAAGTGGCGCTAGGATGGTTATCTATGAAGTATTGTCGGAGTTCTTTCTCTAGTTCAGCATATACTATGGGGTCATTTAGTAGTGAAGCATTGAGCCGCCAGGTTGAGGGTTGTGGTCTCAACCAGAGGTCGGATAGTGACATTAAAACTGGTGAGTGGTCTGACCATGAGTTGGGAACTATTTCAGCGGAAATAATCGACGGCAGTAATGCGGATTGTATGAATAAATGATCTATGCGGGAATATGTTTTGTGGACTTGGGAGTAATGTGTAAAATCTCTTGTTGTGGGATGAAAGTCTCTCCATACATCTACTAGATCATGGGAATGTAGCATCCGAGCTAGTTTAACGCCTTGTTTGGGAATATGTTTCACAATGGGTTTGTATACATTAGACCTATCTAGAATTTGGTCCAGGGAGACATTACTATCTCCTCCCAGTATTACTTTGCCTTGTATATGCGGGAGTAGGATTTTCAGCATATTTTCGAAAAATGTTACTTGACCCGTATTAGGCGTGTAATATGATATAAGTGTGAGAGCACTTTCATTAACTGTACCCACAACCATGATATATCTCCCTTCTTTGTCTTTAATGACCATGTTAGGGGTAAATGGTACTCTCTTGGCGATATAAATTGCCACCCCTCTCTTTTTATCTGGACCATTTGACAAATAAAAAGTGGGATATCTAGAATTTAGGTAACGGGGAGCTGAAGTGCGCGAGAAATGTGTCTCCTGGAGGAGTAGGAAATCTACCTTTAAGTTGTGGTAATTTTGAAAGGCCTTGGCACGTTTTGTAGGGGAATTTAATCCTTGGACATTATGTGTTAAAATGCGAGTATGGGATGTGTGTACTAGTGAACTTAACATTATGGTTCGACAGTCTGTACTTGCCCTTTGTAGTTGTTTGCCATCTCCGTCCGCTTGAGGGTGTCTCGATATGATTCTTCATCATTATTCGGATCTCGGGGTGCACTCCGGGAAAGAAGAGGGAGAAAAGAAAAAGAGAGAAGAGATGAGAAAACAATGTTGGGGTAAGATGAACTGGACCACTGTCCACCCGTCCCCCTAGAAAATAAGTACATAAGCATCTGATATAAAATTAAAGGCTTATAGTTCAAGGTCCTGGAGATCATAATCTCCGTCTGGTGGAGCGAGGTTATCGCCACCCAACCGGTGACGGCAAGCTCGCTAGAAAGTGGCATGCGGTTCCGCCCCGGCTCCTTCAGTATAAAATATTGTTCCTGTAAGGAGGGAATCCTATCTAAACTAATAGGCTAATATTCTTTATTAGCTGAAATCTCACTAAGCTCAACCAATCAAAACTGAGGAATCATTTGCAAAAAATTTATAACGCCTGCATTTTAAACTAGCAGATATTGATAGAGAAATTTTAAACTAATCTCTCAATAAGTGGAGGAGACTATGTTCCTCCAAACATAAAGAAGTCTCATTAATGTCATGATGACATATTGAACTGGCTCAAACGTAGCCAACCGTATGAGTTCCAAGTCCCACTGGGGGGTCCGTGCAGTGATAGTATTTGTCACTGCAGGAGCAGAAAGGGAAAAAAGCTGATCATCAGGATGTTCTGTTCCGTCAACCGTCTGGTCCTGCTACTGGGTGTCGTTTTCTTGAGGAGTATCGTGGGCGGTGTTGTTCCCATATAGGTGAGACTGGGCGATCCAATTCTGATCGAGATTTTGGGGATGATGGTTCTCTGGAGATTATGCCTAGGCGCATAAGGATGTCTTCTCCATCCGGAAAGTTGGTAAAGGAATGTGTCTTTCCCTTAAAGGTAAATGACAGACGAAAAGGGAATGACCATCGATACTTGATTTGGCGGTTAGTAAGCTGCGCCAATAACGGCTTCAGGGCCCGTCTTTTTTGGATAGTCATTTGTGAAATGTCCGCGAAAATCTGTATTGGGTGACCCATGAGGTTGATTTCATTCTTACCGCGGCCTGCGGTCATTATTTGCTCCTTTATTCTGTAAAAGTGTGGATTGACTATCACATCCCTCGGGGGGCCATCTTGTCTTGGGGCTGTTAGTGCTCTATGAACTCTGTCGATTTCCATATGCTGTGGCGTGATGTCTGGAATCAAATCTTGCATTAATGTATGCACTGCTTCTTCCAAATCTGTTACTATTTCTGGTAGTCCGCGTATGCGGAAGTTGTAGCGCCTGGATCTGTTTTCTTGATCTTCGATTTTGGCGTTGGCTTCATCTAACTGCTCCTGCAGTGAGGATATCATGCTTGAGTTCTGGTTAACTCTCCGAACTGTGCCATCCATTTTAGATTCAATATGATCCAGCCTTTCTCCTATATCATTAAAATCATGCTTCATTTCGGCAGTGATTGATTGACAGGCTTCGGTCAGTTCTTGTTGCAATAGTGCTGAAAAGCGAGCAAGGAGGACAGAATCTCCTGAGTATGGTGCTGGAGGTGGGGGAGGCTGTTCACTTGCTGTGCTGTTTTGGCTTAGGGCAAGTTCAGCTATTTCAGCCATATTCCTCTCCATGGAGGACGCTGGGGAGATTGCACCATCTATTCCCTCTCCCTGAAAGGTATGGGAGGGGGAAAGAGAGAAGTGTGGGGACTCACCCTTCTGTGGTCTTATCGTGTCTTCCTGTGATTGGGAGGAGAAGGGGTCCCGTGCACCATCCATGTCTGCAGCCGCGGTAGTTTGAAAGGAGGTTCTTGCAGGCGGGGATTGGGTGTTCTGGGCCCCGCTCACCTGCTTTACTGAGTGTGTATCTGTCCTCCTGCCGGTCGCCATCTTGGATGGGGGGGTCCGTGCTGCTGTGTTCCCAGGACGGAACGAATAGCTTGTTTGTGGGGGCTTTTTCTTAGCTGTGCCCCCTCCTCTGCGATTCATCGCTTGATCCGCTAATCGGCAGCGGGTTTTACGGCTTCCCTCTGGCTCGTTTTAGCTATGAAAGGCCGGCGGCGTGCGGAGCAGGTCAGAACATGTCTGCTCCCGTGCCCGCGCGCATGCGCACCTTGTGCAGTAGTTTTTGATTATAGACATCACTGTGTCCTTCTCAGCCCCTGAATCCCCCAGCTGGTATCACCCCCAAGCCACTTCATACATACAGCTGACAGATATCACATTGAGCTGCTTCCTACCCCCAGCTGAGAGGCATAATTCCATGGTCACTTTCCATTCTCTACTTTCCCAACATCCCTACAGACACTGCCACTGAAAGAAATCCCTCCCCAACTGACTAACCTTCACAAACTGCCATTCCCCCACAACTGCCTCACCCCACATCACACTGGTGCATAAGGGGCCCATGCAGTCACCCAGGGCCGGTGCTATCAATAGACGGGTCAGGTGGCTGCCTAGGGCAACAGGGTAGGGGGGTGGCAAAATCCAGATCCACAGCCTTTTACCGGGGTTTCGGATTTTTGAAATACCTGCAGGGCCAGCCGGTGTCACCATCCATAAGGCAGCATAGGCGTCTTATTGTGCCAAGCTAGGGGGTGGTAAAATGCACCTGTGAAGACATCCCATGCTTTGTGCAGAACAATTCACCCTCTCCCCCCTCGTTTTGTTGTCGGCCTGCTTTCTCCGACACCACTCTGTCCCCAACCTGCAGTGCTGCCCTAGCAGCGGCAGTGATCAGAGGAGGGGAGAGGCCGGACAAGGAGCAGCCGGCCGGCCCGGAAGTGCTGCTGCTGCATTAAAATGGAACCGGCTGGGGCAGGTGAAATGAAGCCCTGCATGTAAGCCTGCCTGGGCTTGCCACGATTTACCCTCCCTCCTCCTGGATCATTGGAAATCTGTTGTGGGAGGTCAGGCAGCAGCGCCGCTCTCCTCGAGGTGAATCCACCACCGCAGCTGGCTCAGGTAGTGAAAAAAACTACGCTCAGTGCTGCACCCAGTCAAATGAATTTACAAAAAAAATTTAAATCTGCTGTCTGCATTGCATTGTGTACACAGTGGAACAGATGTGCGGGGGGGGGGACAGATGTGTGGGGCAGTACAGAGAGGAACTAATTTGCAGGGGGAACCGATGTGCATAGAGGGGTACAGAGAGGAACTGATGCACAGGGGGGGACAGATGTGCAGGGGGTACAGAGAGGAACTGATGTGTGTGGGGGGGGTCGAGGGTTACAATGTGGAACAGAGGTGGGGGGATACAGTGGAGAACAGAGGTATGGGGGGATAGAGTGGAGAACAGATGTGCGGGGGGGGATTCAGTGGAGAACAGAGGTGCAGGGGGGTGCAGAGGGGAACAGCCATTCAGGGTGGTACAATGACAAAAAGGTGTGCAGGGGACATGATGAAGCACTTGTGGTGATCTGAGGTGTGAAAATACAGTAATTGGGGTGATTTGAGGTGTTGAGCTTCAAATTTGCCTTTGTAAAAAAATAATAAATGCAGATCTTTTTGCAGGTAAAAAAAGGTGAATTTATTATTATGTTTACTAGGAGACTGTTAAGCATTGTCAGTGTATCTGTCTGCTCATACAGACAGGAAGTTACACAGTTAGCTTGTTCATATACTACCCCAGCCTGTCCATATACTACCCCAGCCTGTCTATATACTATCCTAGCCTGCTCATATACCTGCGGACCACTGTTGGCGTGAGGAAGCGATCTGGTGCCACCACTAT
This sequence comes from Aquarana catesbeiana, assembly GCF_042186555.1. Lineage (NCBI taxonomy): Eukaryota > Metazoa > Chordata > Amphibia > Anura > Ranidae > Aquarana > Aquarana catesbeiana. The sequence continues at coordinate 192,817,055 of NC_133333.1, read as the reverse complement.
TTGTCTTTAGGCTGGTCCAGAGCCACAGGTGCACGCCTGTGGACCACGGCTGAAGAAATAGGTGAAGAGACGCTGCAAAAATTTCCACCTCTGCCACCTCCATCATATACATGGACAGGACAAAGGGGGTGTAGTCAGGGGCAGAGCCAATGGGGGGCACCAAAATGAGGTTTCACCTAGAGTGTCAAAAATCCTTGCACCAGCCCTGCAGTCACCCACCCTCCCCAACAGAGGGATGGTGTGTGGATAGAGCAGGTGATCAGTGCAGCGGGTGGAGGTAATAACTGAAACCAATCTTTTGTGGCTCTCCCTGCAGCAGCTGAAAGCCATCACCTGTTCCAGTGAGCCCTCATTCTCATCGAGAGCGATTTGACATGTCAAAATATTGCCGACAATGGCACCTTCCAAATCAGTGTGACACCAACTTTGAGTAAGTATTATACACGCTATGTATTATGCCCTGTACACACGGTCGGATTTTTTGACGGAAAAAGTGCGATCGGATTGTGTTGTTGGAAATTCCGATCGTGTGTGGGCTCCATCGGACTTTTTCCGTCGGAATTTCCGACACACAAAGTTTGAGAGCAGGCTATAAAATTTTCCGACAACAAAATCCGATCGGTTAAATTCCGATCGTGTATACACAAATCCGACGCACAAAGTGCCACGCATGCTCAGAATAAATTAAGAGACGAAAGCTATTGGCTACTGCCCCGTTTATAGTCCCGACGTACGTGTTTTACGTCACCGTGTTCAGACCGATCGGATTTTCCAACAACTTTGTGCAACCATGTGTATGCAAGACAAATATGAGCCAACATCCGTCGGAAAAAATGGATTTTGTTGTCGGAATGTCCGATCAATGTCCGATCGTGTGTACGGGGCATTACACTTTTTATTTTTGAGGTGGGGGGAATCTTGGGTGAGTTCCCACACTTTTTTTTTTGCAGGACTTGATGCCTTCTCTAACTCGTATGGTAATCTGCTTAATGGTTGTTGGAGTGCGGTTAGCTGAAGTCTTAGATTCCTGCTTGTTAGCTTACTGAGACTTTTGTTGATGATATAGATTTCTGACCCACCAAATGACTACCTTTCTTTATCTTGTTAGTTTTCTTCCCTTCATACTATAATTAAAGGCACTTCACCTTATATAGAGTGACTCATGTGAATCTGCCCTCTTTAAAGTGAAAAGTTCCACCTTCAAAGCCACCTAAAGATGCACTTGGTGAAACTAGTTGAGGCTCCACACATACTGTCATTTCTGGGTCCCTTCTGACATCATGTCCAGTGTTTTGAACGCACGCCATTTCACAGTCAGAAGCACCGCGGTGGTTTTATAAAATACTACACTTAGTTTACTTCTTTTTGGTGGTCTGATGTTGTGGTGTTCCTGGAGTGATTTAAAGATAAGATGATATATCAGAAGATCTACTGAAGAATGGTGTGATCGATTTGAAGGTGTATATGGCCAATTCCAGAGCACTTATTGGCATTTATTAACCCGACCAGTTTTACTGCAGCAGAATCGCACGGCTTCACCTTTTGCCCACTAGGGGCACGCGTGTCCGCAGCGTGTGGCCGGAGTTGATGTGAGTGTCCGGCGAGCACGATGACTGCCGGGCACCCGCAATCTCTCGTAAACACACAGATCCCGGTTCTCTCAGGGGAGTAGAGACAGATAGTGTGTTCATACTAAGTATGAACACCAATCTCTCTCTCCTCCTAGACAGTCCCATCCCCCGTACAGTTAGAACACATCTAGGGAACACAGTTAACCCCTTGATCACCCCCTAGTGTTAACCCCTTTCCTGCCAGTGACAATTATACAGTAATCAGCGCATTTTTATAGCATTGATATTGATATTGTATATCCCTGAGCACTCTGGAGAGGGGTTTTCGTCCAGGATATCCCAGTACTTGGCCGCATTCATCTTTCCCTCAAATGCAACCAGTCATCCTGTCCCTGCAGCTGAAAAACACCCCCACAGCATGATGCTACCACCACCATGCTTCACTGTTGGGACTGTATTGGACAGGTGATGAGCAGTGCCTGGTTTTCTCCACACATACCGCTTAGAATTAAGGCCAAAAAGTTCTATCTTGGTCTCATCAGACTAGAGAATCTTATTTCTCACCATCTTGGAGTCCTTCAAGTGTTTTTTAGCAAACTCCATGCAGACTTTCATGTGTCTTGCACTGAGGAGAGGCTTTCGTCGGGCCACGCTGCCATAAAGCCCCGTCTGGTGGAGGGCTGCAGTGATGGTTGACTTTCTACAACTTTTTTCCATCTCTCGACTACATCTCTGGAGGTCAGCCACAGTGATCTTTGGGTTCTTCTTTACCTCTCTCACCAAGGCTCTTCTCCCCCAATAGCTCAGTTTGGCCAGACGACCAGCTCTAGGAAGGGTTCTGGTCGTCCCAAACGTCTTCCATTTAAGGATTATATAGGCCACTGTGCTCTTAGGAACCTTAAGTGCAGCAGAAATTTCTTTGTAACCTTGGCCAGATCTGTGCCTTGCCACAATTCTGTCTCTGAGCTCTTCAGGCAATTCCTTTGACCTCATGATTCTCATTTGCTCTGACATGCACTGTGAGCTGTAAGGTCTTATATAGACAGGTGTGTGGCTTTCCTAATCAAGTCCAATCAGTATAATCAAACACAGCTAGAATCAAATGAAGGTGTAGAACCATCTCAAGGATGATCAGAAGAAATGGACAGCACCTGAGTTAAGTATATGAGTGTCACAGCAAAGGGTCTGAATACTTAGGACCATGTGATATTTCAGTTTTTCTTTTGTAATAAATCTGCAAAAATGTCAACAATTCTGTGTTTTTTCTGTCAATATGGGGTGCTGTGTGTACATTAATGAGGAAAAAAATGAACTTAAATGATTTTAGCAAATGCAATATAAAAAATAGTGAAAAATTTAAGGGGGTCTGAATACTTTCCGTCCCCACTGTATATAGCGCCAACAGTTTACACAGCACTTTGAGTTGGTAAACTGAGATTAGTTTAGAACTAGGGGCCACATATATTTGAAAATGTATGCAACTAAAACCTCAGCTTTAAAGTGTGCTGATGACCCCCTTGTGTGAATGGGTGCTCGGCTGAATGAACCCCCAGCTGCAGTGTGAATTGAAACCTTCAGCAGTGGTATCGTTAACACTGCTAAATGTGACAGCTTCCCCCTGGTTGTTAAGGAACCAGCACTTGCTAGCATCATAACAACCAGTGGCTCGTCCTACCTGGCACATTCAGCTGTCAGTCGGGGATTCCCGACTGACGGGTGAATGTAAACAAAAGTTGCAGGTCCTCCCAAATTCCATACAAGACAAGACTCTTTGAGCTTTGTATGAATTTTAAAGGGAACCTCATGCAAAAAAACAAAAAAAGTGAAAAAATATAGTGATTGCGCAGGTTAAAATAATTATATTAAATGATCAAAAGAACGCAGCTGGCAATCGCACAATAGAAAATTTGTGTAAATACAGAAAAAACAAAAAATTGCTTCGCTATGTAAGTGAAAAAATAAATATATATGAAATGAATAAATAACAATGGTCAGTCCATAAGAGTGTCCAAATAATGTGAAAGAATCCTTTGCAGTCATGTCTCAAGGATGGTAGACGACTACACACCCAAAAGTGCACCTTTCACTGTGATAAGAAAAGGCTGTGCCCTTACCGGATAGCTAGACTCCACTTTATAGGAGTCTAGTAAGACATGAATTAATATGTCACAATGGATCCGTCCACTGAATGGCAGCAGGGTGATGTTGATACCAACCGCACTGGTCACTCACTCTCTCTCTCTCTCTCTCTCTCTCTCTCTCTCACAGATACAGTGTAAAAAAGGGGAAACAATCACCACATAGTATAAAACCGTGATGTTTATTGAAAAGTTAATATAAAATTCCACAAGTCCAGCGAGACATAACTAAAATAATCCTGGGTTAAAACAATCTGCAGATCACAATCAAACAAGCGTGGTGTGATTGAGCATAAACTCCACCCTACTAGTTTTGTCATACATGACGTCATTGGAGGTGTGGAGTTCATGTCAGGACCCATGCTATATATCAGATCCATAGTGGAAAGAACTTGGATGATCCAGTGCACTAATCATCTCATTAGTATGGCCGCCATTGGTTAAGGTGAATGACCCAACCCTATTGTAATGAAATGGGTGGGTCACAGAAGGGGGCCACACGTAGTATCTATCATTAGCCTAATTATCAAAGTGACATAGCCGAAATGGTGGATACAAACCAGACCTCGGTTGAAACCAAGGGGAAAGAACCAAACCTCGTTCCCAATCCAAAGCAATCTTGAATCCTTGATCTAAAAGACATAAGGAAACCAAGCCTCACTTCCAAAAAGAGATCCTACACAGTCACCCTGGAACTAACATATAGAAATAGGATATCCAGCACAAATCAAAAATGCAGACAACAAGAAAAAATGGTGGTGAACTGTTCAAAAAATGACACGGTGTAATCACCATGGAGAAAGTATGTAAATTAAAAAATCTAATGCGCTTGTGATAAAATGAATAAAATGATATATTAAAATTTATTTTACTATAAGCATAAGAAAAAAGGGGAGGGGGCTGTCCTCTTTCCGCAAGGGACAACCATGATGAATTGTATACTTTTTAATAATGCAACAATAAATTAATAATGACAGATAATAAAAAAAACATAAATAAGGATATCAAGATTTTTTGTAAAAGCATTGATATGCCAATCAATATTAATGCCAAAGGGAGCATAAGATTTTAATTCATAGATCCACCTAACCTCCATTTAAGAGACACCTCTTTTAATGGACCCTCCTCTCCAAGGTGGCATGTATTAATTGCCACAAAAAATCTTTTTGGATATTCAACATATTGGTCTCCCTAGATAGAAAATGATTAACTGCCTCAAAACCCAAATCATGGGATATGCATGTAGAGTGATGCAGCGTCAGACACAGCAGTCACAGAGTCTGCTGGATGTTCGCCCCAGGGGGCACGCGGAAGGCAGGGTTCTGAGAGGATGTTCATGGATGCCCTCCCAAAATTGGAAGCCCGGGCTCAGATGGAAGGGGGTACATTATGTTTTTTGCACCGGGGCCCTAAAGATTCTAGTTACGCCTCTGGTTTTATTGTTTGTTTGTGGAGAAGAAATCTACGCTTGTTTATTATGAACAACAGACCTGTCCCTCCATTAATTCCATAATCTGCTGTTTGGCAGTTTTTGAAGTCTAATAAGAATTTAATATGGAACTTTACTGCTTTAAAGGTAGGTGTTCTCTTGCTAAAATGTGTAAGTACTTATACCATACTTGCACATTATGACACATCCACCAATGTGCCTTCCTCAAGCAATGCAATGTCCATACTTCCCATTATGTAGAAAAAAGACTCAATGGTGACCCCCAGATGATGTCTTATTGAGACGAAAGTGGTCGGGACGGGCTCTGCTGATGCCACTGCGATATTTGATTTTACTTACATGCCTTTTAATGCCTTCTCAAATGTGAGTTACCATTTTACTTATTTCAATAAAATGCCTTTTATGTAAATGGAATCACGATATGTGGCCCAATTTTTTTCCTTTTACCATATATAATAATGGGAGGATCCGTTCTTGATCTTTGGTTACTGTTTCCTTGGTGGATACCCATTGATGTTATACATTGTGATGGACCCCTGCCTGATTGGTCTACATCGGAAACCGTGTATGCTGATTTTCTTCCCTGGGTGTGTTACACCACAAGCTCTGTTGACTCATCAGGCATATGCCTAGTTGGGTTCAACTTGTCTGGTAAGCCTCTTTCCTTTTGGTGGTGGATTATCAACAGACAATTCATTCACAGATTTATCTCGCAAGTCACTTTATATATTGGAGCCACTTTAGGGACTTTCATTCTAATATATATATGCACTGTTGGTTTATGTAAACATCATCATTATTGTTGTTTGTATATTAGAGTAATATTGTATGTATTTTATCATGATTTATGCACATCAGTAATGGTTTGTTATTAGTTTGATCCCGTCAGGGGAATCTCACTTTCACCTTCACTTTTAGCACTACACTTTTACCACTTTCCCATACTTCCCATTATCCCCCTGTTTGTGCTGCTGATATCTTGTGCTGCATTCTTTCTGAGCCTGGCATCCAGATGCCAATAATGAGCTATCAGTATACAATGCATTGGGCATGCACCCTAGGCAACGTACACAAGTAGGAAATTGCTAGGTGCATGAAGAAAAATATGTTTTAGGCAGTAGAAATTGTGTATGTCTCTTCAGAACTTTAGTTCTGCTTTAATTTTTACTTCTTTTCACTAAGGTGACATGACAAAATATTACTAAGATGAAAAAAGGTATGTTTCAACTAATGCTTGCTCTCCCTTAAAGCACTGTGAATAGCTCCTTTGTGGATGACCTGTTCAGACAAACAATAAAGGGATTGTGTAGTCAGTCCCCCCCCCCCCCCCCCCTTTACACACACACACTCACACTCAAATAAAATGGCTTAAACCTGAACTCAGGGCAGATATAAAAAGACACAAATTAATACAGGTCTGTAATCTTTAAACTGTTGCCGCCTGGCTGAATGACACCGGGGCTGGCCTCTCCTCGATCGGGGTGGATGTCTTATGACGTCCTTCCGGATTGTGCTTCATGCATGCCCGTGGGGCCCCGCTGTGGTGCAATCTGTCACCAGCTGTGTCCATGGAATTCTGGAATACCACAACAGTGGTGGCTGACTGACTTTGTTGGATACACTAGGTGCCAGTATTTGTCATAAACACATGTGAGTGCATAATTTGATGGTTTTTATCATGTATGTGGCTTATGATTTATAAGGGAATAAATACAGGTCACACTTTGATGGCATATTATACAGGCAGACTATAGGCTGTAAGGCTACCAAACATTTTTGTGTTTCAAAATTCACATTCATATCCACATTCACGCACCAAGTCATGAATCCAAGTTCCCTAGCTGCATGCATTGGAGCACAGATGTCAACAGAAGTATTCATGAGTCCAAGTTCCCTAGCTGCATGCATTGGAGCACAGATGTCAACAGAAGCATTCAGTGAAATGAATATTAGCTTCCACAATGCAGAACTGCTGCAAGTCATATGAATTATTATGCTGCCTTCACAACACATAACATTGTAATTGGCTTGCTGGTCAAAGCTTGTATTGCAGCATGAACAAAAAATTAAATTTGTTTATTGGAAACATTGTATCATAAAGGGCTTACTTTAGCCTGCTTCTGTTTAAAAAGGAGATACAGGAAATCTAATTACACAGTGGGGTTCAACGCATATAAAGCATAATCAGCCTATTTTGTTTTCTTGGTGTCCTGACAACAAACACGAAGAGTAATGGTAAGGAGCAAAAGATGGAAGACAGAACATTTCTGAAGACGTAGTATTTTATATTCTATACACAAAAGTTTGCCTTGCTAATGAAGCTCTGTGGAGAAAAAAATGGTGCAATAATTACACAGACACAACACACAGCCAAGCAGATAAATAAATCCTTATTTGAAGTTTTCTTTTCTATCTGCATGGCTTTATATAGGGATTATAGGCCTATTTAATGTAAAAATAAATGGATTTCTTCTTTAAAGAGAAAATATACTCACATCTATACACAAGTTCACAACTTCTTCTACATGCTTAGTGAAATAAAATTATATGTTTGAAGTAAGATTCCTTTTAATTAATGGCTTCTTGAAGAGAATGTTGAGAAACTCCAGACTTAGAGCAGTTTCACGGAAATGTAATTATACTCACCTAACAATGCTATTCCTAGTATAATGTAAGTTTATTGCTTAAAAGAGGAACCACATTAAAAAACCATGCAAGTATAATTGCTTCTACCTTAATGTTACAGTTTGATTTTTATTTTTTTTCTATGCTTATAGTCCTTGGCTTTAAAGCTGTTTTAGCCTGAAGAGTACAGCCATGTTTTTTCTACCTGCAATTGTTTCCTTATGTGGTCACCCCCCCCCCCCCCCCTTCCCCTTGTACTAAACATGTACTAAATTTGTGGACTGACTACATACCTTCCACTGTGTCTTTTAAGGTTAGTTGCAGTATAAGCCAAGGAAGCTTAGACATCTGTAATGTATTAATATTTGCTTTACTAAACAGAAAAGCTGCGCATATAACTGCAGCGTACACAATGCATAGCATACAAAATATAACAAAATATGCCTACAATGTACAAACGATCTATCCTTCCTAACAAATAGGCATGTACAATGTATGGGATAGGCATAGGTACTGTATACTACACAGCCAATTAACTTGGACTCTCCATTGATGGAATCTTCCTCATGGTTCCTTTCATCGGAGTCTGACACAAAACATCTACTGCCTCCAAAGTCTTCCACCATAACTGTTTCTCCTTTGTCTTCCGAACAAGTCTGCCTTCCTTGTCTTCCAGAACAACTGTGTCTTTGAGCACACGGTCTGTTCAAAGCCCCTTTCCCGTCCTCCTATTTCATGCTACATCATATCCTGTAGCCTGACTTCCTGTGCTAAGTCTGATGGGTCTGATGGGTTCATTTGCATATCAATAAGGGGGGGTTAGCTTTAAAAAAAAAAAAAAAAACATGGTCTTAAAATCTAAATTTGCATATATTAGCTATGAAAATCACCAAAAATAGCCAAGCAACACAGGTACTAACAACTAAGGGAATTGCTTAACTGCATAGGGGCCCCAGAGCACCCTTGGCTCCCATCATTCTTTGATTTTTTTGGTAGAATGAGATGTACCACATAAGCAGGTGGCCAAGGAGTGCAATATTCTGCATCTCAAATACCTTTACCCTCCATGGTGATTTGTCCAGGCTTTATTACAAGTCCTTGTAAGTAACATCTTGGCAGAACGCTCAATCTAACTCTTCTCCTATGGGCTGCCATCATGTAGGTGTCAGGCTTTTTGCCTTTAGCTGAGCTGAGACAAGACTTCTGCAGAAACGCTGCCATGGCAAATTATAAAACACATGACACTATTTTAGTAATTTCCGATTTTACTGTTTGAAGTCTACCAAACTGTTGGGTCTCCAACAGTTTGGTGGACTTCATTATACTCCAGGGGTATAATCTGTCACAGATCTTTGTTTCCCTTCTGCTGGGTCAGATCCCTTCCAAGAGCTTGGGATAATGAGAAGACAGACACAGCAGTGTGAAGTATCAACTCAATATCAAATGTTTATTCTGTGAGTTAGATATTTGTATAAATCAACATAAGGCATTGGCTTAGACAGTAGGCAAATATAGGTTAGCAGTTTGCATTCATAGCGAGAATTAAACTAGCTGATGATACACTCTCATTTCATAGAGATTACATATTTTTCTCAGTAAATCAAAACCCAACAGGTTTGATACAGTTTAAATAGATACTGACTAGAATCTAAAATGAAACTCACTTACTCTTCACAACCCTTTATTCGTTAACGCTGGAAAAAGGAAATGAGAATGGATGAAGTGGAGTGGTTGGCAGTGAGTATGAGATGGAGTTTGTGAATCTTAAAGGGCTTGTAAAGGCATAAGGTTTTTTATCTTAATGCATTCTATGCATTAAGATAAAAAAACTTTTGTGTGTAGCAGACCCCCCCCCCCCCAATTACTTACCTGAGCCCCATCTCTCTCCAGTGATGTCCATGAATGTCTAAGCCGTTCGGGACACTCCTCCTGATTGGCTGAGACACAACAGTGGTGCCATTGGCTCCTGTGGCTGTCATTCAAAGTCAGTCAGCCAATCAGGGGAGATAGAGGGTGAGGCTAGGTTGGGGCTCCATGCCTGAATGGATACATGGCGTGTGACTCGGCTCGTGTGCCCCCCATAGAAAGCTGCTGTCTGAGGGGGCACTCGATAGGAGGGAGGGGCCAGGAGCACAGAAGAGGGACCCGAGAAGAGGAGGATCTGGGCTTCTCTGTGAAAAAACAAACTGCACAGAGGAGGTAAGTATAACATGTTTATTATAAAAAAAACAAAAACTAGACTTTAACCCCTTTGCACCAGCGCCTCTGGGCCTTTTAAAAGGTTTCAGATGCTGGGAGGTGGGGTTTATGATCATGTGACCGCCGTGATTATCACTTAATCACATGAGCGGAGAGCTTCTTGTGATCGGGAGCTTTCCGTTGGCACGGCACGGCTGTGCCTGATAATTGGTAATGCGGCTGCTCTGTGCCACGGCCCACCCACCGAGAGGCCACATATTTGCGTACTCGACACCTAGGGGTTAAGATTAGGAAACAGGAAATAACGACATGAATTTTAAAGGTGGATTTAAAAAGAGGAGTTATATGTACAGTAGATACAAATTCATAAAAGCAGGAATGAATGGAACAGAGAAAATCTATTAAGACAAAAGAAAAAGGAGAAATATATCAGGATCATTTTGAGATTTGCATCACATTGGAACTAGTTATAATTGTTGAAGAAGCATTACCCTATGAAGATCATTTCTTTTTGTGCTCAGTGTCGACAGTTACAATATACTGTATGTACAAGTACCACCGCAATACTATGATCTCCTTGAGGAAGTTAGATGATTAGTGAAGAAACATGTCAGAGGTGGAGTCAGCGATGTCATTAGCTGAGCCAGGAATTGATGCTGATATGCAAGGTTAGAAGGTGATGCACATTTTCTGGTATTTCTTAAGGGGGCAGTACACTGTAGAGTATACCTACAAGCCATGGTTTAAAGTGCACTGTTTCATGTGAGTATATTTATTTGGGTTTTTAATAAAGATTGAGTTTTTATGACGGTAAAGGGCAATTAGGGCCTGCTTCACTTTATAAGAGCCTTATACAGTGGAGTAAAAGGAGCTGTTGGATCCAAGGTGCACCTGAATAATATTCCAGTCCAGTGGAGTTAATCCCCGTGTAGGGAAGATGTGCAGTGACTTGTTTTCGAGGTCAAATATGGAGGTGAGCGCTTAAATACTGCTGGTGATGGATATCACGTGGTACAGCTGCTGTGGGATGGCCATTGTGCTCATACAGTAACTCAGGATACCATTACGTACATTGTTTGTTACGGACTTATTGATGCACTGGACTTTATTATTCTATTTAGGAGGTTTCTACCACTATTCATCATATGCACTTTATTATTTCATTTAGGAAGTTTCCACCACTATTCACTTTATGCACTCTATGTTGTTGAAATATTTTTGTTATTGATATTCAGATATTGCATGTTATTTTGCAGTATATAACACAATCACAAGGTGTTTGGTAAAATAATGTATTTGATTTATATTTTATGTTAGATTTACTTTTCATGTGTTGTGGTTCAATATATCATTGAAAATAGGAGTGGTAAGCTGATATTCTGTATAGGAGGTTTCAACAATTATTAAAGCATTAGTAAAGGAGTTACTTATACTCAGGTTTCCACTAAAATTCACATATATTGGAAAAATTGAGGTAGCGCTACACTTTTTTGTATTATTCAGTGTCCACAGTGATGATATACTGTATGGAAGACTCACACTAACACCAAAACCCAGCAGGATGAAATAAGTCAAATCCTGTGGGATAAAAATACCTCATTCCTTGGTTGAGGTAGAATGTGCGTTGTTGTGTGTTTGTAGCGTACATATTTAATATATAATATGTTGGTCTCTATATGTTTGTGTGGATGTGCAATTATGCAATTGTGGAGGTGTTTGGACTTTAGGCTGGGCAGATTTTGATTGTGGGTGGAGCTGTCTATGGGTTGTGCACTCCAGCTGTACACAAATAAGCAGCAATGACTGTTTCTATTATGTAACTGTCTTATTGTTGAATAGACTATGACTATATTTATACAAGATTTCTCCAAGAAATATATCACTGCAGAACTTTCCCTGATTGTGGTGGAGCTATGTGAGAATATCAATGGGTGAAACTATATAGTTTATCTATCTATCTATCTATCTATCTATAGATACAGAGAGAGAGAGAGAGAGAGAGACATACTGTTACCCGTCAGTGTCCCTGGTCACTGCCACACCAGTTATATGATGACACTGTACTGCACTGGTGACAGTATGTAAAAAAAAAATTAAAAAAAAAATTTATTTCTTTAATTTTCCCAAAAAATTACACCTTCAAAAAATTCGCCATGCTGCTTACTAAATACCTCACACTTTCCAAAAAATGTCATTTTGGGGGTATTTGTACTGTCCTGGCATTTTCAGGTCTCAAGAAATGAGATATATACCATAGTTTGTGGACGCTATAACTTTCCTGCAGACTAAATAATATACACCATTTTGGGTTATTTTCACCAAAGAAATGTAGTAGAATACATTTTGGACTAAATTTATAAAGAAAGATTATTTATTTGCAAAAACAGAAACAAACAAAGAAAAACACATTTTTTTTTCAAAATCGTTGCCCTGTTTTTGTTTATTTAGCAAAAAAAAAAAAAAAAAACAGTGGTGATTAAATACCACCAAAAAATGCTCTACTTGTGTGAAAAAGATTTACAAATTTAATTTGGGTACAGTGTTGCATGGCCGCGCAGTTGTCATTCAAAATGCGACAGCTCTGAATGCTGAAAATTGGCCTGGACAGGAAGGGGTAAAATTTCCCAGTATTAAAGTGATTAAAAGAGTATTGCCCAAACATGATGGCCAAGGAATACCGTATATACTCGAGTATAAGTCGATCCGAGGATAAGTCGAGGCCCTAATTTACCACAAAAAAATGGGAAAAACTTATTGACCCGAGTATAAGATGAGGGTGAGAAATGCACAGCTACTGTAAGTGGAAAAGAGGGTCAGCAATGCCCATTTGCAGCCTCACTGTGCCCATTTGCATGCCTCACTGTGCCCATTTGCAGCCATAGGTCCCCCGAACTTCAAACTTGGTAGTTAAGGGTTCCTAGATGCCCCCTAGCTGTAGCCAAAATTTGGGGTCTCTGAACCCAAAGCGTCCCAAAATTACATTGCTGCAGATGAACACAGTTGACCGAATTTGGGGCCCCATATCTCGGGGCCACTTGATGCTAGGAACCCCAAATTTGGTGTGCAAACCCAGAACTGGTACGACAACATATCCAAAGCTGAAGTTCCTAGCACTAATTGGCCCTGAGATACGGGGCCCCAAAATCGGTTTGGAAAATGTCATTCTCTGCTGCAGAAAAGTGCTTGACATTTTCTGAACCGAGTTTGGGGCCCCGTATCTCAGGGTCACCTGGTGCTAGGAACCCCAAATTTGGTGTGCAAACCCAGAACTGGTATGACAACATATCTAAAGCTGAAGTTCCTAGCACTAAGTGGCCCCGAGATACAGTTCCCCAAAAATCGGTTCAGAAAATGTCAAGCACTTTTCTGCAGCAGAGAATGACATTTTCCAGACCGATTTTGGGGCCCCGTATCTCGGGGCCACTTAGTGCTAGGAACTTCAGCTTTGGATATGTTGTCGTACTTACTAATTATTGAGCAAGCCTTCTCATCATCACTTCACGACTGCTGTCAAAAACATTATAAAAGCTTCAACAACAAAAAAAAAACACATGAGCCATGCTTATTTTTTTTTTAATTTAAAGTAGAACTAAAGTGTGTTTTTTCACAGTCAGTGCAGGCAGTAGGTTAGCACTATCCACAAGGGGGCACAAAGGCAACCGGGCCCTGGAGTTTTGTTATTGCGGGGGCCTTGCCCGCCCATTTCACCACTGTGGGGGGGGCGCATGTTCTGCCACTACGGCGGGTGCACCGCCTGCTGGTCGCCCTCCGCCTCCACCTATAAATGCAGTCAGATTTCCGGAGGCAGAAACTGTAGCAGAAAGTCAGCGGAGCAGCCGACGGCCAGTAGCTTGAAGGGGGAGGAGCTATCTGATCTGCAAGGAGACCCAATGTCAGGAGAGGCATTACTGGGGGCACGTGGAGGGAGCAGAGAGGCAGAGACACACTGCACAAGAAGGATGGGGGATCGACTGACACTGAGAGCAGGTGAGTCCCAGTGTCACTGATCCCATCACCCCACCTCTACCACTGCCTCTGACTCATCACATCCTCCCCCCTCCTATCAGGCAGTGGTGATGGGGGAATAGGGATGACATCAGTGGTGGGGATGGGGATAGGGTTGACTTCAGTAACTTAAGTGAACTGATGTAATCCCTATCTACACCATCACCACTGATTCCCTACCTATCCCCACCACCTTCGCCACTGATGTCATCCCTATCCCCACGACCACTGCCACTGATGTTATTCCTATCCCCACCACAACTGACACTGATGTCATCCCTATCCCCACCCCCACTGCCATCATCCCTAACCCCACCACCACCACCACCACCACTGATGTCATACCTATCCCTGCCGCTGCCATTGATGTCATCCTTGTCCCCACCACCACAACTGCCATCATCTCTATCTCAACCACCACCGTCACCGATGTCATCCCTATCCCAACCACCACCACTGCCACTGATGTCATCCCTATCCCCACTACCACTGCCATCATTCCTATCCCCACCACCACCACTGCTACTGATGTCACCCCTAACCCCACCACCACCGCTGCCACTGATGTCATCCCTATCCCCACCACTGCCACTGATCTTATCCCCCCACCACCATCACTGCTGCTGCCACTGATCCTATCCCCCCCCACCACTATCACTGCTGACACTGATCCTATCTTCCCCACCACCCCAAGTGGACTGATCCCCCCCACCACCACTGCCACTGATCCCATCCCCCCCACCATCAGTGGACTGATCCCACCCCCCCACCTCTATCGCTGACACTGATCCCATACCCCCACCACCCTCAGTGGACTGAACCTATCCCCATCATTACTGCTGCCACTGATCCCATCCCTTCATCACCACCGCTGCCGCTGATCCAAACCCCCCCACCACCATCAGCGGACTGATCCCACACCCTTCACTACCACCACCATCTCTGCCACCAATTCCAACCCCCTCACCACTGCTGCCACTGATCCATAGGGTTACTAGTTACTAGACATGTGCATAATGGAAAAATGTGTTTTGTTTCATTTGCGGATAGATTCATTATGTTACTAATTTTGTTTCGTTATAGAATTTGTTTAGTTTGGTTTCGAAATTTGTTTGGTTTCATTTTGTTTTCATTAAATTTCATTTTGTTTTTGTTAAAATTTGTTTCATTAATTTTAATGAATTCCAACTTTTCAGAACAATTAGAATTTGTATTGGTCAAAAAATGATAGACCGATTTGATATCTGTGTGAAGAAATAGCTGATTGTTGAGCAGTGGGCCGGAAAGCCAGCCATAAGTCATCATCTGTCAGCGGGCTTTTCCACTGACAGATGAATGTAAAGTTAAGCAATCCTGGCAATTGTCCGGCAATAGAAAACATTTTTAAAAATGGTGTAGGGCCCCCCAGTCCATACCAGGCACCTTGGGTCTGGTATGGATTTTAAGGGGAACCCTACACCAAAATAAAAGAGGGTTGGGGTCCCCTCCGGGATCCATACCAGACCCTTATCCGAGCATGCAGCCCAGCAGGTCAGGAGGGGGGGCAAGCGAGCGCCACCCCTCCTGAACCCTACCAGGCTACATGCCCTCAACATGGGGGGTGGGTGCTTTGAGGGAGGGGGGCTCTGCACCCTCCCACTCCAAAGCACCTTGTCCCCATGTTGATGGGGAGAGAGGATTCTTCTGGACAACCCTGAGCTGTGGTTGTCAGGGTCTGTGGGTGGGGGCTTATCAGAATCTGGAAGCCCCCTTTAACAAGGGGCCCCCAGATCCCACCATGCAAAATGTAAAAAAAAATTGTAAGAAAAGAAAAAAAAATGTTAAATACAAAATAAATGTTTCAAAAATGGAATAACATTTTTATTTTTTTTTTTACATATTGTCACCAGTCAGTATACCTGATCACCACCACAAAAGTCATATGATGATGCTGTACTGCACTGGTGTCAAACAAATATGAAGAGATTTCCAAACTCAAACTTACCAACCAGCCAGCGATCAACCAAATTGACTTGTCTAACAATATGCTTTAAGAACAGGAGTTTAGTTCACACATTTGCAAATACATGCGTAATCTTCAGGCCCCACTAGGGCACCCTGTTTCCTGCAGTCCCTGACTACTGAAAGTCACCATCTTGGAAGCATATGCATTGATAATGGATAGGTAGTGGACAGGTGAGCCTGGGAGGAGCCACCCCTCCTTAAAGGTACAGGGTCACACTGAACACCCAGCACATAGCACTATGGCAGCAAGGGTGTCAGTGCGTTGCCTGACCAATATATTCAAGGTACAAAAAAGTGGCCACTGCCCCCACCTATAACTGGTCTTTGTAGCAAGGAGCACTGGAAGGTCAATGTATGTCAAACAAATATAGAGATTTCCAAGCTCAAACTCTATTTATATTTGTTTGACATACGTTGCCCTTCCAGTGCTTCTTGCTACAAAGACCAGTTATAGGTGGGGGCAGTGGGCACTTTTTTGCATGCCCTGGTCATGAAGGGGTAAAATTTTCCAGTGGCCAAGTGGTTAAAGGGTCAAAACATGGGAACATATGTAGTATTGCACTGATGTACTTATTTATGTGTTTATTAGGTGTTTAAAAAGTGCTGAGAAGTTACACAGAGCTTTACGCCTATGTTGTACTTACATATCAGTCTCTGCCCTACTTCATGTGTTTTTTTCCCTTGACATACACTTTACATGTGAATCAATCACTCCTTACTCTTTATTGATGGTCTAGAAATTTCAGCATTCGTTTTTACTAAAATAACTACATTGCACAAAGAGCAGAGAATGTACAAGGGCATCATCATCCATGTGTGCCATGGCAGTATGCTTAACCAAATCCCACCTGGCCTATAGCAAAATGACGTCCGCGGGATGTTCATCAATCCAGGTGGAAGTCATACGACATCTTCACGGATCGGGCCGTGCTGCAGCACGATCTGTCACCGGTAGGGTTGCCACATCATCCCTTTAATCCAGGACACACATTAATTACACAGGTTCTGTGGCTGATTGAGGTAGTAATTAAACTCACTTGGTGCCTTATCTGCATTAATTCAGCCTCAGAACCTGTGTAATTAATGTGTGTCCTGGATTAAAGGGATGATGTGGCAATCCTGGTCACCAGCGGTGTCCATCAGACACAGCTGATGACTGATCAATGTACCGTCTTGCTGTCAGTACCATGTGATCACTGTGACCAATCACAGCAGCTTCCTTTCATGCCATCCATTGTGTACAATTGTATTGCTAACTGTGATTAGATGTGACCAATCACAGCTAATCACAACAAAACACACTGAATGAATCAGTTTAATTCAGTAAAAATGGTTTCTTTTTTTTACCAGTGAAATTCACTGATATAAACAATTATAATATGGGAAAAAAAATTGGGATCATGTCTCCAGGGCAGTACAGTGTGACTATGGTACCACTCTATTGCTCTGGTCACAGCGTGTAAAAAAAATCTTTAAAAAAAAAGAAAAAAACGTAATAAAAAAAAAAAAGAAAGAAAAATAATTATTACATTTTTTTTTTTAAACATCCTGTCACCAGTCAATGTCCCTGATCACCAACACACCCATTATTTTTTTTTCCCATTTAGAGTTTATTGAATAAGTAAGTAACATAGAAACGCACTGTACAATGCAAAATTTGCAGGTGCAACTGCGTACTTTTCACCAATACAGATTAAACAGGTAGCGTAAAACTAACACGAAGATATCAATTGGCTTCAAACTTTGAGTATTTTAAGTTATCAATTTACTCCCAATGAAACCTCATTTTAGCTATAAATGATATAATAGTCTATATAAACTATGTAGTTTAAACGATAGAAAGAGCTTGGCATTAGCTCTAAACGTATGTTATTGACAGTGTGTATTAATAGCATTCCTTAAGCTCTCTAAAACATACTTTCTCATAAGTTAGTGAGAAATATATATAAAATAAAGATAGTCCAGTGAAAGAAGTGAGAATAGAAGGTCAGGGAGAAGAGGGGGGAGAGAAGGCAGAAGGGGGGGGGGGAAGGTACCCACTTAGAGATTTTCCAATATTTCATGTGTGTTAAGTAGGAAAGTCTGATGAATATTTAAACATCAGCCACGGTTGCCACGTTTTGTGGAATCGTTCGATATTGCCTTTATCTTGGGCAAGTGTTTCCTCCATTTCGTAAATTTCACCAATTTTTGTCACCCATGCGTTCACAGAAGGGGTTAAGGTCGAGTTCCACTGCAGGGGAATTAGAGATTTAGCTGTATTGAGAAGATGTTTCATCAATGAATGTTTATAACGTTTGAGAGAAAAATTGGACACGTGTAAAAGGCAACATGCTGGAGTTAGCTCAATTTTAGTCTCAGTAATTTTTTTAATTAGAGCACGTACTTCATTCCAGAAGGGTTCAATTTTAGAGCAATACCACCATATGTGTGCTAATGTGCCCTTCTCCGAGAGGCATCTCCAGCATATGTCCGATTTTTGTGTGTCCCATTTATGCAATTTATCAGGTGTGTTGTACCAGTGTGTCAGTAATTTGTAATTTGTCTCTTGCAGTTTTTTACTGATAGAGCATTTGTGTGCTAATATAGCAGCGTACCTCCATTGTTTGTCCGTTATTTCTACATCAAGTTCCTCCGACCATCTCCTCCTGTGTCCACTCGTTCCCTCCGCTCTCAAACGGCTTAGCCACAAATAGGCGACTGAGGTAGCCTTATCAATTGGGTTCCCATCTCGACATACCGACTCCAAAGCCGTCAGGGGTCTATATAATTGTTGGGGGTTCTTACATTTGCCTAGGTAGCTTCTTATCTGAAAATAGGTCCATTGTTTCATTTGAGGTAGGTCCTTTTCTGTCTTAAGAGAAGACCAGTCTCTGAATTTGTCCTCTGTGTAGCAATCCCCTGCCAGCAGGGGGATATCTTGGGAAGGTGTTTTGAGTGTCGGGTTGTGCATTCCTGGTATGAAGTCGGGGTTATCTGTCAAAGGCGTCAGAGGGCTGGGTACGGTAGTCAGCTCTCTATGTTTGGCTAACGTATTAATGATCTTCAGTGTCGTGCCAGTGAGCGGATGTGTACGAATGTTATGGGGGAGACTTCTCATGGTAGCCCAAGGTAAGTACTTAAGCGGAAGTGTGGCTAAAGCTGACTCTAGAGTGACCCAGTCTTTTACAGAACCGTGGCAGTGCCAGTCGATAACTCTGGCTATATGTGAGGCATGGTAGTAATGTTGAAAATTTGGAAAGTTAATTCCTCCTAGATCTTTGGGTTTGACCAGAGTAGTTAGTTTGATTCTGGGTTTTTTGTGTTGCCAGAGAAATCTCGTGACCATCGAGTTGAGGTCTTTGAAGAATTTCTGAGGTATCTCAATCGGTAATGAGTGGATTAAATACAGAAATTTGGGTAGAATAACCATTTTTACTATGGCCGCTCTGCCGAACCATGAAAAGAACCTCTCGTTCCAATTTGTGAGATCTTCCTTACATGCTTTAAGGAAGGTCACAAAATTTCTCTCAAAAGCAAGTTGTATATTTGGCGTAAGCCAAATCCCCAGGTATTTCAATTTGCTCCTGTCCCACCTAAAGGCAGAGTTGGCCTGGGTCGAAACGAGCAGTCTATCCGGCAGAGAGATGTTTAGCGCCTTTGACTTTGTAAATTTATTTTTAAGTTGGATGCATATCCGTAATGCGCAAATTCTTGTAACAGATTAGGAAGAATTATGGTCGGATTTGTTAAGAAAAACAATAAATCGTCCGCGTACGCCGCTACCTTATACTCTCTGTCTGTGATCTGGAAGGGTTCCAAAGAGAGAATAAATAGTAGGGGCGACAAGGGGCAGCCTTGTCTAGTCCCATTCTTTATATGTACTTTTTCCGAAAGGATGCCATTTATTTTCAGCTCTGCAGTTGGATCTTGGTAAAGTGCAGAGATCCAGGCCAACATATGTGGGCCCAGGACCACTCTTCTACATACTGCCATCATAAAATCCCATGCCACACGATCGAAGGCCCTCTCCGTGTCTGTCGAGAGGAGAAAACCTTCAATCTTCCACAGCCTTACTGCGTGGGTCAGTAGGAGTGCCTTAGTTACATTGTCCTTGGCCTCTCTATTTGGCATAAAGCCCACCTGTTCCAAACCAATTAATTTTGTAAGCAGCGGTCCCATCCTCAGTGCTAATATCTTTGCGAACAGTTTGACATCTAGGTTCAGCAAAGAGATGGGACGATAGCTAGTACAGTCCTCAGGGTCCTTACCAGCTTTCGGTATAACCGTGATATGTGCTGAAAGTAAACCCGGTGTTACGTTTCTTGGTTTGGACAAGGAATTCAGGGCATCTCTCAGGGGATCAGTTAAGACATCCATAAAGGACTTATAGTAGGTGGCCGAATACCCGTCAGGTCCTGGGTTTTTACCTGCTTTGAGTAATTTAATGGCCTGTTGAATTTCAGCTGATGAGATTGGAATTTCTAATAGTTCTGTATCTACATTTGGTAAAATTGGGAGTCCACTTTTTGTTATATAGTCCTGTATAGTTTGTGCTCTGTCTCCTGTCATTTGTGGATGTTTGTGTTGTGGTGGCAGCTTCGTATAAAAGGTGTGGAAGTGTTTAGCTATCAATAATAATATAAATCAACTCAGCGCTGACACATAAACAATATACAATAAATGCAAGCAAGCACAAAGGCAAATTCAACAAAAAACCTCAAATGACATGTGGATAATAAAAGAGTGCTGCGCAAATGAATTGTCCGTTAAATAAATGAAGGTAAGAGATGAGATCACCAGTGGATAGTCAAACGCCTAGGGTAGGATCAGAGGTGACTATAATCCCTTCACCATATAAGGATGGCCCCTCACCTGTAATCTTCGACCTGAAACAGGTCACACAGCATATAAACCATAAACAGGGTAAGCTGAAACAGGCGATAGTGACTTCTCATTCAGTACTCCCACTCTCATAGGTGATGAGGTCTCAAGCCCCTAGAAGTGTTTAGCTATCGCCTCTGAAGCCACATCTACCTTCCCTTCCTTGAATCTGATCCCGGCAATATTATTGATCGAATTATGTTCTCTCAGGGCTCTCGCCAAGAACCTACCCGCCTTATCACCTGACTCATAATAGAGTCGTTTTTTAAAGAAAAGCATCCGTTTGGCTTTGGCATTGAGTAGGAGTTGCAGTTCTTTCCTGGCCTCAAGGAGGCTTTTGGCTGAGGCTACTGAGAGAGATTGTTTATGTAATAACTCCAATGTACTAATTTGGGTGAGTAATTTCTTTACATGGGCATCTTTTTCTTTTTTACGTCTGGAACCTAGGTCTATCAGTAATCCCCGGATGGTGCATTTGTGTGCTTCCCAAACCATTAAGGGATCTGCCTCAGGGGTGTTATTGTGCTTAAAAAATTCTGTTAGGTTACTAGTGATGGTAGGTAGGAGTGTCTGGTCGGTCAGAAGTGACGTGTTTAACCTCCATGTCGGTTGCTGCCTTGCTATATTCTGTAGTTCTAAAGATATTGCAATAGGGGCATGAACCGAGATCGTTTGGGATTCTATACGTGCATCAGTTATCTTCGAAAGGTCCCTTTGAGAGATGAAAATGCAATCCAGACGTGCATATCTGTTATGCGGGACCGAGAAATGTGTGTAATCCCTACCCTCCGGGTTGAGAAAGCGCCAGGAGTCAACCAGCTGCAGTTTTTGCAAGAGTGACTTAATTTTTTTTTTAATTTTATAGGTAATGCAGGTCTTACCGTTGGATGTGTCCAGCAGGGGGTTTAGGGGAATGTTAAAATCCCCCCCAGTATAAGGCAGCCCTTAGCAAACTCCTGTAGCTGCCCCACAATATGTTGGCAAAAAGTAGTGTGCGCTTTGTTTGGGAAGTACAGGTTGGCTAAAGTTATGGGTACGTCATTGTATGAGCCTTTCAAGAACACATATTGTCCGTCAGGGTCACACAATTGTTCGGTTAACTTAAAGGGTGTATCTTTACCTACAAGTATCGTGACGCCCTTTGATTTGAAGTCAGCAGTCGTGGCGTGGAAAGCCCTCGGGAATTGAGGGCTCGTGATCTTTGGGATATGATGGGTCTTAAAATGGGTTTCTTGTAGAAACACAAACTGAGGCTTACCTTTTTTAAGTTCCCTCAAAAGGGTGGAGCGGCGTTCAGGAACGTTCAGACCTCTGATGTTATGTGAGGTCACAAGGGGTTGGTGCCCCAATGATGAATAAACCATAACGATGGTGGAGGAGGAGGCGGTCGGAGGTCAAAGCTGCGGAGACAAAACTATAAGTTAGAAGTTAGTGTCTCATATTCCAATCCGAAGCTGCACACCTCTAACTGTCTAAGTCTAATCGGGTGGTCCAGTCTGGACTTACCCCTGCCTGTGTCCTCCGTAGCTGACATGGAGTCCTCGCTCTCTCCCTCATCCTGAGGCATCGGCGCCATCTTGCTTCTCGTGGTTCCGCTACAGCCCGCCGATTTGTGTTTGAAGATGTTCGCTATGTTAGCATTAGCTGAAGCCGAATTGTGTGTTCTGGAGCAGAGAGTCCAGTGGAGCTTTCTGCCTGGCATCTGTGTGCTGTAGGTCGGGTGTTAGGCTAGGAACCGCTGTGTGTGTCTCAGAGCTCTCTCAGTGTGCTGCCATCTCCGCTGCACACCAGGCCACGCCCCCACCAACACACCCATTATATGATAATGCTGTACTGCACTGGTGACAGTATGTCAAAAAAACTTGACATGCTTGTTACTAAATACCCTGGACTTTCTACTTTCCAAAAAGGGGTCATTTGGGGGATATTTGTATTGTCCTGGTGTTTTTAGGCACCAGACCTGAAACAGCCCAAAAGACGCATAGCATTTTTGTGCAAAACGCACCAGACCCGCTACAGACATTTGTGAACCGGCTCCATAGAGAGCTGATCAAAATCTCCTGATATTGCAAATTGGATGCGGGGATCCTAAATCCAATTCACAATGGTGTGAACCTAGCCTCAAGAAATGAGATAGGCCGTCAGTACATCAGGATTGATTGGTTTTCAGATACAGTATATACCATAGTTTGTGGACTCTATACCTTTTCTCCAGAATAAATAATATACAGTGTTTTGTGTGTTTTTCACAAAAAAATGTAGCAACATACATTTTGCCCTAAATGTATAAAGAAAGATTATTTATTTCCAAAATGTTATAACAGAAATGAAGAAAAACTTTATTTTTTCAAAATGTTTGGTCTTTTTTCATTTATTTAGGAAAAATATAAAAAACCCAGTGGTGACTAAATACCACCAAAAGAAAGCTCTGTTTGTGTGAAAAAAAAGATAATAATGTCATACGGGCAAAGTGTAGCATGATAACACAATTGTCATTCAAAGTGCGAGAGCGCAGAAAGTTGACAATTGGCCTGGGCAGGAAAAAGGTAAAAGTGCTTGGTATTGAAGTGGCTAAATACAGTACTGCGCTGAGATTCTGTGTTAAATAAATAATTTTTCTTTATAAAATGCGTGTTTAGAATTCCAAATGTCTTCGCTTTTTACCCAATCAACAAATAGCTGTGTTACCTGGAAAAAATAAGTCATTGGTGCTGACTGACCTTCATTTGCTAGTATATTAGATTTGGTATTAGATTAGATTATAGGATAATTATTAGATGTTTTTTTTTTTGTTTTTTGTTTTTTTGTAAACAATGTGTTGGTAATATAGCAAATATCCAATAAATAGTGGGCTTGTGATTCCTATTCTTCCATTATTAAGTCATACAATCCCCCTCAACATGGCCATATCAGCATTTATAGGTCACATGTCCAAAATAACCTTTTTTATGTGGGGCCAGAACTGTCTATTTATGGATAAACACTTTTTATTTTTCATAATACTTATAAAAGTGATTAATTTCATCCATTGGGTTTGCAGTGTTAATAAAGTATAAGCATCTCTACTAAAGAACAGAAAACATGTAAAAGTTCAAAGCTAAATTATGTTTATTATTTTAATATAAAGATAGATAGATTTTTACTTGTATAAAATAGTAATAGCTTTCTGTAGTGGAAATTACTGGGTTACACCTGCTATTCCAATTTGTCCTCGGTATAACACTCACAACACTGATAAATTAGAGTAAATTGAATGCAATAATGTTCTAGTGAAGCTTTGCTGCTTGCAATTACTTTTAGGTGAAAGGTTAGCAGAGTTCACTGTCACTGTGTGAAATTTCACATTAGTGTAGCTAGGGAAATAATAAACAGTATATGGTACTGAGAATGTTGGGGTTATGAAATATAATTTGGGGTTAAACAGATAATGTCCCATTATTGGGGAGCCTTTAGGGCTCATTAGAATTGTTTTTCCTTTTTTTTTTTTTACCTATTTTTATGCATTTTATTTTATTGAAACAAACTGTAATCCCTATATGTAATCCCATATACTGTATAATGTTTAAGAGTTCTAAGTAATTCTCTAGCAAAAAAAGCATATTTTTACATGTAAACAAAAAGTGTCAGAAAAGGTCTGGTCTCCACATTTGTGTTTTTTAGGCTAAAGTAGGTATAACATTTTTTGCATTGCATATATTTGAATTCTGTTTTTTTGTATTGAATTCAGCATTAAATGTATTATTTGAACTGACATGTACAGTAAAGCATTAGCATTACAATAACGATTCCTATAAGCCTGCAAAGTTGCTAAAGATTACAGTTTCCAAAAGTATCCACAATTTTTGCCATCACTGTGTGTATGTATATACAGTCAGGGCCAAAAATATTGGCACCCCTGCATCCCTGTCAGATAATGCACCACTTCTCCCAGAAAATTGTTGCAATTACAAATTTTTAGGCATTCTCATGTTTATTTATTTTGTTTGTATTGGTATGACACAAAAAAGTGGAGAACCCAGATTAGACACATTCTACGCAAAACTCCAAAAATGGACTGGACAAAATTATTGGCACCCTCAATTTAAAATTTGGTAGCACACCCCTTGGAAAAAATAACTGAAATCAATCACTTCCTGTAACCATCAATGAGTTTCTTTTTTTTTTTTTTTTTTTTTATTCTTTTTCTTTTTTTTTTTTTTCTTTATCCAGAGACTGTTTTCAGAATAGTGTTCATATTTGTCTCTAATCCAGTCACATCATTATGGCCTTTCAAAATTTTCCCCTTTTTTTTTTTTTTTTATAAATATAAGTATTATTGCAGTATACATTTCGATATATGTGTAGTTACAATAGTGCCACGTTACAAAGTGCGTAGCATACGTCTTATATCTCATAACCGATTAACCGCGTACCCTCGTGTTACTACTATGCGTATTTATGTATCGATACTTTTCTTTCTAAAGAACCCACCCCCCCACCCTCCTGTGACCCCCCCACCCTCCTGTGACCCCCCCCCCGTTAAACCCCTATAGTTCCAAGGCGCATCCGGTGGTCGACATAGGTTCCGTACATTATTCTCTCTCAGCTCTAGACTCTAAGCTGCTCCTAGCCCAGCCTCACCCCGTTGGTAGGGAGGCGGATATTCTCAGCACTAGAATAGCACTGATAGCGGGCAAGGCATTGTTTGAACCCACAGGTTCCACATTCTCGCAAACTTGTTATAGTCACCAGACCTAGTGTAGAATGTTCTTTCGCTCCACACTGTGGAGTTGACAGTTCCTATCCAATCTTCCGGGGTGGGGGGGGTTCTAGATTGCCAAGACTGTGCAATTAGTTTTCTAGCTTGGAACAGGCATCTTGCTACCGCTACCGCCGTGCTACTGTCTCTCAGTCCGTTGGTAACATGTCCCAGTACACAGGTCTTAGGGTCTAGCTCTAGGTTGATTTTGAACGTGGTGTTTATTTTCTTTAGAATCTCGGGCCAATACCTGACTAGTTTTGGGCACCTCCAGAACATATGGATCAAATCACCTGTTCTTCTGCATCTGGGGCACTCATCGTTAGTTCGGCGACCGAACATAAAGAGCTTTTTTGGTGTATAATAGGATCTGTGCAGCAGCATCAGATGGGAGGCCTTTTGTGAGGGAGAGACCGACACCTCTGGTCCAAGTTCCAGAATCCTTTTCCACTGTGTGTCCGTTATCTCCCCCACATCAGCCGCCCACCTGTCCCTACCCCCAGAAGAGCCCACCTGCGTGTTTATTTTCTTTATTAGCTGAGTATATATCTCTGTGGTTAACCCCTTGGAGGTCTCTGATTTAATTATTATTTGTAGTAGTGGGATCTTACACCATGTGGGGGGTTGCCTTCCAAACTGCTTTCCCAAAGCGTGTCTAATCTGTAAATAGCTGTAGAATACACGGTTTGGCAGCCCATACTCGTGCCTCAGTTCCTCGAAGGGTTTCAAGGTGTCCCCCTCGTATATCTGTGTCAACCGACATATCCCATTCCTCTCCCAAAGCTTATTCCTGTCAACAGATAGTAATTCCTGCAAGTTCTTGTTGTTCCAGATTGGTGAGTATTCTGAGATTCCTTTGTACCCCATTATCCGCTTGGCAGTCTGCCAAACCCTGGTAATCATTTTAAGTGTCGGAGTCTCTCCTTGTAATGAATCTGCCTCCAGTGCTTCAACTAATGAACTATGCGGGCTTCCCTGTAGGATAACCTGGGCGTTCTTGCTTCCCCCTCCATCAATGGCGCATCCCCCAAGTTGTTGTAGCTGGGCTGCCAGGAAGTAGGTATACGGGTGGGGGACCCCCAGTCCCCCCTCTGTG
The DNA here is from genome assembly GCF_042186555.1 of Aquarana catesbeiana. Classification (NCBI taxonomy): domain Eukaryota; kingdom Metazoa; phylum Chordata; class Amphibia; order Anura; family Ranidae; genus Aquarana; species Aquarana catesbeiana. The sequence goes on along the minus strand of NC_133333.1, from coordinate 192,790,366 downwards.
ACGGGGCACTGCAGTTTTTGTAGGCCTATCCTGGCCTGCCCTTTTTTCCAGATTAATTCCCTAAAGAGGGATTGGATTTTCTGAAACCACTTCTCCCCGATCCACACTGGGGAGTTGTGGAGCAGGTATAACAACTGAGGCAGCCATACCATTTTGATCAAGTTGGCCTGGCCCGCCACAGAAAGGGGGAGTCTACTCCAGATATCGCATTTTTTTCTAAATTTTAATAGGAGAGGGACCAAGTTGATCTCAATAAAACGCACCGGGATCCTTGGACAACACGACACCGAGGTACTTCATTTTCCCCGTGACTCTTAGTTGGGGTAGGCTCATTAAGATAGGATTGGCCAATGGATCGACCGGCAGGAGCGATGATTTCTCCCAGTTGATAGTCAATCCTGAGAATTTTCCGAAGTCCTCCACCAGGTGCATTACTTTCTCCAATGAGGAGGTCGTGTCCCCAAGGAAAAATAGGACATCGTCCGCAAAAAGCGCTATTCTCTCCTCCTCACCTTTTCTATGAAAGCCCTGCAGTTCGGATGATGATCTCACCGCTCCAGCCAATGGCTCCATGGCCAAAACAAACAACAAAGGAGACAAGGGACAACCCTGTCTAGTCCCTCTTTCGAGGGGGAAGCTTTCCGAATAGTCATTGTTTATCTTGAGTCTTGCCTTTGGGTGATTATATAGGATTTTTAACCAGCTGATAAATACGGGGCCGAATCCAAACCTCTCTAGCACCCACCAAAGATATTCCCACTCCAGGCTATCAAAGGCCTTGGCGGTGTCCAAAGACAATATGGCTCTAGACCCCGCATTCTCCGCTGGGACCTGGAGGTTCAAATACGCCCTTCTGATATTAGTGCTGGTAGACCGACCGGGGATAAACCCCGATTGGTCTGGATGTACAAGTTTTGCAATGCACTTGTTTAACCTGGATGCCAGTACCCTTGCTACGATCTTGGCGTCCGAACACAGTAATGATATCGGTCTATATGAGGTGACTTCCAGTTGGTCTTTCCCCTCTTTTGGTATCACCACTATGTCAGCCTCCAACATTGATGGGGGTAGCCTTCCGTCCTTAATCGTCTGTTCCAGTACTTTTAAAAGCTCCGGAAGTAAAACCTCCCCGTACTTCCTATAGATCTCCAATGGCAAACCGTCCGGGCCAGGAGATTTCTGGCCTGACAGCTCTGCGACAGCCTTTTGCAACTCCTCCAGAGTCAGGGGAGACTCCATCTCACTCCTGTCCCCCTCCGAGAGCACAGGCAGAACTACCCCTTCCAGAAATCCATCCATATCGCGCCGGTCCGACCCCCGGCGCGACCTATACAGGTCCCTATAATACGTGGAAAAGGTCTTTAGGACCTCGGCGGGGTCTGAAATAATCTCTCCAGCCGGTGTCCTAATTGAAAAAATGGCCGATGGGGATAGGTTAGACTTGGTTATAAGTGCCAGCGTCCGACCTACTTTCTCCCCTTCGCCATAGTAATTTTGTTTCTGGAAGAGTCTTTTATTTTCTATTCTTCTATTAATTAATTCTCTGTACTCTTGTTGTCTACTGAGCCAGACCTCCTGTTTTTCAGGGGTTGGGTCCGCCACGTATTGTGCTTCTGATTCCATGGCTTCCCTGCTAGCCCTCACCTCCCATTCCCTTGACGTTTTCTTTACTATGACAACCTGCTGGTGTAATAGTCCCCTAAGGAATGCTTTTAAGGTGTCCCACACTACCCCCGCAGGGGCTGTACCTGAGTTAAATGTTACGAACTCTTTTAATTTGGATGTAACTTCTGCTGGGCTGCTTATTAAATCCAACCATAATGGCTTTATTGTCCATCTTTTCCGGCTAGGTCTAGCACTTAGGTTCAGAGTTAAGATCAAGGGAGAATATTCTGAAATACCCCTCGGCTTGTACTCTATATTCCCTATTAGTTGCAAAGCTTCACTGTTGCCTACTGCCATATCTATACGCGAGAGAGTGGAGTGGGACCCTGAGTAGCAGGAATACTGCCGGGTTTTTGGGTTGTGAGATCTCCATAGGTCGCACCACCCAACCTCTGCCAGAAGTTGGCCTAAGCGGCCCTCCGATAACCTTTCCGCCCGGTTCATGGGCAGAAACCGGTCCATTTTATTATCCAAAACCGCATTAAAATCCCCCACCAATATTATCGGTACATCTAACTTACTTTCCACAAATTCCAGCAAATCCAAAATGATCTCTGTTTTAAACGGAGGAGGAATATAAATGTTTGCTATTACCAGTGGCTTATTTTCCACAACGCAGCTCAAGAAAACATAGCATCCCAACGCGTCAATTCTGGCTTCCCTGCAGGAAAACGAGATACTTCTCCCCACCAATATGCTCACCCCTCTTGAGTATGAGGTGTAGACTGAGTGATACTGTTCTTGAAATTTGTGGTTCCGAACATATAGTTTAGTATCGTTGGTAAGGTGAGTTTCCTGCAGGCAAACCAGTTCAACGCCATAGGCTTCCATTGCCATGAAAACTGCTGCCCTTTTGGCGGGATCAGCCATGTCCCTGATATTCCAGGAGCCTATCTTTAGCGTTTTAAGAGGCATCTAGAAGAAAAAGGCAAAAAGAAGTAACAAAAAAGCCAAAAAAGAAAGAGGAAAAAATGCCCCAAAAAAAAGGGCATTTCATTAGTGCATTTGTGGATACCAAATTGATCGTGGGCGCTGTGGTTGTGTTAACCAAAGAAAAAAAAAAAAAAAAAGAATAATAAATAGATAGAGTGGGGAAGGGCAGGGGGCCCCCGCGTCCAGGAACCCCCCCCCCACGCTTCCTAACTGCAAGTGCAAACCACTTGTGCTAATATACTTTGCTTTTATTATTGTGAGCCCACCCTTCGTAACTATGTGTACCTTACAATCACCCCATTGCCTAGCCCTATGACTCACTGTAGACCCCCCTTCCCCCCCACCCTCTACTTTATGCATCCCCCTTCTTACCACCCTTATTCGTGACCCCCCTCCTGCCTAATTAGGCTAGCCCTAGGGGCTGTACTTGAGACCTTTTTCCCCCCTCCCAACCACACAGAAAATACCTCCCCACACATATGCTGAAAAGATACGTTGTGACTCACTACCACACTCATCCCCCCCTCCCCCCCATCCACAGCCCTCCCCCAAACCCCCAAAACAACACTTAAAACATGCAAAACTAGTGGGATCACGTCCTTCATCCGTGCTTCCGTCTCACAAACCCCCCCTTCCCCCCTCCTCCGTGTCAGCTGCTCGTTACTGTAAGAAAGGAGGAGAGAAAAAAAAAAGAAGAAAAAAAAAAAAAAAAAATTTGCATTTTCCTCCTTTCCTATCCAAGTTTAAATAGCCTTATTTAACCCCTAGCTCTACAGGTCCGCTTTGTTATCTTCCAGCCACTTTATTGCCCCTGCTGTTGTGTCAAAAAAATGGGTAGACCCTAAGGCAGTGACACGTAGCCGTGCAGGATACAGCAGGGCGTATTCTATTTTATAAGTCCGTAGATCCCGCTTAATGTCCCTGAATTCAGCCCTCCGCTTCTGGAGGTCTGGGGAATAATCGGGAAAAAATAAAATCTTGACTCCGTTGTATAGGATCTCCCCCAGCTCTCTAGCCCTACGCATCAATGTTACCTTGTCTCTATAGTTAAAAAGCTTCATTATTATTGGCCTAGGATGCCCCCCTGATGGTGAGGCCCTAGTTGGTACCCTGTGGGCTCTTTCAATAGCAAAGAGGTGAGAGAAGGTTTCCATCCCGAAGATTCCCTTGAGCCACTTCTCCAAGAACTCCTCGGGGTGGGGGCCCTCGCACCGCTCCGGTAGGCCTACCACCCTCACGTTATTCCTGCGGGACCTATTTTCCATTTCCTCCATTTTAACTTTATGCAAACCCATCTGCGTTTTTAATGCCTTAAGCTCTTGCTTCAGTGGGGTTAATTCGTCCTCAGCCTGGCTAACTCTCTCCTCCAGTGCAGTTGTTCTAGCAATAGTCCTTCGCAGTTCTTGGCTTACTATAGTTAGCTCTTCCTTTAGTCCCGTCAGCTGGTCGCACAGATCGCTTAGGGAGGCCTTACAGGAATTGACAGCACATAGAACATCTTTCAGTGTGGGTTCCGCTTCTGCTGGTGCATCTTGCGCAGCAGCATTGTTAATTGCTAATCCCGCGGGCTCACCCGCGGAGCTTTTACTGCTCGTCGTTTTTATTGTGTGCGTTGCCGCTGGTCCTTTTCCTAGGCTCTTCCTGTCCCCTGGACCCCCCGCATGCGGTCTGTCCTGCTGCTGCTGAGTGCTTTTAGATGGTGATGAGGTGGAGGGGTGCGCAAATTTTTCCAGTTTGGCCGCTGCGGCAGCTGCTGCCTGGTTCACCTTTTCTTTTGAAGTACGGGTCATTTGGGAGCTAGTGTTGTCCTGCTGTTGCAGTTCCTCTCCTTTTTTTCTAGTCATGGCTATTTACATAGGCCAAGGGAGTATATAAAAAAGTTGAGCCGCTCGTGGGGTTGGTACTTCCCCCCCCCCCTCTCTTCACCTTTCCCTTACTCTTCCTCCCTTCCCTCAGTGCTATCTTGGCCCCAGCAGTGCCCTTCTAGTTTGCAGCTGCCACTAGAATGATTGTCCAGTTTAGGATAGCCGGTATTTCAGCTCTATTAGGATTATATAATGTGGCGAAAGATTAACGTCTTTCTTATTGATGCAACCCTCCGCCAGCCATCGAGGGGTAACTTCTCCCTGGTGGACACAGATCGCTGTGTGTCAATGTTTCAGGCTGCCCAAGCCTGTCTAAGCCCAAGGGCAGGTCGTTAGGTAACAATGTGACCGGCTGCCTGGGCCCACCTGTACCTCCACCCCCCCTCGTCCGTGGCAATAAACTAGCCCTTGAGGCGAGGAGAGAGGCAGACCACCTCTGAGTTAACTGCAGGGGTTGGTACCTTGATGCTGCCGGGTGCCTGGGCAGCGCAGGGACGCTCCTAGTGGTGGAACCTCTCGCTGGTGACACACGCCGTCCCCGCCGCCTCTTCCTGTTGAAACCGTTGCCCGGGTAACTGCTTAAAACAAATAGCCCGAGCTCCTCCTCGCCGCTCCGAGGGCTCTAGTCCGCATCCTTTTCCGAGCGGCTGTACCGAAGCATCACCGGCACACTCTGGACTGGGCAGTGGTAGGGGAGCCAGGCAGCCAGGCAGACGCGAGCATTACGGGGGAAAGGAGGCTCAGTCAGCTGGGCCAGAACACTAGGTTAACTCCGATGAGCACGGAGGCATCGGGCTGGGGGAAGCTCACTCGCCCCTCCTCTCACTCTTGCATCCGGTCACGCCCCCATCAATGAGTTTCTTACACCTCTCTACTGGCATTTTGGACCGCTCTTCTTTCTCTCAAATTGGAAGGGTTCCTTTCCCCAGCTGTTGTTTTGAGATCTCTCCACAGGTGCTCTATGGGATTTAGATGTGAATTCATTGCTGGCCAGTTTAGTACTCTCCAGCGCTTTGTCTTAAACCATTTCTAGGTGCTTTTTGACGTGTGCTTTGGGTCATTATCCTGCTGTAAGACCCATGACCTCTGACAGAGACCCAACTTTCTGACAATGGGCCCTTCATTGCTTCCCAGAATTCTTTGGTAGTCTTCAAATTTCATAATGCCATGCACATGGTCAAGACATCCAGTGCCTGAAGTAGCAAAGCAACCCCAAAACATCAGTGAACCTCCACCAATGCTTGACTGTAGACTCTGTTTTTTTTTCCTTTAAAGGCCTCATTTATTTTTCTGAAAACAGTAGAATAATGAGCTTTACCAAAAAGCTGTAATTTGGTTTTGTCTGTCCAAAAAGGATTTTGGCTTCCTCAGGTAAGTTTTGGCAAACTCCAATCTGGCTTTTTTATGTTTCTGTGTCAGGAGTGAAGTCCTCCTGGGTTGCCTACCATAGCATCCCTTTTCACTCAGATGGTGTAATGCAAGCTGTCACAGTTGTACCCTGTGCCTGAAGGTCAGCTTGAATTTGTCTGGAAGTTGATTGACATTCTTTTTCAACCATTTGAATAATCCTTCGTTGCAATCTTTGATCAATTTTTTTCCATTGTCCATGTCCAGGGAGATTACATACAGTCCCATCGGCTGTAAACTACTTGACAATGTTGCACACAGTAGACACAGGAACATTAAGATCTCTGGAGATTGACTTGTAACCTTGAAATTGTCCATGCTTTTCTACACTTTTTGTTCTCAAATCCTCAGACAATTCCTTGCTGCTCTTCTCTAGACACACAACAAAAAGGTTAAGTCAATTTTTCACCATTTTAACTGTTGCTGGTGTGTTTTCTATATTATCAGCACCTGTTAATTGATACAGGTGAGTCTATTTACAAATTACAGGAGCATCACAAACTTGGATGGCAATTATTTTGAGAAGGCGCCAATAATTTTGTCCAGTCTCTTTTTGGAGTTTTGCATGGAATGTGCCAGATTTGGCTTTTTCTTTCTCCACTTTTTTTTTGTCATACTAATACAAACAAAATAAATAAACATGAAAATGCCTAAACATTTGTAATTGCAACAATTCTCTGGGCGAGGTGGTGCATTGTCTGACAGAAATGCAGGGGTGCCAATATTTTTGGCCATGACATACAAATACAATTTGAACACCAGCTGGCAAACAAACACTGGTATTAACTACATAAAGCTTCTGAAATGCAACAGTGTATTACTCAAAATGAACACAAGATGGCAGTTAAAATCCAATGACCACTGTATAAAACTTCTTAAAGAGCAATAGTGAAATAAAATGTCCACTGCAAATACACAAAATATTAAGTGACTATATCTACACAGTCTATGAAATCACAAAGTGCTTAAAAGGTATGTAAAGTGCAATAATGGTGTTCTCTGCATTCAATAAAAATAAAACATGATTGTCCCAATCTATATCATGCGAATAAAGCAGGTGTGGTGGGTATCTCTTCTTTCCATGCAGTAACACCTCTAATGGGGGTAGCCTCTTACCTTATGGCTGTAAGGTAACAGCATGAAAATGTAGCAATGGTCTGATTTCCTCTGCAGGTCCTTTCATGGACGTCTGGCGGATCCTATTTCCTGGGGGGGCTTCTCCTTGTAGAAATCCAGAAAATGGTGGTGGTTGATATACTCTGCCTCCACATACACCCCAGATGGGGTTAAAAAAAATGGGGGGAGGAGAAGAATGCCCAGATAGTGTAGTATATCTTGTAAAAAGCTTTATTTTATAAAAACATAGTAACACTCAAATTTGTTTGTGGTAAAGCAAGTAAAAACTCCTCGAGCACCGAGCTCTTCACCAGAGTCACTTCCGGTTGCACCTGTCAGCCAATCCCGATGCGTATCCTCATGGGTCACGTGATTTCATAAACATGTATAAATCCAGCAAATGGTAGTGATTGATATTCTATGTGACCTGTGACGATATGCATTGGGATTGGCTGACAGGCGCAACCTGTGTTTGTTACCAGTGGTACCAGTGTTTGTTTGCGAGCTTGTGTTCAAATTGTACTTGTATTTCACATTGTTTTTGTAGTTTATTAGCTGTTTCTTAGCTTTTCAACAGCGCAGCACCATTTACAGCATATCACATTATTTTTTATTTTGAATTCACCTAGGTGTTTGCAGCAGTTGCACTATTTATCTATTTTCATTTCCTCTATAGTGGTAGCACAGGAGTACCCTCTTTCTATAGTATGAGAGTTCATAACATGACTGGGTCATGCATATTTATATTGTTTGGGGCAGGCCTTGTGAGCTCTTTCTCTTTCCCTAGGCTAAGGCCTGGTGAGGTGCTGCCGGGATGAGCTTTGCTATTAGGCCCCATGGCCTGTAAGTATGTAGAGTATTGTAACCGAACCTGTATGATATTCAGTTTTTACATGTTACTGATGCTAAAAGTCTGGCCTTTTTGGATTTAGTGTCATCATGGGGTGGAGATGGAAATATTGTATCCAAGACACATTTCAAGGATGCTGCTGGTAGCTCATATTTACATTACAAAAGTTGCTGTTTAGCCAGCTAGAAGAAAAAATACCCTATAGTCAATTTATTAGACTCAGGAAAAACTGTACAAGTACAACAGATTATTTGGATCAGGGGCAAATTTTATACAAAACATTTTCAGAGAAAGGCTATAACAGTGTACACATTCAGGATGCCCTTGATAGGTATATGACAGGTATATGAACAAACTTGTTACCCAAAAAGTAGAACATATATCAAGGGATTTCTTGACCAAATTTATCATGGGGTAACAATCAAAATTGGGCAATAAAGAATAGACATGTGCACAGCAAAAAAATTGTTTAATTTCTTTACGTTTCCATTGATTCGTAACGATTCGGAATTTCATAAGACACGAGTTTTCATATTCGGACTTGTTCGTATTTTTGTAACAGATATATTTTCGTTGATACAAAATGATTCGTAATTCCGTTAGTCTAATGGTTCATAATTTTGTAAGACGCAAGGTTTCATATTCAGACTCGTTCGTATTTTCGTAACAGTTTTATTTTATTTTCGTTGATACGAAATGATTCGTAATTACGTTATTCTAATTTTCTTTGATTTGAAATTTGTAATTTTGTTAGATAATAATTTTCATTTATTCGGTACACTACTCATAATTTAGTAATTGTTACTTTTGTGAAATTGCCTTTTTCGTTGATTCGTACTTATGCTTGCTTTTCTAATAAGTCCTTTATTTACTCCAGTCCACTCCCTCAGTCACGAGACCTGACTCAGTCTCCTCCTCAACTGAATCTAAAAAGATTCAGGAATGCAATGTGACTCAGACACAAAAGGGAAAAGCTAGCAGACGCTGATGTGAGACCAGGAGACTCTTCAACACCACATAACATCGCTCTTTAGTCTTCAAAGTACTAGCCTCTGTGAGCCTCCAGATAGATTCTCTATACTATTTAAACAGACTCCACAACTAGAGGAATCCTGGTTTTCCTACCAGCACCTATGCCTCTCTAGATCTGTCTAGTGTTCATTCCTCCCTGGATACATCTGTACAATATTGCTTACCAGCAATACACTATACTATTTTTTATGCGTCTGATAATTACACAACTGTCATGCTCCTGAAGAGTAACTGAGTGAACTACTGTGCCCGGATACACACCCTGACCCACAGTATTCTTCTCTTACTCGGATAGTACTTTGGGAACCCAACTGCTGTCCCTCTGAATGTATTACTGTATCTTAGTATCATAATAAGTGGTGTCAGAGTTTTTTTTGTGTGTGGGGCTCACAATTTTATGAAACCTTTTATTTGTATTTCTATGCAAAATCTGTTTCCTCAATCAATTGTCTACCAAATAAATCAAGTTATTACTTTTAGACGGTTTATTTGTGTGCCTTTGGAGTCAATTTTTTTAGCCAGATTTCTTTAAAAGCCCATTATTGAGACTAGGGATGAGCCGAACACCCCCCGGTTCGGTTCGCACCAGAACCCGCGAACGGACCGAAAGTTCGCACGAACGTTAGAACCCCATTGACGTCTATGGGACTCGAACGTTCGAAATCAAAAGTGCTCATTTTAAAGGCTAATTTGCATGGTATTGTCCTAAAAAGGGTTTGGGGACCCGGGTCCTACCCCAGGGGACATGTATCAATGCAAAAAAAACTTTTAAAAACGGCCGTTTTTTCGGGAGCAGTGATTTTAATGATGCTTAAAGTAAAAAAAAAAAAAGTGAAATATTCCTTTAAATATCGTACCTGGGGGGTGTCTATAGTATGCCTGTAAAGTGACGCGTGTTTCCCATGTTTAGAACAGTCCCTGCACCAAATGTCATTTTTAAAGGAAAAAATCTCATTTAAAACTGCTTGCGGGTTTAATGTCATGTCGGGTCATGGCAATATGGATGAAAATCAGTGAGACAAACGGCATGGGTACCCCCCAGTCCATTACCAGGCCCTTTGGGTCTTGTATGGATATTAAGGGGAACCCCGCACCCAAATTAAAATAAGGAAAGGTGTGGGGCCACCAGGCCCTATATACTCTGAACAGCAGTATACAGGCGGTGCAAACAAGACAGGGACTGTAGGTTTGTTGTTAAGTAGAATCTGTTTGTAATTTTGAACATTTTTAACGTGTTTAGCTCCAGCCAAAAAATCTTTTCTAAGCTTTTTGGAAAACATAGGGAAGGGTTATCACCCCTGTGACATTTGTTTTGCTGTCTTTCCTCCTCTTCAGAAGATTTCACCTCACTTTTTTGTCCCAATGAAAAATGTTTTTTGAAAATTTGGGTTTTTTTGTGGAACAAGGATTGGAAAGCATCAGTGGAAAGGAGAAATTGTTTTCCCATATTAACTCTTACAGGAGAGAATTTCCCTTCCTAGGGGTAGATTTCATCTCACTTCCTGTTGTCTCCTTCCGTTTGCAAGTAGGAGTCGTTTGTAAGTTAGATGTTTGAAAGTAGGGTCCTGCCCTATATACTCAGCAGAAATTTGGGCCTTAGGTGTTGCTGTGGCCACAACACTGTAAGCCCTCACAGGGCCCTGCTGTGAAATATTAGATCAAGAATTGTAATTACATGCCCCTGTTGAACAGGAGCTGAAAAATTAGGCCTTAGGCACTGGTGCTGGTGCCACAACACTGCAACCCCTCACAGACACTCTAGTTGGAACGCAGGAACGAGCCCTGCTGCAAAGTATTGCATCAAAAATTGTAATTACACGCCCCTGTTAGACAGGGGCAGAAAAATTGGGCCTTAGGCACTGGTGCTGGTGCCACAACACTGCAACCCCTCACAGACACTCTAGTTGGAACGCAGGAACGAGCCCTGCTGCAAAGTATTGCATCAAAAATTGTAATTACACGCCCCTGTTAGACAGGAGCAGAAAAATTGGGCCTTAGGCACTGGTGCTGGTGCCACAACACTGCAACCCCTCACAGACACTCTAGTTGGAACGCAGGAACGAGCCCTGCTGCAAAGTATTGCATCAAAAATTGTAATTACACGCCCCTGTTAGACAGGGGCAGAAAAATTGGGCCTTAGGCACTGGTGCTGGTGCCACAACACTGCAACCCCTCACAGACACTCTAATTGGAATGCAGGAACGAGCCCTGCTGCAAAGTATTACATCAAAAATTGTAATTACACGCCCCTGTTAAACAGGGGCTGAAAAATTGTGCCTTAGGCACTGGTGGTGGCGCCCAGAACCAAAAATGTTCTTACAAGCTATCAGCGTGATGATTGAGGAGGAAGAGGATAATTACTCAGGGATAGTCACTCAGCATCAGCATAGGCAGTCTTTGAAGGGATCTGAGATTTCAAAAAAAATTATTCGGTTACATCAGCATCAGGTGCTTGGTAGCTGGTGGTGATCCAAGACTCATTCATTTTTATGAAGGTCAGCCGATCGACCGAGTCGGTGGACAGACGCACCCTGTGATCGGTTACCACGCCTCTAGCAGCACTGAATGTGCGTTCCGAAAGAACGCTGGATGCAGGACAGGCCAGTAGCTCAATTGCATACTGTGCAAGCTCTGGCCAGTGATCCATCCTCAAGACCCAGTAACCCAGAGGATTTTCGGTGGGAAAGGTGTCCAAGTCTGATCTTGCCCCTAGGTATTCCTGCACCATGTAAAACAGACGCTGGCGATGGTTGCTGGAACCGATCATACCTTGGGGCTGCGGACCAAAAAATTGTCTGAACGCATCGGTCAGACGGCCACCTTCTCCACCGCTCCTTCTTTGACTGACCGAAGCCTCAGCAACACATTGTCCAGAAACAGGAGTTTGTAACCTCCCAGTCTCTGGGAACGCGTTGCACAGACCTTTCTGCAAGGCCTCCCGAAGATGTTTCATCCTCTGCTCCCTCTGCGATGGCAAGATAAGGTCCGCAACCTTACCCTTGTAACGTGGATCAAGGAGGGTTGCCAGCCAGTATTGGTCCTTCTCCTTGATACCACGAATACGAGGATCCTTACGCAGGCTTTGCAGGATCAGGGAGGCCATGCAGCGTAGGTTTGCTGAGGCATTCGGTCCGGAGTCCTCTGGGTCACTAAGAACGACATGGTCCGCAGCCACCTCCTCCCAGCCACGTACAAGTCCATGTGTTTCTTGGGACTGATCCCTTAAAGACTGCTGCTGATGCTGAGTGCCAGGCTCCACCTCCATACTGACACAATCTTCCTCCTCCTCCTCCTCCTCTTCCTCCTCGTCCTCTTCCTGTGTGATCGGCGGGCACGCAGGAACACTGTCTGGATAAAGGGGGCCTTGAGAGCTAAGGAAGCCCTCCTCTTCCTGCCTCTGTTCTGCCTCAAGTGCCCTGTCCATTATTCCACGCAGCGTGTGCTCCAACAGGTGGACAAGGGGGACAGTGTCACTGATGCATGCACTGTCACTGCTCACCATCCTCGTGGCCTCCTCGAATGGTGACAGGACAGTGCATGCATCCCTGATCATGGCCCACTGGCGTGGGGAAAAAAAACCAAGCTCCCCTGACCCTGTCCTGGTGCCATAGTCGCACAGGTACTCATTGATGGCCCTCTGCTGCGTGTGCAGCCGCTGCAGCATGGCCAACGTTGAGTTCCACCTGGTGGGCATGTCACAGATTAGGCGGTTCTTGGGCAGGTTAAACTCCTTTTGGAGGTCCGTCAGCCGAGCACTGGCATTATATGACCGGCGGAAATGCACACAGACTTTCCTGGCCTGCCTCAGGACATCCTGTAAGCCCGGGTACCTGCCCAAGAACTGCTGCACCACCAAGTTAAGGACGTGAGCCAAACAGGGCACATGGGTCATTTGTCCCTGTCGGAGGGCAGAGAGGAGGTTGGTGCCATTGTCGCAAACCACCATTCCTGCCTTAAGTTGGCGTGGCGTCAACCACCTCTGAACCTGCCCCTGCAGAGCTGACAGAACCTCTGCCCCAGTGTGGCTCCTGTCCCCCAAGCACACCAGCTCAAGCACCGCATGGCATCTTTTGGCCTGCGTACTTGCGTAGCCCCTTGAACGCCTACGGAGCACCGCTGGTTCCGAGGAAGAGGCCATGGAGGAAGAAGAAGAGGAGGGGGTGGAGGAGAGAGGTGTGTCACAATCAGCATTTTGGAGGCGTGGTGGCGGAACAACCTCCAACACTACTGCACCTTGTCCTGCATCCTTCCCAGCTGCCAGCAGAGTCACCCAATGCGCCGTGAAACTTAGGTAACGTCCCTGTCCATGCCTGCTGGACCATGAGTCAGCGGTAATATGCACCTTACCGCTGACCGCCCTGTCCAGCGAGGCATGGACATTGCCTTCCACATGCCGGTAGAGAGCCGGAATCGCCTTCCGTGAGAAAAAGTGGCGTTTGGGTACCTGCCACTGAGGAACCGCACATTCCACAAACTCACGGAAGGGGGCAGAGTCTACCAACTGAAAAGGCAGCAGTTGAAGTGCTAGTAATTTTGCCAAGCTAGCATTCAACCGCTGGGCATGTGGATGGCTGGGAGCAAACTTCTTTCGGCGGTGCAGCAGCTGGGGCAGGGAAATTTGCCTGGTACAATCTGACGTCGGTGTACCAAAAGCAGATTGCCCACAAGTACTTGGCTGTGACACACCTAATTCTACACCTTCATTCCTCTCACTGCAGGTCTCAGAGAGGACTGAAGGTCTAGTGGGGTTGGAAATCTCAGCTGATGAGGAGCAAGGAGAGATCCTCTTTGTTCTTTGGTGTGGGTCTTTTAGATACGCTTGCCAACGAACTGCATGGCAGGTCAACATATGTCTGGTCAAGCATGTGGTACCCAAGCGGGAGATGTTTTGGCCACGCGAGATACGCTTGAGACATATGTTGCAAATAGCAGCGGTGCGATCTGATGCACTCGTCTCAAAAAAGGCCCACACCAAAGAACTTTTTGAATAACGCGCAGAGACTGCAGCGCCCTGCACATGTGGAGCTTTGGGGTGTGATGCAGTCAATGTGCTGCCCTTAGGCTGGCCCCTGGAGGGCATCCTGCCTCGTTGGTGATGTGCCGCCGCCTCCTCCTCCTCCTCCTCCTCCTCCTCTCTCCTATCAGGCACCCACGTTGAGTCAGTAACCTCATCATCCCCTCCCTCCTCATCACTGGAGCAAACCTGGCAGTATGCTGCAGCAGGGGGAGCATGACTGCCAGATTGCTGTCCTTCTTGGGCACCCCCTCTGTCCGTGCTCATGTTACTGCCTTCATCGAGCTCAGTATCGTCATCAGAGCCTTCCAAACGCTGGGCATCCTCCTGGAGCATGTACCCAACACTGTGGTCAAACAGTTCGAGGGAATCCTCATGAGGACATGGTGGAGCTAGGGAAGGAGTCACTGATGACATTGAGCTGAGGGAAGAGGCCGCTGCTTTGCCAGACAAAGCACCCTGGGCATGGGTGAGAGAGGATGAGGAGGATGAGGACGGCTTGGTCATCCACTCGACCAAGTCTTCCGCATGTTGCGGCTCAACACGGCCAGCTGCCGAAAAAAAGGCCAAGCGTGTCCCATGGCCACGTGCTGATGAGGATGCACCGTCTCCACGACCAGCACTAGACACAGAGCCTGCTTGCCCTCTCTTATTGGCTTGTGACTGTCTGCCTCTCCTTCTTGGCCTTCCAGACATACTAATGGCCTGTAGCTGCACTAAGCTGGGATAGAACACCTGTAATTTTCTTCAGGTAGCTTTATATACTGTAACCAGACAAGCCTGCCTGTCAGTAGGAAGATAACAGGAACGGATCTAGCTGAACACTGTGAGCAGGACGCACTGTACTAAATGTAAATAGTCTAGCTGCCTGACCGTGGTACTAATAGGATCAAATAGAACACCTGTAATTTTCTTCAGGTAGCTTTATATACTGTAACCAGACAAGCCTGCCTGTCAGTAGGAAGATAACAGGAACGGATCTAGCTGTACACTGTGAGCAGGACGCACTGTACTAAATGTAAATAGTCTAGCTGCCTGACCGTGGTACTAATAGGATCAAATAGAACACCTGTAATTTTCTTCAGGTAGCTTTATATACTGTAACCAGACAAGCCTGCCTGTCAGTAGGAAGATAACAGGAACGGATCTAGCTGAACACTGTGAGCAGGACGCACTGTACTAAATGTAAATAGTCTAGCTGCCTGACCGTGGTACTAATAGGATCAAATAGAACACCTGTAATTTTCTTCAGGTAGCTTTATATACTGTAACCAGACAAGCCTGCCTGTCAGTAGGAAGATAACAGGAACGGATCTAGCTGAACACTGTGAGCAGGACGCACTGCACTAAATGTAAATAGTCTAGAAGATAACAGGAACGGATCTAGCTGAACACTGTGAGCAGGACGCACTGCACTAAATGTAAATAGTCTAGAAGATAACAGGAACGGATCTAGCTGAACACTGTGAGCAGGACGCACTGCACTAAATGTAAATAGTCTAGAAGATAACAGGAACGGATCTAGCTGAACACTGTGAGCAGGACGCACTGCTCTAAATGTAAATAGCAGGAACGGATCTAGCTGAACACTGTGAGCAGGACGCACTGCACTAAATGTAAATAGCAGGAACGGATCTAGCTGAACACTGTGAGCAGGACGCACTGCACTAAATGTAAATAGCAGGAACGGATCTAGCTGAACACTGTGAGCAGGACGCACTGCACTAAATGTAAATAACAGGAACGGATCTAGCTTAACACTGTGAGCAGGACGCACTGCACTAAATGTAAATAGCAGAAACGGATCTAGCTGAACACTGTGAGCAGGACGCACTGCACTAAATGTAAATTGCAGGAACGGATCTAGCTGAACACTGTGAGCAGGACGCACTGCACTAAATGTAAATTGCAGGAACGGATCTAGCTGAACACTGTGAGCAGGACGCACTGCACTAAATGTAAATAGTCTAGAAGATAACAGGAACGGATCTAGCTGAACACTGTGAGCAGGACGCACTGCACTAAATGTAAATAGCAGGAACGGATCTAGCTGAACACTGTGAGCAGGACGCACTGCATTAAATGTAAATAGTCTAGATAGAAGATAACAGGAACGGATCTAGCTAAACTGAATACAGTGTATATATATATATGCAACACCTGGGATGCATATATATACACAATACACTGTAAGTGCAGCTAACTGACTGACTGTTCTGCCTAATCTATCTAACTCAAATCAAATGACACTGTCTCTCTCTCTCTCTATCTCTCAGCACACCGGAACACACACTACACAGGGCCGCCGTGCAGGCGGCCTTATATAGAGTGGGGTGTGTACTAAATCCCCTGAGCCATAATTGGCCAAAGCCACCCTGGCTTTGGCCAATTACAGCTCTCTCTACTGACGGCGCTGTGATTGGCCAAGCATGCGGGTCATAGTGCATGCTTGGCCAATCATCAGCCAGCAATGCACTGCGATGCCGCTGTGAATTATGGGCCGTGACGCGCCACACGAATTTAGCGCGAACGGCCCATATCGTTCGCAATTCGGCGAACGGGCGAACAGCCGATGTTCGAGTCGAACATGGGTTCGACTCGAACACGAAGCTCATCCCTAATTGAGACATTGGCACACTGCTACCTGTATACTCACAGTGTCACCCTGTGAAAGTATTCTTAAATTAGAATCTATTTTCTTTATTTACTCCAGTTCACTCTCTCAGTCACCAGACCTGACTCAGTCTCCTCCTCAACTGAATCTAAAAAGATTCAGGAATGCAGTGTGACTCAGACACAAAAGGGATAAGCTGATTGGCTAAGGATATTAAGTAAGATACATCACTCACTAATACACTGCCCATTCGAAAGAACGATTCAAGAACACAAAATTACGAACATATGATATTACGACCATACATATTAAGATACACTTATGCCCCATACACACGGTCGGATTTTCCGATGGAAAATGTCCGATCGGAGCGTGTTGGCGGATATTCCGACCGTGTGTGGGCTCCATCGGACATTTTCCATCGGATTTTCCGACACACAAAGTTGGAGAGCAGGAGATAAAATTTTCCGACAACAAAATCTGTTGTCGGAAATTCCGATCGTGTGTACACAAATCCGACGGACAAAGTGCCACGCATGCTCAGAATAAATAAAGAGATGAAAGCTATTGGCCACTGCCCCGTTTATAGTCCCGACGTACGTGTTTTACGTCACCGCGTTCAGAACGATCGGATTTTCCGACAACTTTGTGTGACCGTGTGTATGCAAGACAAGTTTGAGCCAACATCCATCGGAAAAAATCCTAGGATTTTGTTGTCGGAATGTCCGAACAAAGTCCGACCGTGTGTACGGGGCATTACACTGTCCATTCAAAAGAACGATTCAAGAACACAAACAAATGAAATTACGAACAGACAAAGAAAAGAAATTACGAACACACAAATGAAAATACAAACACACCAAATTATGAACAAAGGACTGAAAATACGAAATGTTAATCATTCATTATAGATGTCATTTTTTTTCTTTTACTGTTTCGGAGTTTCGTATTTTCGTAAGTTTGTCCGTTCGTAAGTTTGTATTTTTGCGTGTTTGTTATTTTGCTTATTCGTAATTTCGTGATTTTTGTATTTTGGTTCTTTCAGCTGTTTGGATGTTCGAATTGATCCGAATGTATGAATACTAACAAATTCGTACGAAAATCCATTAGTTATGAACTGAATCGCACATGTCTAATAAAGAATACCATTGGGAAATACTGGTCCATCTTAGTACAGGATCCTGCCCTTACCAACATTCTCCCTAAAAAAATGTGAAAACTGTTAAAAATTGCATAGCACCTAGTAAGATGAAGATGCCACAAGTAAATATTAGTAGTATTTCTTCATTTTTTGATACACATGCTACCCATAAGTGTAGGGAACTAAAGTGTAAATCTTGTGCATTTGTAAAACATGGCCAGACAGAATTTACAGGTAAAAATGGAAGGATTTACAAGATCAACTGGTTCATTACATGTGTTATGCAATTTGTGGTATATGGCCTAGGGTGCCTATGCAGGCTGTTTTATGTGGGCCAGACTATACGTACAATGCAAACCAGATTCAATGAACATAGGAGGTTTATTGAAGAGGGTTGCAACAGGCACAGTGTACCTCGACATTTTAGTAATTATCATAATAAGGACACTGAAGCACTTGAACTGTTTGGTATAGAGGTTATCTCTGTGCATTTACCAAAAGGTGAAAACTTTTCCAAATTATGCCAAAGGGAGACCTATTGTAATTTTATGCTAGGTACCATGAGCCCAGGGGAGCTTAATTAATTAACACGATCAGCATCATCATTTAGTCCATGTGTTGTCATAATCACTCAGTATTGGTACCAATATAAATAAATATACAGTACCTCACAAAAGTGAGTACACCCCTCACATTTTTGTAAAAAAATTATTATATCTTTTCATGTGACAACACTGAAGAAATTACACTTTGCTACAATATAAAGTAGTGAGTGTACAGCTTGTATAACAGTGTAAATTTGCTGTCCCTTCAAAATAACTCAACACACAGCCATTAATGTCTAAACCGCTGGCAACAAAAGTGAGTACACCCCTAAGTGAAAATATCCAAATTGGGCCCAATCAGCCATTTTCCCTCCCGGGTGTCATGTGATTCGTTAGTGTTACAAGGTCTCAGGTGTGAATGGGGAGCAGGTGTGTTTAATTTGGTGTCATACATCGCTCTCTCTCATACTGGTCACTGAAAGTTCAACATGGCACCTCATGGCAAAGAACTCTCTGAGGATCTGAAAAAAAGAATTGTTGCTCTACATAAAGATAGCCTAGGCTATAAGAAGATTGCCAAGACCCTGAAACTGAGCTGCAGTATGGTGGCCAAGACCATACAGCGGCTTAACAGGACAGGTTCCACTCAGAACAGGCCTCACCATGTTCGACCTAAGAAGTTGAGTGCATGTGCTCAGCATCATATTCATAGGTTGTCTTTGGGAAATAGACATATGACTGCTGCCAGCATTGCTGCAGAGGTTGAAGTGGTAGGGGGTCAGCCTGTCAGTGCTCAGACCATACTCCGCACACTGCATCAAATTGGTCTGCATGGCTGTCATCCCATAAGGAAGCCTCTTCTAAAGATGATGTACAAGAAAGCCTAATAGTAATGAAGTATATAAACCAAGCGCAGAAATGGATATAGGGCAAATAGTGATACAAACAAATAATTCGTGGTTGAAATAAATAATATGTGATTGAAAAAATATATTAAGCTGCTATCAATCATAAAAGTGGTCAGAATCCATACTAAAAGGTGTAAAAAATATATAAATATTGATGCGCTCTAATAATTATTCAATCAGTGTGTGTCTCACACCATGTGAAATACAGAAAATGTGCAGATACAGGATGTGATTAATAAAAATGCATACTGTGCTTGGATTCACTCAATAAATAATAAAAAAAAATTTAAAAAAGGAAAATGCAATAAATAAAGTGCATATATGCATCTAGATTCCCTATAATCAGTTTACTGCACTAGTGCTAATAAATTAATTGAAACCAATCCCAATAGTGCTCAATAATAAAATTACAAAATGTATCCTTGAGAAAGTCACGTGTCAGTGACGTAACGCTTGGGAGTAGCCAGTGACATTCACTGCTGTCTATCACATCAGGTTAACTGTTAATATGTAAGGAAATAAAGAATAAATTAAATGAATAAAGTTTTTTCAATATTGCAGCAGCGCTGTATGCCCCAAATTATTAGGGTCCACTTCTCAATTAAGTTCCTTGAGTTCAAATGGAACAGGTGGTAAGAGTCCTACTAATGGATATATACGAAAAAAAGGAGAGCAACGGGCGGGACTTTAAATGAGGCACACGGGGGCAAACACAAAAATCGGGTAAAAAGCAGATTTTATTATATTTAAAATGGTCATACATTCACATAGTTTTATTGCACATAGCTACTTTTATTACTCTATATTTCATCAAAGTATACATTCCAACAAGGACTTATGTTACAATTACATGAACAGTTAAATAGCTAAAAATCACAAATAAGAGATATATGACACATTCAAGTGTTAAATAGAAGAGGTTACAGAAACGAAACACAAATGGAAATAGAACGTTCATACATGATTATTAGTGGGGTACACCTATGGGTAGTTGTAAGATCTACGCGTTTCAGGACCTTATAGCCACTCGTCAGGAGCAAAACCAAGGGTAACCTAGGGTTATGGAAAACAGTCGTATTTAAAAGGGGAAAAATAAAGAAAAAATGGTGGGTAAATGTAGAGTATGTCCCCCACATAGTACACTTAACCCATCAAACTTACACAAATATAGTTGTGCACAGGTGGCGGGGCCCCGCAGGTCAGGCCAGCCAATGATACCACGCCCCGGAGCTGAGGGGGCCCAACCGGGCGACACACCACCAGCCCAAGCACCACCCCAGATGGGTCACAGAGGGGAATGGCAATGGTGAGTGGTGAGGTGAAAACAAGGAGACGAGTGGGGCGGTTGTCCCCAGGGAGAAGGGAGCTTGTGAAAAATAAGTGACAGTGTATGTTAAACTGATAATAAAAGAGTGTGAGGTAAGTGAAATAAAGTGAAAGGAAAGGGAAGGAAGGAGAAAAAGGGAAAGTAGGAAACGACCAGAGAAAAGAGAGAAACTGGGGGAAAAAGAAAGAAAAAGAGATACTGAGGGTGGTGAAAATAAAATTTACCTGCTGCAAGGTGAGTGGAGGCATGAATGCCATGATATATATGAGTGCCAAAGAAGAAGGTGGCCGGAAAAAACCAAAGTGAGGGACCCAGATCTGGGGGAAGCTCAGGCGGGAAGCGCCGCCACAGACGAGCTCCCAACGTCATGCACTAGCGGGAAATGGGGGCGAAGGAGGCGCAATGGTGAGAAAGGCCAGATCAACCAAGCCGCTCAACCAGAAGCGTCATAACAAGCCCCCCGAGCGCTGGAG
This sequence comes from Aquarana catesbeiana, assembly GCF_042186555.1. Taxonomy (NCBI): domain Eukaryota; kingdom Metazoa; phylum Chordata; class Amphibia; order Anura; family Ranidae; genus Aquarana; species Aquarana catesbeiana. The sequence goes on along the minus strand of NC_133333.1, from coordinate 192,769,476 downwards.
ATGGTGAGCTAACCGGCGGCTTAAGTACGCAACGAGGACGCCAAGCCGCCAGCACGGGTGGCATGATGTCGACACGCAGTGGAGGAAACCCCTCCCCCTCGCGTCACATCAGGGGGGACGGGAAGCCCCCAGCGCGCTTCGCAGCTCCGGGACGTGAAACGAAGGCACGGCCAGGACAAATGACAGCCCAACCAACCATGCGCAATACAGTGTGCATAGTTAAAAAGAGCAATGGAAAAAAAAAATGGATATTGCTGTATTCTGTGAGGGTAGTTATTCCTTTCACCAAATGATACACCACGTGCTGGGAACCCCAATGAAGACGCACTCACCAGAAATCCAACCAATATGAGCCTTGAGTAATAATAGTAGGTCTGCACCACTTTCCAAATGACCACCAGATGTCAGTCCTACTCTTGGAAGCTCCAATAAGATATGTGGGAGAAATGGAATGTCCACATAGTGTGATACTGCTAAAACACTTTATTAAAACATCCAAATATCCCCCTTAAATAACATGCGTACCAAAGAATCATCATACAGCCACACGCTTCCTGATTCCTCCCTGGTCGTTGGAGCGCATGCGTCACTTCCGGTGCATCACGTCCCTTGCGCATGCGCTCCAATGACCAGGGAGGAATCAGGAAGCGTGTGGCTGTAGTCTCACACAGTGAGCGCTCCTGACATCTTTTCCGATTGGAGGACACAACAGGCACAGTGCACTTTTCTATTTTTGCTCTTTTTTAATGATTCTCTGGTACGCATGTTATTTAAGGAGGATATTTGGATGTTTTAATAAAGTGTTTTAGCAGTATCACACTATGTGGACATTCCATTTCTCCCACATATCTTATTGGAGCTACCAAGAGTAATGCCGCGTACACACGGTCGGACTTTTCGTCTACAAAAGTCCAACGGACGCCGACGGACTAAAGCTGGCTGGTAATCCGTTCGTGCGTGGGCTTCTCCGGACTTTCAGCAGACTTTTTCAGCCTCAAATCCGACGGACTTTAGATTTGAAACATGCTTCAAATCTTTACGTCGTAACTACGACGGACCCGAAATCTGCTCGTCTGTGTGCTAGTCTGACGGACAAAAACCCATGCTAGGGCAGCTATTGGCTACTGGCTATGAACTTCCTTATTTTAGTCCGGTGTACGTCATCACGTACGAATCCGTCGGACTTTTGTGTGGTCGTGTGTAGGCAAGTCCGTTCGTTAGAAAGTCTGCTGCAAGTCCGCCGAAAGTCCGCCGGAAGTCTGTCGGACAGGCTGTCGGACTTTTGTAGACGAAAAGTCCGACCGTGTGTACGCGGCATAAGACTGACATCTGGTGGTCATTTGGAAAGTGGTGCAGACCTACTATTATTACTCAAGCCTCATATTGGTTGGATTTCTGGTGAGTGCATTTTCATTGGGGTACCCAGCATGTGGTGTATCACTTGGTGAAAGGAATAACTACCCTCACAGAATACAGCAATATCCATTAGTAGGGCTCTTACCACCTGTTCCATTTGAACTCAAGGAACTTAATTGAGAAGTGGACCCTAATAATTTGGGGCATACAGCGCTGCTGCAATACTGAAAAAATTTTATTCATTTAATTTATTCTTTATTGCCTTACATATTACTTGTTATTTAAGTAGCTGCTATTCATTTATTTATTTATTTATTTATCTGCTGCATACATACTGTTGGATACATCGTATTAGGTGCAGAGCATTGTTGTTTTTAGGCAGGCACATACAACATCTTATTTATTTGAGGTTAACTGTTAAATCTGCACATTTTCTGTATTTCACATGGTGTGAGACACACACTGATTGAATATTTATTAGAGCGCATCAATATTTATATATTTTTTGCACAAGAAAGTCTGCAAACAGTTTGCTGAAGACAAGCAGACTAAGGACATGGATTACTGGAACCATGTCCTGTGGTCTGATGAGACCAAGATAAACTTATTTGGTTCAGATAGTGTCAAGCGTGTGTTGCGGCAACCAGGTGAGGAGTACAAAGACAAGTGTGTCTTGCCTACACTCAAGCATGGTGGTGGGAGTGTCATGGTTTGGGTCTGCATGAGTGCTCCTGGCACTGGGGAGCTACAGTTCATTGAGGGAACCATGAATGCCAACATGTATGGTGATATACTGAAGCTGAGCATGATCTTCTCCCTTCAGAGACTGGGCCACAGGGCAGTATTCCAAAATGATAACGATCCCAAACATACCTCCAAGATGACCACTGCCTTGCTAAAGAAGCTGAGGGTAAAGGTGATGGACTGGCCAAGCATGCCTCCAGACTTAAACCCTATTGAGCATCTGTGGGGCATCCTCAAACGGAAGGTGGAGAATCGCAAGTTCTCTAACATCAACCAGCTCCGTGATGTTGTCATGGAGGAGTGGAAGAGGACTCCAGCGGCAACCTGTGAAGCTCTGGTGAACTCCATGCCCAAGAGGGTTAAGGCAGTGCTGGAAAATAATGTGGGCCACACAAAATATTGACACTTCGGGCCCAAATTGCATATTTTCACTTAGGGGTGTACTCACTTTTGTTGCCAGTGGTTTAGACATTAATGGCTGTGTGTTGAGTTATTTTGAGGGGACAGCAAATTTACACTGTTATACAAGCTGTACACTCACTACTTTTTATTGTAGCAAAGTGTCATTTCTTCAGTGTTGTCACATGAAAAGATATAATAAAATATTTACAAAAATGTGAGGGGTGCACTCACTTTTGTGAGATACTGTACATATGATGCAAAATGTTTAAAAACTACCTATATCATGGACCTGAGCACTGCTGTTCAGCCAGGTACGGTTAATGTATGAACTACAAGGAATACGTGTAAGCTACAAAAGAACTTATCATCGCTGTTGTTCTTTTTCATCATAATGGAAAATCTCTGCATTTACTGATCCATAAAACAGAACCAATTATGTTTACTGTGTATATGATCAAAAGGTATGCATGCATATCTGTCTGTTTTGATAAAAATAAATGAAAGATTTGCATGGGTAATGCTGTAACTGTTTGGAATTAGTATGCCAGTTTACTGGCTTTTTGGTGTATGACTCACCAGTGCCTAAAATACAGTGCTTTAAAAGGCTGGGCTTTTAAAGTTGAGCTCCAGACAAACATCTAAAAGCAAATAATAAATCCATATATGGGAGCTGTTTTACCTGCCAACAATATATTTATTTTTGTCCATCCAGTCCTGAGACTAATGCCGTGTACACACGGGCGGACTTTTCGATGGACTAGGTCCGGCGGACTTTTTGACTGACTTTTCGACGGACTTTCCAATGGACTTTCGAATGAACGGACCTAAAATAAGGAAGTTCATAGTCAGTAGCCAATAGCTGTCCTAGCGTCGGTTTTTGTTCGTCGGACTAGCATGCAGATGTGCGGACTTTTCGACCGGACTCGAGTCCGTCGGAAAGATTTGAAACATGTTTTATTTCTAGGACAGTCGGACTTTTGGGGAAAAAAAAGTCCGCTGGAGCCCACACACGGCGAATTGTCCGACGGAGTCCGGTCCGCCGGACCTAGTCCGTCGAAAAGTCCGCTCATGTGTACGCGGCATTACACATCTTTTCCACTTAGCACAGCTCTGTCTGGCATGGCAGAAAACCTGATTTTCCCTGCTGTTGCTGTAGAATTATTTCCGGAAGTGTACCTCCATTCTGGTATCACAGAGACAAACTTTCTCAAACAAATGTTGTTAGATAAAATAGGAATGTAGACATCATTGTTGTATTTCTTTGGCAGTTTGAGAACAGTCTATTGTCTCTATAGCTACAGTAAACAAGTAAGAAATTACTTGTTTGAGATTCTTTCAGCTCTCAAACTGAAAGAATGACTGTTAGATTACTGTCAGGTCTTGGCTTGAGTAGACAATGGTTTACATAGATATCATTGTTGTATCCAATTGACAGTTTCAACAGTCCATTGTCTACACAGCTACAGTAAACAGGTATGTTTTCTGTTGTTTGGTAACTATGGTAAACAGCCTGGCACACAAAAGGGGGATTCAGGCATAAGCTAGAGACACACGCACACATTTTCATGCTTTGAAGATCAGAAGCTGCCACTCATGATACAAGAACAGTGCCTGGTGTCCAAGAAGCATCGTTGCCAATGGAGATCACAAACATACAGTAACAGAAGATAAGTAACTTTTAAGTGTATTTGTACTGATAAAGACCATAGGCTGTTCATTTGCTAGGCATTTTGCTTGTTATAGATATCTGTCAGTCTTGTATTGCATTCCTAAGATTGTAATAGTTTTGTATGTACAGCATCTTTGTATAGTAAAAGCACATTTACTGCAGAAATCTCAGCTTCCTTGCTTATACCACAGAGGAACCTTGCTAGATAGACGTGAGCAAAACACAGCACCCCATATTGACAGAAAAACACAGAATTGTTGACATTTTTGCAGATTTATTAAAAAAGAAAAACTGAAATATCACATGGCCCTAAGTATTCAGACCCTTTGCTCAGTATTTAGTAGAAGCACCCTTTTGATCTAATACAGCCATGAGTTTTTTGGGAAGGATGCACGAGTTTTTCACACCTGGATTTGGGGATCCTCTGCCATTCCTCCTTGCAGATCCTCTCCAGTTCTGTCAGGTTGGATGGTAAACATTGGTGGATAGCCATTTTTTGGTCTCTCCAGAGATGCTCAATTGTGTTTAAGTCAGGGCTCTGGCTGGGCCATTCAAGAACAGTCACGGAGTTGTTGTGAAGCCACTCCTTTGTTATTTTAGCTGTGTGCTTAGGGTAATTGTCTTGTTGGAAGGTAAACCTTCGGCCCAGTCTGAGGTTCTGAGCACTCTGGAGAAGGTTTTCATCCTGGATATCCCTGTACTTGGTCGCATTCATCTTTCCCTCGATTGCAACCAGTCATCCTGTCCCTGCAGCTGAAAAACGCCTCCACAGCATGATGCTGCCACCACCATGCTTCACTGTTGGGACTGTATTGGGCAGGTGATGAGCAGTGCTTGGTTTTCTCCACACATATCGCTTAGAATTAAGGCCACAAAGTTCTATCTTGGTCTCATTAGACCAGAGAATCTTATTTCTCACCATCTTGGAGTCCTTCAGGTGTTTTTATCAAACTCCATGCAGGCTTTCATGTGTCCTGCACTGAGAAGAGGCTTCCGTCGGACCACTCTGCCATAAAGCCCCGACTGGTGGAGGGCTGCAGTGATGGTTGACTTTCTACAACTTTCTCCCAACTGCATCTCTGGAGCTCAGCCACAATGTTCTTTTGGTTCTTCTTTACCTCTCTCACCAAGGCTCTACTCCCCCAATAGCTCAGTTTGGCTGGACAGCCAGCTCTAGGAATGGTTCTGGTCGTCCCAAACGACTTCCATTAGGATTATGGAGGCCACTGTGCTCTTAGGAACCTTAAGTGCAGCAGAAATTTTTTTGTAACCTTGGCCAGATCTGTGCCTTGCCACAATTCTGTCTCTGAGCTCCTCAGGCAATTCCTTTGACCTCATGATTCTCATTTGTTCTGACATGCACTGTGAGCTGTAAGATCTTATATAGACAGGTGTGTGGCTTTTCTAATCAAGTCCAATCGGTATAATCAAACACAGCTGGACTCAAATGAAGGTGTAGAACCATCTCAAGGATGATCAGAAGAAATGGGCAGCACCTGAGTTAAATATATGAGTGTTACAGCAAAGGGTCTGAATACTCAACATGAGCTGGTGTCACTAGACCATGCACAAAAGAGATCCTTAGCACACTTAAATTTGTGAAGCATATAGCCACACAATGTAGCTGTGGGTATATGGTGCAAGTCAATTTAATCTGCATGGGAAACCAGGTGAGATGTGGTCTTTGGGAAAATCCATCAATTGTATGTGAGGTCAAATACAATGCTATGGTGCATCTATGGGGGCCAAGTTTTCTTCCTCACTAGTCAATTTATATATGGGCTGGTGGGAGGAACAGACTCTCTTTTCTCAACATAACATATATATATAATGAAAGGAATTAATGAATGAATTAATTAATTAAAACTGCACTCTCTCTAAAAGTGAAAGACCTGAATAACTATAAAGTGCAAGTGCATAAATGTGCATACAATGTCAGCAAACAAAATCATAAAATATAAGATATATAAAGTCCAAAAGAGACAGCATCTAATAAGTGTCCAGTATGAATACAATTCAATTCGATTAAGTGCATATAAATATTCTTGATCCTGGTAAACAATAAGGAGTGACTGTAGATTTTCCACCACCATCACCTGCCACACATCCTACTCACCAGAATTCCATGACACCCATTACAGGGTTTTCAAATTGGAATTTGGATTGATTCGAAAAGTTTTAGAATAGTTTTCAAATTCAAATAGTTTTCGAAGAGTTTTCGAATTCAAACAGTCCATACCAGACCATTTGCCAGGCATGCAGCCTGGCAGGTCAAGAAAGGGGGAGGACAAGCGTCCACCCCCCGAACCATACCAGGCCACATGCCCTCAACATGGGTTGGTGGGTGCTTTGGGGCAGGGGGGTCTCTGCCCCCCCCACCCCAAAGCACCTTGCCCCATGTTGATGTGGGGTCTGCGGGTGGGGGAATAATCAGAATCTGGAAGCCCCCTTTAACAAGGGGGCCCCCAGATCCTGCCCCACCATGTAAATGGGTATCAGGTACATAGTACCCCTACCTATTCACCAAAAAGTGTTAAAAAGTAATAAACACAAGAGACAGTTTTTGACAAAGCCTTTATTTAAAAAAAAAATTGTGTCCCTCGATGTAAATCCATCGTCAATCACGCCGCCCGCCGACCCAAAAAATCTAATATGCTCTCACCTCCTGAGAGGCCCCCTGCCATATTCCTCTTCTGTGCTTTGACATATCTTATATAAGCAAGGGACGGGGTCATCTGGCTACGTCACCCGGTGGCTCTGCCCCTTCTGACATCATGGACTGGTGCATGCTGGGAATGTGATGTCAGAAGGGGCGGTGCCACCGGGTGACGTATCAAGATGGCCCCGCCCATTGCCTGTATAAGAAATGTCACAGCACAGAGGAGGCTTACGGTGGGAGGCCTTCCAGGAGGCTAGAGTGTTTTTTTTTTTTTTTTGCGGGTACGGCGGGCGATGTGATTGACGATGGATTTGCATCGAGGGACACTAATTTTTTATTTTTTAATAAAGGAATTGTCAAAAACTGTCTCTTGTGCCTCAAAGCACCTACCCCCCATGTTTAGGGCATGTGACCTGGTATAGTTCGGGGGGGGAATTGCTCGCCCCCCCTTTTCCTGATCTGCCAGGCTGCATACTTGGATAAGGGTCTGGTATGGATTTTGGGGGCCACACTGTTTTTTTTTGTTTTTGTTTTTTTTTACATTTGAGCGTGGGGTTTCCCGCCAAATCCTACCAGTCCCGAAGGGTCATTTTTTTCTTTATTTTTTCAATAGCTGGGTGCTGGCAGTTGTAACCACAAGTCATTTTAAAGGGGATTTAACTAGTTTTTTTTCTTTGAAAATTTAATTTTTGCTGCAGCATGATCCATACATGCTACAGATGCGCCACTTTACAGGCACAATAAGGGGACCCCCCCCAGGCACTATATTTAAAGGATTTTTTAATTTTTATTGTTGCACTTTAAAGTGGATGTAAACCCGATTCATGAAATTTGACCTAGGCATATATATCTGCAGTGTTTTCTTATCTCTCTCCATAACTTCTGACAAGTTCTCCAACTGAGATAAAACCAGCATGAAATTTGATTTGGGGTGGGTGCTATAAATAAATTAGCAGAGGGCTGGTCTTGTCACAGCACAGCTCTGAAAGTATCTTCATTTCTCTGCCTATGTGCAGTGGGGGTGTGTGCCTTTCCTCCAATCAGCTGTCACATGTATGCCAAGAATCCACTCCTACTGCTGAATGAGGAAGTAAAAATCCTAACACAAATTCTAATTTGAATTCTGTTTGAATTCTAAAGAATATAGCAAGCTGAAGACAGCAGATATACATGTAAAAACTACACATGTAAAACTTATATAGGGAGATTTGTTTCATCCCTGTGTATCATCTGAGGCTGTTCACTTTACTGGGTATATGTGAGGGTTTACATCCACTTTAAGCATAATTAAAATCACTGTTCCTAAAAAAAATATAGTTTTTCATTTTTTTTATTTTTTATTTTTCTATTGAAACATGTCCCCCAGGGCAGAACCCAGACCCCCATACCCTTTTTATGGTTAATTGCTTGCATATAAGTCTTTAAAATGGGCACTTTTGATTTTTCCTGTTCAGCTCCCATAGACTTCAATGGAGTTCGCCATTTGGGTTAGAACATTTCCCCTGTCCGGGAGTTCTGTTTCGAACCAAACAGGGGGGTGTTCGGCCCATCCCTACTCCTGATGATGGCTGCTGGGTGGGTACTTAAATCCCTATTTTGCAGATATACCTTGTGTCAGTGATTTGATTTGCTTGCTGTGTTAAGTCAGATGCTGCTTACATTTATTGTTCTCCATCTTGTATATTTTGAACATATTGTATATAGTTCATTTTGGTAGGCTTCCTGTTACTTAGTTAGGAATTTTAAATATGTATATGGTTGCAATTCACTTGTATCTTCACGTTTGCTTGTTTCCTATGTTCTGCTATGTGGATGTCATTTGACTTATTATTATTAAATTTACTTCATTACATATAGTCTCTCTCAGTTTCTAAGTGTAACCATGCAGATCTGACCATCTCTGCTGCAGATTCCTGACACAGCCATAGTCAAAAACAGGTAAAAAAAAGGCCAGCACTTTGCCAGTAAGCATTCCTTTCTGCACTCCTTCACTAAGCAAACCTCTGCATGTACAGTGTGTACTGCACGATGAACTGTTAACTTCACTTACACCTTCATGTAGTTGTAAATGCCAAGTACAGTAAAATGCATAACAAAATATACACAATACTTTCAGCCTCCCATTGATAAAACCAGCAAGCAATATTAATATTACTGTGCAAGCATGCAATCACACATTGACTTCACCTTAAAAACATAATGTAGTGAGTACTTCTTGAGCTCATAATTTACACACTGAACTAAGCGATACTTGACCAATTACACATAATAGTTTGTTAGCCCCCTTTAGGGTTTCTCCTGCCTGTTTCCTGTTGGTTGTCCCTGTCCATCTCTGTTGGTGATATACTGTATTTAGTAGGTGGTGTCAGCATAGTGGTTGGTTTTGGGAAGTTGGTCCAACAGTAGGGATGAGCCCGACGTTCAAACCGAACTTACGTTCGACTCGAACATAGGGTGTTCGCCTTTTCGTCGAACAGTGAACATTATGTGGTGTCTGCGGCAAATTAGAAAAGCCACGGAACACCATTAAAGTCTATGGGACACTAACATGAAAAACCAAAAGTTCTCATTTTAAAGGCTAATATGCAAGTTATTGCCATAAAAAGTGTATGGGGACCCGGATCCTGAAGTTTTAAAAACGGACGTTTTTTCAGGAACAGTGATTTTAATAATGCTTAAGTGAAACAATAAAAATGAAATATTCCTTTAAATATCGTGCCTGGGGGGCCCTCTTAGTATGCCTGTAAAGTAGTGAATGTTTCCTGTGTTTAGAACAATATAAAAGCGAAATGAAATTTTCTAAAGGAAAAAATGTCATTTAAAACTGATCGCGGCTGTAATGTATTGTCGGATCCCGGCAATATAGAAAAAATTTATTGAAAAAAATGGCATGGGTCCCCTCCAGTCCATTACCAGGCCCTTTGGGTCTGGTATGAATATTAAGGGGAACCCCTCACCAAAATGTAAAAAAAAAAATGGTGTAGGGGTCTCCCCAAAATACATACAAGACCCTTCTCTGAGCACTCAACCTGGCAGGCTGCAGGAAAAGAGGGGGATGAGAGAGCCCACCCCCTGAACCGTACCTGGCCACATGCCCTCAACATGGGGAGGATGTTTTGGGGTCCCCCCAAAATATCTTGTCCACACAACCCTTGCCCGGTGATTATAGGGGGTCTGTGAGTGGGGGCTTATCAGAATCTGGAAGCCCCCTTTAACAAGGGGATCCCCAGATCTCGCCCCCCCTATGTGAATGGGTATGGGGTACATTGTAAAAAAAAAAAAAAAAGTGTCAGAAATAGTAAAAATGACAGGAGACACAAGTCACAATGACACAAGACACAATGTCCCACAATGTAAATCCATCTTTGATGACAGAACCCGACGGACCAAAAAAAGAATAAATAATGCAACAACTCCGCCTCCATGGAAGGCTCCCACTGACTGATGCTTCTTCCGGGTGACAGCTGTTATATAGCTGAGGGCGGGGCCACCCGCTGATGTAACCAGGTGACCCCGCCTTCCTCTGAGGTCACATGGTGTCAGAGGGGGACAGGGTCACCCGTTTACGCCAACAGGTGGCCCCGCCTTCCTCTGACATCACGTGGCCTCAGAGGGGGACAGGAGTCACCCATGTACTACTGGGTGGCCCCACCTTCAGCTATATAACAGCTGTCATCACAAAGAAGAGTCAGTCGGCGGGAGTCTCCCATGGAGGCGGAGTTGTTGCAGGGTTTTTTTTTCGGTCCGTTGGGCGCTGTCATTGAAGATGGTTTTACATCATGGGGCATTTTTATTTTTTATGGACTTGTCTCAAAGTCTTTCCTGTCATTTTTACAATTTTTTACACTTTTTTGGGTGAATTGGTTGGGGTAGGTATTCACATAGGGGGGATCTGTAGGGTCCCCTTGTTAAAGGGGGCTTCTGGATTCCGATAAGCCCCCCTCGCAGACCCCCGCAACCTCCAAGAAAGGGTTGTGGGGATGAGGCCCTTGTCCCCATCAACATGGGGACAAGATGTTTTGGGGGACCGCAAAACATTCTCCCAATGTTGAGGGCATGTGGCCTGGTATGGTTCAGGAGGGGCCAGCTCTCTCCCCCGCCCTTTTTTTTTTTTTGCAGCCTGCCTGGTTGCGTGCTTGGATAAGGGTCTGGTATGGATTTTGGGGGACCCCTACGCCATTTTTTTTAAATTAGCAAAGGTTTCCCCTTAATATTCATACCAGACCTGAAGGGCATGGTAATGGGCTGGGTGGGAGCCCATGCCATTTTTTTCAATTAATTTTTTCTATATTGCCAGAATCCAACAATACATTACAGCCGCAATCAGTAGGGATGGGCAAATGGTTTGGCCTGAGCATAAGTTCAGGCTGATCTTTGGTTGTTTGGACGTCCGATGAACAACAAACATTATGTGTTAAACATATGTGTTCGCAGCAAATTCGAAAGCCACGGAACCCCATTAAAGTCTATGGGTCATGAACATGAAAAACCAAAAGTGCTCATTTTAAAGGCTTATATGCAAGTTATTGTCATAAAAAGTGTTTGGGGACCCCGGTCCTGCCCCAAGGGACATGTATCAATGCAAAAAATAGTTTTAAAACCTGCCATTTTTTTCGGGAGCAGTGATTTTAATAATGTTTAAAGTGAAACAATAAAAATGAAATATTCCTTTAAATATCCTGCCTGGGGAGTGTCTATAGTATGCCTGTAAAGTGGCACTGTGTTTAAGATGGGGACCCCAAAACATTCTCCTCATGTTAAGGGCATGTGGACTGGTACGGTTCAGGAGGGGCCCGCTCTCTCGTCCCCCCTCTTTTCCTGTGACCTGCCAGGTTGCATGCTCAAAAAAGAGTATGGTATGGATTTTGGGGGGACCCCTATGCCATTTTTTTTATGTTGCACATGGTTCCCCTTAAAATCCATACCAGGCGCTTCAGGTCTGGCATGGATTTTGGGGGGACCCCTATGCCATTTTTTTTTAAATTAGCACAGGGTTCCCCTTAATATCCATACCAGACGTGAAGAGCCTGGTATCGATTTTGGGGGGACCCCCACACATTTTTTTTTTAATTTTGGTGCGGGAGGTTCCCCATAATATTCATACCAGACCCAAAGGGCCTGGTAATGGACTGGGGAGGAACCCATGCCATTTTTTTCAATGAATTTTTTCTATATTGCCAGAATCCGAGAATACATTAAAGCCGTGATCAGTTTTAAAATACTTTTTTTCCTTTAGAAATGTAATTTTGCTGTGGTACTGTTATAAACATGGGAAAACTGCGCCACTTTACAGGCATACTATAGACACCCCCCAGGCATGATATTTAAAGGAATATTTCATTTTCATTGTTTCACTTTTTTATTGTTTCACCCCAGTCCATTACCAGGCCCTTTGGGTCTGGTATGAATATAAAGGGGAATCCTGAACCAAAAATTTAAAAAATGAAACTCGTGAGGGTCCAATTTTTTTTTTTAAATGGCGTAGGTGTCTCCCCAAAATAAATACCAGACCCTTTTCCGAGCATGCAACCTGGTAGCCTGCAGGAAAAGATGGGGGGGACGAGAGAGTGCCCCCCTCACATGCCCTAAACATGGGGAGGGTGCTTTGGAGTAGCCCCCAAAGCACCTTGTCCCCATGTTAATGGGAACAATGGTCTCATCCCCACAACCCCTGCCAGGTGGTTGTGGGGGTCTGCGGGCGGGGAGCTTATCGGAATCTGGAAGCCCCCTTTGGCCTCCCCCCATGTGAATTGGTAATGGGTACATTGTCCCCTATAGCTGAGGGCGGGGCCACTCAGTCACATGGCATCAGAGGGGGTGGGATCATGCATTTACGTCACCGGGTGGCCCTGCCCTCAGCTATATAACAGCTGTCACCGAGAAGAAGCGCCACTCGGTGGAGCTGTTGCAGCTTTTTTTTTTCTTTTTTCAGTCTGTCAGATAGCGTGAGATGGCTCTACATTACGGGACATTTTTTTTTTTTTTAATAAAGCACTTGTCCCAAAGTGTCTCCTGTCTTTTTTACTATTTTTTACAGTTTTTTTCTGAAATGGTAGGAGTACAATGTACCCCAGATAGAGAACAATCGTGGAGGATATGCCGCTCACCAAGCCTTAGAACCACATCTGAGTGCCTCCACCCTCTGTGATAGATATCAGGTGCAGACTTTGCACAAGTCTATAGAAGCAAGAAAATCCTGGACTGCCGAACACTGAAGACAGACATCTTTATTGCATAATCGATTAAAATCCAACGATAGCCATTACATGGGAACAGAGTGTAGCAAAAGCTAACGTGTTTCACATCCGGAGATGCTTACTCATAGCTCACTCAAGCTATGAGTAAGCATCTCCAGATGTGAAACACGTTAGCTTTTGCTACACTCTGTTTCCATGTAATGGCTATCGTTGGATTTTAATCGATTATGCAATAAAGATGTCTGTCTTCGGTGTGCGGCAGTCCAGGATTTTCTTGCTGCTATAGTACAATGTACCCCGTTACCAATTCACACAGGGGGGTGAGGCCGGGATCTGGGGGTACCCTTGTTAAAGGGGGCTTCCAGATTACGATAAGCCCCCACCCGCAGACCCCCAAAACCGCCGGGCAAGGATTGTGGAGAAAAGGCCCTTGTCCCCATCAGCATGGGGACAAGATGCTTTGGGAGCTACTTCCTCCCAAAGCACCCTCCCCATGTTGAGGGCATGTGGCCTGGTACGGTTGAGGAGGGGGAGTACTCTCTCATCCTTCCCTTTTCCTGTGGCCTGCCAGGTTGCGTGCTCGGATAAGGATCTGGCATGGATTTTGGGAGGGACCCCTACCTCATTTTTTTATAATTTGGCACAGTGTTCCCCTTAATATCCATTCCAGACCGGGAGGGCCTGGTATGGATTTTGGGGGGACTCCCACGCATTTTTTTTTTAATTTTACAATGAGTTTTATCGATATTGCTGAGACCATGATCAGTTTTAACCACTTGCCGACCAGGCCATAGCCGAAAGACGGCTGCAGCACGGTCGGCTAGTTCTGGGTGGACGTCCGTGGGACGTCATCCCAGAATACTGCTCTCGCGCGCCCCCTGGGGCGCGCACCCGAGAACTTCCAAGGCCGCCGGGTCCAGAGGACCCGGCGCATCACGGATCACAGTAAATGGCCGCTGATCGCGGCCGTTTACCATGTGATCGCTCCGTCAAATGACAGAGCGATCACATGTCAACAGACCGGCGTCATGTCATGACGCCGGTTCCTCCTTCCCCTCTGTGTACCGATCAGTACAGTGCGAGGGGAGAGGGAGAGGGATCGGATGGCAGCACCGCTGTGGGCTGCATGTGTAGCTGGCGATTTCCTACACCATAAGAATGATCATAGTGGCTGTTCCACTGCTTGATCGTTCTTATGGTAGGCGAGAGTGGACGCCCCCCCCCTTTCCGCCACCCTCCGGTGCTTCTACCGACTCACCGCTACGATCGAAGCCAAGATCGTTTTTTTTTTTTTTTTATTTCAGGCTTCCCAGCCTAGAGGTGAGATGTGAGGTCTTATTGACCCCATATCTCACTGTAAAGAGGACCTGTAATGCCATATTCCTATTACAAGGATGTTTTCATTCCTTGTAATAGAAATAAAAGTGATCAAAATTTTTTTTGGGGGGGGGAAAGTGTCAAACTAAAATAAATAAAGTAAAATAAACAATAAAAAAAAAAAAATATTTTTTTAAAGCGCCCATGTCCGTGTGCTCGCATGCAGAAGCGAACACATACGCAAGTCCCGCCCATATATGAAAACGGTGTTCAAACCACACATGTGAGGTATCACTGCGAACGTTGGAGTGAGAGCAATAATTTTGGCCCTAGACCTCCTCTGTAACTCAAAACATGTAACCAGTAAAAAATTTTAAAGCGTCACCTATGGGGATTTTTAAGTAGCGAAGTTTGGCGCCATTCCACGAGAGTGTGCAATTTTGAAGGGTGACATGTTAAGTATCTATTTACTCGGCGTAACTTCATCTTTCACATTATGCAAAAACATTGGGCTAACTTTACTGTTTTGTTTTTTTTTTAAAGCACAAAAAAAAAAAAAAAAATTGCTGCGCAAATACCGTGTGAGATAAAAAGTTGCAACAACCGCCATTGTATTCTCTAGGGTCTTTGCTAAAAAAAAATATATATATATATATATATATATAATGTTTTGGGGTTCTATGTAATTTTCTAGCAAATAAATGATGATTTTTACATGTAGGAGAGAAATGTCAGAATTGGCCTGGGTGCTCCAGAACGCCTGGAGGTACTCCGTGCATGTTGGGCCTCTGTATGTGGCCACGCTGTGTAAAAGTCTCATACATGTGGTATCGCCATACTCTGGAGTAATAGCAGAATGTGTTTTGGGGTGTAATTTGTTGTATGCATATGCGGTGTGTGAGAAATAACCTGCTAATATGACAATTTTGTGAAAAAAAAAAAAGAAAAAAAAATCTTGATTTTGCAAAGAATTGTGGGAAAAGATGACAATTTCAAAAAAACTCACCATGCATCTTTCTAAATACCTTGGAATGTCTTCTTTCCAAAAAGGGGTCATTTGGGGGGTATTTGTACTTTTCTGGCATGTTAGGGTCTCAAGAAATTAGATAGGCCGTCAGTACTTCAGGTGTGATCAATTTTCAGATATTGGCACCATAGCTTTTGGACTCTCTAACATTCACAAAGACCAAATAATATACATCAATTTGTACTTATTTTTACCAAAGATATGTAGCAGTATAAATTGTGGCCAAAATTTACAAAGAAAAATTACTAATTTGCTAAATTTTATAACAGAAACAAAGAAAAATTCATTTTTTTACCAAATTTTCAGTCTTTTTTCTTTTATAGCGCAAAAAATAAAAAACTCAACGGTGATTAAATACCACCAAAAGAAAGCTCTATTTGTGTGAAAAAAAGGACAAAAATTTCATATGGGTAAAGTGTTGTATGACTGAGTAATTGTCATTCAAAGTGTGAGAGCACCGAAAGCTGAAAATTGGTCTGGTTAGGAAGGGGGTTTAAGTGCCCAGTGGTCAAGTGGTTAAATTACCTTATCCTTTAGAAATGTCATTTTGCTGCGGTACTGTTATAAACACGGGAAAACGGTGCCACTTTACAGGCATACTATAGACACCCCCGAGGCACGATATTTAAAGAAATATTTCATTTTTATTGTTTCACTTTAAGCATTATTAAAATCACTGCTCCCGAAAATGGCTGTTTTTAAAACTTTTTTTTTGCATTGATACATATCCCCTGGGGCAGGACCCGAGCCCCCAAACACTTTTAATGACAAAAACTTGCGTATAATCCTTTAGAATGAGCACTTTCGATTTTTCATGTTCATGTCCCATAGACTTTAACGGTGTTCACTTGTTCGTACAAATTTTTTTGCCTGTTTGCATGTTCTGGTGCAAAACCAAACCAGGGGGTGTTCGGCTCATCCTTAGTGATCAGTTTTAATGACTTTTTTGCATTGATACATGTCCCCTGGAGCAGGACCCAGGTCCCCATATCGTCTTTTTTAATGATTTTTATCTTTATTGCCTGAATCTGACAATACATTACAGCCGCAATCAGTTTTAAATTACTTTTTTTCCTTTAGAAATGTCATTTTGCTGTGGTACTGTTCAAAAAACGGGAAAAATGTGCTGCTTTACAGGCACACTAAAGAAACCCCCCAGGAACTATATTTAAACACTTGAACACTGGGCACTTAAACCCCCTTCCTAACCAGACCACTTTTCAGCTTTTGGTGCTCTCACATTTTGAATGACAATTACTCAGTCATGCAACATTGTACTTATATGAAATTTCCTTTTTTCACACAAATAGAGCTTTCTTTTGGTGGTATTTAATCAACACTGGGTTTTTTATTTTTTGCGCTATAAAAGAAAAAAGACCGAAAATTCCGTAAAAAATGAATTCTTCATTTCTGTTATAAAATTTAGCAAATTAGTAATTTTTCTTCATAAATTTTGGGCAAAATTTATACTACTACATATCTTTGGTAAAAATAACCCAAATTGGTGTAAATTATTTGGTCTTTGTGAAAGTTATAGAGTCCACAAGCTATGGTGCCAATCTCTGAATACTGATCACACCTGATGTACTGACGGCCTCTCATTTCCATCTCATTTCTTGAGACCCTAACAAGCCGGGAAAGTACAAATACCCCCCAAATGACCCCTTTTTGAAAAGTAGACATTCCAAGGTATTTAGTAAGAGGCATGGTGAGTTTTTTGAAGTTGTAATTTTTCCCCACAATTCTTTGCAAAATCAAAATTTTTTTTCTTTTTTTTTTCTCACAAAATTGTTATATTAGCTGGTTATTTCTCACACACAGCATATGCATAGCACTAAATACACCCCAAAACACATTCTACTACTCCTCCTGAGTAGGGATGAGCCGAACACCCCCCGGTTCGGTTCGCACCAGAACCCGCGAACGGACCGAAAGTTCGCACGAACGTTAGAACCCCATTGACGTCTATGGGACTCGAACGTTCGAAATCAAAAGTGCTCATTTTAAAGGCTAATTTGCATGGTATTGTCCTAAAAAGGGTTTGGGGACCCGGGTCCTACCCCAGGGGACATGTATCAATGCAAAAAAAACTTTTAAAAACGGCCGTTTTTTCGGGAGCAGTGATTTTAATGATGCTTAAAGTAAAAAAAAAAAAGTGAAATATTCCTTTAAATATCGTACCTGGGGGGTGTCTATAGTATGCCTGTAAAGTGACGCGTGTTTCCCATGTTTAGAACAGTCCCTGCACCAAATGTCATTTTTAAAGGAAAAAATCTCATTTAAAACTGCTTGCGGGTTTAATGTCATGTCGGGTCATGGCAATATGGATGAAAATCAGTGAGACAAACGGCATGGGTACCCCCCAGTCCATTACCAGTCCCTTTGGGTCTTGTATGGATATTAAGGGGAACCCCGCACCCAAATTAAAATAAGGAAAGGTGTGGGGCCACCAGGCCCTATATACTCTGAACAGCAGTATACAGGCGGTGCAAACAAGACAGGGACTGTAGGTTTGTTGTTAAGTAGAATCTGTTTGTAATTTTGAACATTTTTAACGTGTTTAGCTCCATCCAAAAAATCTTTTCTAAGCTTTTTGGAAAACATAGGGAAGGGTTATCACCCCTGTGACATTTGTTTTGCTGTCTTTCCTCCTCTTCAGAAGATTTCACCTCACTTTTTTGTCCCAATGAAAAATGTTTTTTGAAAATTTGGGTTTTTTTGTGGAACAAGGATTGGAAAGCATCAGTGGAAAGGAGAACTTGTTTTCCCATATTAACTCTTACAGGAGAGAATTTCCCTTCCTAGGGGTAGATTTCATCTCACTTCCTGTTGTCTCCTTCCGTTTGCAAGTAGGAGTCGTTTGTAAGTTAGATGTTTGAAAGTAGGGTCCTGCCCTATATACTCAGCAGAAATTTGGGCCTTAGGTGTTGCTGTGGCCACAACACTGTAAGCCCTCACAGGGCCCTGCTGTGAAATATTAGATCAAGAATTGTAATTACATGCCCCTGTTGAACAGGAGCTGAAAAATTAGGCCTTAGGCACTGGTGCTGGTGCCACAACACTGCAACCCCTCACAGACACTCTAGTTGGAACGCAGGAACGAGCCCTGCTGCAAATTATTGCTTCAAAAATTGTAATTACACGCCCCTGTTAGACAGGGGCAGAAAAATTGGGCCTTAGGCACTGGTGCTGGTGCCACAACACTGCAACCCCTCACAGACACTCTAGTTGGAACGCAGGAACGAGCCCTGCTGCAAAGTATTGCATCAAAAATTGTAATTACACGCCCCTGTTAGACAGGGGCAGAAAAATTGGGCCTTAGGCACTGGTGCTGGTGCCACAACACTGCAACCCCTCACAGACACTCTAGTTGGAACGCAGGAACGAGCCCTGCTGCAAAGTATTGCATCAAAAATTGTAATTACACGCCCCTGTTAGACAGGGGCAGAAAAATTGGGCCCTAGGCACTGGTGCTGGTGCCACAACACTGCAACCCCTCACAGACACTCTAGTTGGAATGCAGGAACGAGCCCTGCTGCAAAGTATTACATCAAAAATTGTAATTACACGCCCCTGTTAAACAGGGGCTGAAAAATTGTGCCTTAGGCACTGGTGGTGGCGCCCAGAACCAAAAATGTTCTTACAAGCTATCAGCGTGATGATTGAGGAGGAAGAGGATAATTACTCAGGGATAGTCACTCAGCATCAGCATAGGCAGTCTTTGAAGGGATCTGAGATTTCAAAAAAAATTATTCGGTTACATCAGCATCAGGTGCTTGGTAGCTGGTGGTGATCCAAGACTCATTCATTTTTATGAAGTTCAGCCGATCGACCGAGTCGGTGGACAGACGCACCCTGTGATCGGTTACCACGCCTCCAGCAGCACTGAATGTGCGTTCCGAAAGAACGCTGGATGCAGGACAGGCCAGTAGCTCAATTGCATACTGTGCAAGCTCTGGCCAGTGATCCATCCTCAAGACCCAGTAACCCAGAGGATTTTCGGTGGGAAAGGTGTCCAAGTCTGATCTTGCCCCTAGGTATTCCTGCACCATGTAAAACAGACGCTGGCGATGGTTGCTGGAACCGATCATACCTTGGGGCTGCGGACCAAAAAATTGTCTGAACGCATCGGTCAGACGGCCACCTTCTCCACCGCTCCTTCTTTGACTGACCGAAGCCTCAGCAACACGTTGTCCAGAAACAGGAGTTTGTAACCTCCCAGTCTCTGGGAACGCGTTGCACAGACCTTTCTGCAAGGCCTCCCGAAGATGTTTCATCCTCTGCTCCCTCTGCGATGGCAAGATAAGGTCCGCAACCTTACCCTTGTAACGTGGATCAAGGAGGGTTGCCAGCCAGTATTGGTCCTTCTCCTTGATACCACGAATACGAGGATCCTTACGCAGGCTTTGCAGGATCAGGGAGGCCATGCAGCGTAGGTTTGCTGAGGCATTCGGTCCGGAGTCCTCTGGGTCACTAAGAACGACATGGTCCGCAGCCACCTCCTCCCAGCCACGTACAAGTCCATGTGTTTCTTGGGACTGATCCCTTAAAGACTGCTGCTGATGCTGAGTGCCAGGCTCCACCTCCATATTGACACAATCTTCCTCCTCCTCCTCTTCCTCCTCGTCCTCTTCCTGTGTGATCGGCGGGCACGCAGGAACACTGTCTGGATAAAGGGGGCCTTGAGAGCTAAGGAAGTCCTCCTCTTCCTGCCTCTGTTCTGCCTCAAGTGCCCTGTCCATTATTCCACGCAGCGTGTGCTCCAACAGGTGGACAAGGGGGACAGTGTCACTGATGCATGCACTGTCACTGCTCACCATCCTCGTGGCCTCCTCGAATGGTGACAGGACAGTGCATGCATCCCTGATCATGGCCCACTGGCGTGGGGAAAAAAAACCAAGCTCCCCTGACCCTGTCCTGGTGCCATAGTCGCACAGGTACTCATTTATGGCCCTCTGCTGCGTGTGCAGCCGCTGCAGCATGGCCAACGTTGAGTTCCACCTGGTGGGCATGTCACAGATTAGGCGGTTCTTGGGCAGGTTAAACTCCTTTTGGAGGTCCGTCAGCCGAGCACTGGCATTATATGACCGGCGGAAATGCACACAGACTTTCCTGGCCTGCCTCAGGACATCCTGTAAGCCCGGGTACCTGCCCAAGAACCGCTGCACCACCAAGTTAAGGACGTGAGCCAAACAGGGCACATGGGTCATTTGTCCCTGTCGGAGGGCAGAGAGGAGGTTGGTGCCATTGTCGCAAACCACCATTCCTGCCTTAAGTTGGCGTGGCGTCAACCACCTCTGAACCTGCCCCTGCAGAGCTGACAGAACCTCTGCCCCAGTGTGGCTCCTGTCCCCCAAGCACACCAGCTCAAGCACCGCATGGCATCTTTTGGCCTGCGTACTTGCGTAGCCCCTTGAACGCCTACGGAGCACCGCTGGTTCCGAGGAAGAGGCCATGGAGGAAGAAGAAGAGGAGGGGGTGGAGGAGAGAGGTGTGTCACAATCAGCATTTTGGAGGCGTGGTGGCGGAACAACCTCCAACACTACTGCACCTTGTCCTGCATCCTTCCCAGCTGCCAGCAGAGTCACCCAATGCGCCGTGAAACTTAGGTAACGTCCCTGTCCATGCCTGCTGGACCATGAGTCAGCGGTAATATGCACCTTACCGCTGACCGCCCTGTCCAGCGAGGCATGGACATTGCCTTCCACATGCCGGTAGAGAGCCGGAATCGCCTTCCGTGAGAAAAAGTGGCGTTTGGGTACCTGCCACTGAGGAACCGCACATTCCACAAACTCACGGAAGGGGGCAGAGTCTACCAACTGAAAAGGCAGCAGTTGAAGTGCTAGCAATTTTGCCAAGCTAGCATTCAACCGCTGGGCATGTGGATGGCTGGGAGCAAACTTCTTTCGGCGGTGCAGCAGCTGGGGCAGGGAAATTTGCCTGGTACAATCTGACGTCGGTGTACCAAAAGCAGATTGCCCACAAGTACTTGGCTGTGACACACCTAATTCTACACCTTCATTCCTCTCACTGCAGGTCTCAGAGAGGACTGAAGGTCTAGTGGGGTTGGAAATCTCAGCTGATGAGGAGCAAGGAGAGATCCTCTTTGTTCTTTGGTGTGGGTCTTTTAGATACGCTTGCCAACGAACTGCATGGCAGGTCAACATATGTCTGGTCAAGCATGTGGTACCCAAGCGGGAGATATTTTGGCCACGCGAGATACGCTTGAGACATATGTTGCAAATAGCAGCGGTGCGATCTGATGCACTCGTCTCAAAAAAGGCCCACACCAAAGAACTTTTTGAATAACGCGCAGAGACTGCAGCGCCCTGCACATGTGGAGCTTTGGGGTGTGATGCAGTCAATGTGCTGCCCTTAGGCTGGCCCCTGGAGGGCATCCTGCCTCGTTGGTGATGTGCTGCCGCCTCCTCCTCCTCCTCCTCCTCCTCCTCCTCCTCCTCTCTCCTATCAGGCACCCACGTTGAGTCAGTGACCTCATCATCCCCTCCCTCCTCATCACTGGAGCAAACCTGGCAGTATGCTGCAGCAGGGGGAGCATGACTGCCAGATTGCTGTCCTTCTTGGGCACCCCCTCTGTCCGCGCTCATGTTACTGCCTTCATCGAGCTCAGTATCGTCATCAGAGCCTTCCAAACGCTGGGCATCCTCCTGGAGCATGTACCCAACACTGTGGTCAAACAGTTCGAGGGAATCCTCATGAGGACATGGTGGAGCTAGGGAAGGAGTCACTGATGACATTGAGCTGAGGGAAGAGGCCGCTGCTTTGCCAGACAAAGCACCCTGGGCATGGGTGAGAGAGGATGAGGAGGATGAGGACGGCTTGGTCATCCACTCGACCAAGTCTTCCGCATGTTGCGGCTCAACATGGCCAGCTGCCGAAAAAAAGGCCAAGCGTGTCCCATGGCCACGTGCTGATGAGGATGCACCGTCTCCACGACCAGCACTAGACACAGAGCCTGCTTGCCCTCTCTTATTGGCTTGTGACTGTCTGCCTCTCCTTCTTGGCCTTCCAGACATACTAATGGCCTGTAGCTGCACTAAGCTGGGATAGAACACCTGTAATTTTCTTCAAGTAGCTTTATATACTGTAACCAGACAAGCCTGCCTGTCAGTAGGAAGATAACAGGAACGGATCTAGCTGAACACTGTGAGCAGGACGCACTGTACTAAATGTAAATAGTCTAGCTGCCTGACCGTGGTACTAATAGGATCAAATAGAACACCTGTAATTTTCTTCAGGTAGCTTTATATACTGTAACCAGACAAGCCTGCCTGTCAGTAGGAAGATAACAGGAACGGATCTAGCTGTACACTGTGAGCAGGACGCACTGTACTAAATGTAAATAGTCTAGCTGCCTGACCGTGGTACTAATAGGATCAAATAGAACACCTGTAATTTTCTTCAGGTAGCTTTATATACTGTAACCAGACAAGCCTGCCTGTCAGTAGGAAGATAACAGGAACGGATCTAGCTGTACACTGTGAGCAGGACGCACTGTACTAAATGTAAATAGTCTAGCTGCCTGACCGTGGTACTAATAGGATCAAATAGAACACCTGTAATTTTCTTCAGGTAGCTTTATATACTGTAACCAGACAAGCCTGCCTGTCAGTAGGAAGATAACAGGAACGGATCTAGCTGAACACTGTGAGCAGGACGCACTGTACTAAATGTAAATAGTCTAGCTGCCTGACCGTGGTACTAATAGGATCAAATAGAACACCTGTAATTTTCTTCAGGTAGCTTTATATACTGTAACCAGACAAGCATGCCGGTCAGTAGGAATTTAACAGGAACGGATCTAGCTGAACACTGTGAGCAGGACGCACTGCACTAAATGTAAATAGCAGGAACGGATCTAGCTGAACACTGTGAGCAGGACGCACTGCACTAAATGTAAATAGTCTAGAAGATAACAGGAACGGATCTAGCTGAACACTGAGCAGGACGCACTGCACTAAATGTAAATAGTCTAGAAGATAACAGGAACGGATCTAGCTGAACACTGTGAGCAGGACGCACTGCACTAAATGTAAATAGCAGGAACGGCTCTAGCTGAACACTGTGCGCAGGACGCACTGCACTAAATGTAAATAGCAGGAACGGATCTAGCTGAACACTGTGAGCAGGACGCACTGCACTAAATGTAAATAGCAGGAACGGATCTAGCTGAACACTGTGAGCAGGACGCACTGCACTAAATGTAAATAGCAGGAACGGATCTAGCTGAACACTGTGAACAGGACGCACTGCACTAAATGTAAATAGCAGGAACGGATCTAGCTGAACACTGTGAGCAGGACGCACTGCACTAAATGTAAATTGCAGGAACGGATCTAGCTGAACACTGTGAGCAGGACGCACTGCACTAAATGTAAATAGTCTAGAAGATAACAGGAACGGATCTAGCTGAACACTGTGAGCAGGACGCACTGCACTAAATGTAAATAGCAGGAACGGATCTAGCTGAACACTGTGAGCAGGACGCACTGCACTAAATGTAAATAGCAGGAACGGATCTAGCTGAACACTGTGAGCAGGACGCACTGCACTAAATGTAAATAGCAGGAACGGATCTAGCTGAACACTGTGAGCAGGACGCACTGCACTAAATGTAAATTGCAGGAACGGATCTAGCTGAACACTGTGAGCAGGACGCACTGCACTAAATGTAAATAGTCTAGAAGATAACAGGAACGGATCTAGCTGAACACTGTGAGCAGGACGCACTGCACTAAATGTAAATAGCAGGAACGGATCTAGCTGAACACTGTGAGCAGGACGCACTGCATTAAATGTAAATAGTCTAGATAGAAGATAACAGGAACGGATCTAGCTAAACTGAATACAGTGTATATATATATATGCAACACCTGGGATGCATATATATACACAATACACTGTAAGTGCAGCTAACTGACTGACTGTTCTGCCTAATCTATCTAACTCAAATCAAATGACACTGTCTCTCTCTCTCTCTATCTCTCAGCACACCGGAACACACACTACACAGGGCCGCCGTGCAGGCGGCCTTATATAGTGTGGGGTGTGTACTAAATCCCCTGAGCCATAATTGGCCAAAGCCACCCTGGCTTTGGCCAATTACAGCTCTCTCTACTGACAGCGCTGTGATTGGCCAAGCATGCGGGTCATAGTGCATGCTTGGCCAATCATCAGCCAGCAATGCACTGCGATGCCGCAGTGAATTATGGGCCGTGACGCGCCACACGAATTTAGCGCGAACGGCCCATAACGTTCGCAATTCGGCGAACGATCGAACAGCCGATGTTCGAGTCGAACATGGGTTCGACTCGAACACGAAGCTCATCCCTACTCCTGAGTATGGCAATACTACATGTGTGAGACTTTTACACATCATGGCCACATACAGATGCACAACATGCAGGGAGCACCGCCAGGCGTTCTTGGAGCATAAATTACACATCTAATTTCTTGACTACCTCTTACACTTTTGAAGTCCCTGGAGCACTAGGACAATGGAAACGTCCCAAAAATGACCCCATTTTGGAAAGAAAACAACCCAATGTATAATCTATGAGGCATAATGAGTCTTTTGAACATGTCATTTTTTTCTACAAGTTTTTGGAAAATGTGTAAAGAAAATGAAAACGCATTTTTTTTTTTACACAAAGTTGTCCATTTATACAATATTTCTAACACACAGCATGTACATACCAAACATTACACCCCAAAATAGATTCTCCTACTCCTCCTGAGTATGGCGATACCACATGTGTGAGACTTTTACACAGCCTGGCCACATAGAGAGGCCCAACATGCAGGGAGCACCGTCAGGTGTTCTAGGGGCAAAAGTTTCAAATCTAGTTTGACTACCTATTACACTTTTGTGAGGCACTGTAGTGGCATGGATGTGGCATGGATGAGAACTGATGTGGCATGACTGAGCATGAATGAGTATGGCTGAGTACGGCGGGGTATGACTGAGTATGTCTGGGTATGGCTGAGTATGGCTGGGTACGGTTGAGTATGGCTGGGTATGGATGGGATGGATGGGTACTGCTGAGTACGGTTGGGTATGGCTGAGTATGGCTGGGTATAACTGAGTATTGCTGGGTATGGCTGAGTATTGCTGGGTATGACTGAGTATTGCTGGGTATGGCTAAGTATGGCTGAGTACAACTGAGTATTGCTGGGTGTGGCTGAGTATGGCTGGGTATGACTTGGTATTGCTGGGTATTGCTGGGTATGGCTGGGTATGACTGAGTATTGCTGGGTATGGCTGAGTACGGCTCAGTACAGCTGAGTACAGCTGAGTATGGCTGAGTATGGCTGAGTACGGCTGAGTACGGCTGGGTACGGCTGAGTACGGCTGGGTACGGCTGAGTACGGCTGAGCATGGATGGATGGATGAGTATTGCTGAGTATGGATGGATGGATGAGTATGTATGGCTGAGTATGGATGGATGGATAGATGAGTATGTATGGCTGAGTATGGGTGGATGACTGAGCATGGATGGTATGGATCGTATGGATGGTATGAATGGCTGGGTATGGATGGTATAGATGGCTGGGTAAGACTGGCTGAATGGCAGGAGTGGGCACATATCAGCACTGTGGGCACTACACATCCAGCCCACAGCGCTGCAGCACTTGATCTCTCCCCTCTCCCCTTGCACTGTACAGGTCTGTACAGAGAGGGGATGGAGGAACCGGACTTGACGCCGTTTTTTTTACATGTGATCACTCCGTCATTGATGGAGCGATCACGTGGTAAACGGCCGCTATCAGCGTGATCAACGTTATCCGCGATGGTGATGCGCAGGGTCCTCCAGACCCGTCGGTCACAAATGTTCCTGGGTGCGCACCCCAGGGGCACGAGAGCAAGATTCTGGGAGGACGTCCATGGACGCCCTCCCAGAATAAGCCGACCATGCTGTAGCCATCTTTTGGCTATGGCCCAGTCGGCAAGTGGTTAAAAGGGTATTTCATTTTTATTGTTTAACTTTAAGCATTGTAAAGTTATTTGTATAAATGTTTTGCCTGTTCGCATGTTCTGGTGCAAACCAAACCGGGGGGTGTTCGGCTCATCCCTATCCAGCAGCAGCATCATGTGAGGAGTGTAAGTGGAACATACAATATATCCCCTTAATAGGCAACAGTTTGGTGTGGGAATGACTGATTCATCTTCACCAGGATAGCAAAAAGGAAAAAAAAAACATTTAGAAAAGAGACCATTGGAAGTACGTGACTGATAATAAAGTCTGGACATGAGTGATAGAAAAATTGCACTTTTTCCTTATGCCAATTTTCTTTACATTTGCAGAGTAAGTAAACTATGAAGTGTTGTAGTCCAAGCTAGATCTAACTAAGCTTAAAATAGAACTATAGGCAAAACTTTTTTTTCATTTTGGATAGAGCAAGGGAGGGTAATAATCACTGTGAGATGTTTTTCACCATCTGTGTCCCATTGCACAGATTTCCTATCACTTCCTGTCCCATAGCCAAACAGGAAGTGAGTCCCTGAAAATTAAAGGGAATTCCTTGGGGACCCTAGGTCACGAGAACTAGTGTCCCCATTGGAAAGCAGCCGGTGTTGTGTCGATTAGTGCCTCCCGTCGAATAATGCCTCCACTACGTCACACCAGCTGATTTCCCTATCAGCTGGCATGATGTAAGACTGCACATGCACAGTTCGTCGGATGCATTTTCCGACGGGAGGAACAGAAAACAGTGTAGGAGAGGCACAGTGTAGGAGAGGCTAGAGGAGATATTTTGAGCACCTGTATCCGGGGACCCATTTGGTGAAAACCCACCAAACTTGGCACACTTGTAGGGAACACCCATGGCTGCATGTGGAACTTGTAGGTCCAGGGAACCAAAGGGCAGCTGGTACCAACTCCCCAAAGTGAGCCCCTCGCTTCATTTTTCCGCGCGGAGGAAGAGAAAACAGTGTAGGTGTAGGAGAGGCTTGGGAGATATTTTGAGCTCCTGTATCCTTGGACCTACTCCATGAAAAACCACCAAACTTGGCACAATTATAGGGAAGACCCATGGCTGCAGGTGGAAGAAATTTCTGGTCCAGGGAACCGAAGAGCAGCCAGTACCGACTCCCCAAAATGGGCCACTCGGTTCATTTTTCCGCCTGGGGGAAAAAAACGGGCGAATTTGAGCTCTGGTTTCCGGGGACCCACTGAGTCAAATCCCACCAAATTTGTCACACTGATAGGGGAGAGCCATGGCTACACGTGGAAGAAATTTCGGGTCCTGAAAACCGAAGGAAGGCCGGTATCGACTCCCCAAAGTAGGCCCCTCACTTAACATGGGAGTCTATGGGGAAACCAGCTATAATTGTGGCAGATTTCACTTATCGCTCAACCATTCGACGACCGAATGGCCTAGCGACACCAAACTTGCACCCCTTTTTCCCAGATATCACAGTTACACCTCATAAAAATGTGGAGGTTCGGGAACCCTTTACCGGGGATTTACCTGGGCCAAAATGTTGACCGTCTTCACGGCACCGGTGCTATCTGACCATGGGTCACAAAATTACAAAACTTAAGGGTGATATAGAGACACTCTATGGGTACCCCCACACCGAACCGGGGCCCAGTACCCCAACCAGAATTGGCCAAGTTTGGGGTTCAGGGAACCTATGGCGGTCCGGTGGCACCCCAAAAGGTCAACTGGTAGAAACCGCACGTTTAACATTGGAGTCTATGGTAAACTTGGTTAACTTGGGGGGATGATATTTCCTCGGCTATTGGGGTTAGGAACACCAAACTTGGCACACTTGTAGGGGAGACCCTACGGTTGGCCCGTAACCCTCTCCCAAAGACGACACCCCTCGCTTCACTTTGCCGCCTAGGGGAAAAACTGCCAATATTGGGGCGACTTTGAGCTCCGGTTTCCGGGGACCCACTGGGTCAAATCACACCAAGCTTGGCACACTTGTAGTGGAGATCCATGGCTATACGTGCAAGAAATTTCAGATCCAGGGAACCGAAGGAAGGCCGGTACCGACTCCCCAAAGTAGGCCCCTCACTTAACATGCGAATCTATAGGGGAACCAGGCCAAATTGTGGCAGATTTCACTTATCGCTCAACCATTCGATGACCGAATGAGCTAGCGACACCAAACTTGCACCTCTTTTTCCCAGATATCACAGCTACACCTCATAAAAATTCGGAGGTTCGGGGACCTTTTACCAGGGGTTTACTGGGGCCAAAATGTTGACTGTCTTCACGGTACTGGTGCTCCCTGACCATGGGTCACAAAATTACAAAACTTGGGGGTGATGTAGAAGCACTCTATGGGTACCCCCACACCGAACCGGGGCCCGGTACCCCAACCAGAACCCACCGGTAAATGGCATTTTGAAACAGTGTAGCTCAGACCCGGTTCACCAGGGAAGGCTCCGGTAGATCTCATTTGAATATTTCAGGCCTTTTCTACAGAATGGCACCCCCCTCCACTTTTGGGGACCAGTGGACCCCTCACAAAACACTGGCAAAGACGTGCGTGGCGCTCTCCAGTTCTATGGGTCTTAAAAATACACAGACACCGGGAGGCTGTGGGGATGCTCTTCAGGTACTCACTGGCCAAGTTTGGGGTCCAGGGAACGTTTGGTGGGCCGGTGGCACCCCAAAAGGTCAACTGGTAGAAACCGCACATTTAACATTGGAGTCAATGGGAAACTCAGTCAAATTAGGGGGCTGATATGTCCTTGGCTGTTGGGGATAGGAACACCAAACTTGGCACACTTGTAGGGAAGACAATGCACTACTTGTGATCCAAATTTGGGGTTCCTAAACCCTACGGTTGGCCCGTAACCATCTCCCAAAGACAGCTCCCCTTGCTTCACTTTGCCACCTAGGGGAAAAACTGCCGATATTGGGGCAAGTTTGAGCTCTGGTTTCCGGGGACCCACCGAGTCAAAACACACTAAACTTGGCACACTTGTAGGGGGGGCATGGCTACACGTGGAAGAAATTTCGGGTCCAGGGAACCAAAGGAAGGCCGGTACCGACTCCCCAAACTAGGCCCCTCACTTAACATTGGAGTCTATGGGAAAATCAGGCCAAATTGTGGCGAATTTCACTTATCGCTCAACCATTCGATGACCGAATGGGCTAGCAACTCTAAACTTGCACCCCTTCTTCACAGATAGCACAGCTGCACCTCATAAAAATTTTGAGGTTCGGGGACCTTTTACCGGGGATTTACCGGGGCCACAATGTTGACCGTCTTCACGGTCCCTGACCATGGGTCACAAAATTACAAAGCTTGGGGGTGATGTAGAGACACTCTATGGGTACCCCCACACCGAACCGGGGCCCGGTACCCCAACCGGAACCCTCTGGTAACTGGAAAATGGCACTTTGAAACAGTGTAGCTCGGACCCGGTTCACCGGGGAAGGCTCCAGTAGGTCTCATTTGAATAATTTAGGCCTTTTCTATAGAATGGCACCCCCCTCCACTTTTGGGGACCAGTGGACCCCTCACAAAACACCGGCAAAGACATGCGTGGCGCTCTCCGGTTCTATGGGTCTTAAAAATACACCGACACTGCGAGGCTGTGGGGATGCTCTTCAGGTACTCACTGGCCAAGTTTGGGGTACAGGAAACATTTGGCGGGCCGGTGGCACCCCAAAAGGTCAACCAGTAGAAACCGCACGTTTAACATTGGAGTCTATGGGAAACTCAGTCAACTTGGGGGAGCTGATATTTCCTTGGCTGTTGGGGTTAGGAACACCAAACTTGGAGAGACGATGCACTACATGTGGTCCAAATTTGGGGTTCCTAGACCCTACGGTTGGCCCCTAACCATCTCCCAAAGACGGCATCCCTAGGGCGGTAAAACCGGTTCTGCTAATCCCTTCTAATCTATCTCATGTATCCTCTGTGTACCCTGGACATGTCTCTGGGCCTTCATCCCTTCTAATCTATCTCATGTATCCTCCGTGTACCCTGGACATGTCTCTGGGCCTCCATTCCTTATAATCTATCTCATGTATCCTCCTTGTACCTTGGACATGTCTCTGGGCCTTCATCCCTTCTAATCTATCTCATGTATCCTCCGTGTAC
The DNA here is from genome assembly GCF_042186555.1 of Aquarana catesbeiana. Classification (NCBI taxonomy): domain Eukaryota; kingdom Metazoa; phylum Chordata; class Amphibia; order Anura; family Ranidae; genus Aquarana; species Aquarana catesbeiana. Next base: position 192,739,014 of record NC_133333.1, on the reverse strand, counting down.
CCTGGACATGTCTCTGGGCCTTCATCCCTTCTAATCTATCTCATGTATCCTCCGTGTACCCTGGACATGTCTCTGGGCCTCCATTCCTTATAATCTATCTCATGTATCCTCCTTGTACCTTGGACATGTCTCTGGGCCTTCATCCCTTCTAATCTATCTCATGTATCCTCCGTGTACCCTGGACATGTCTCTGGGCCTCCATCCCTTCTAATCTATCTCATGTATCCTCTGTGTACCTTGGACATGTCTCTGGGCCTTCATCCCTTCTAATCTATCTCATGTATCCTCTGTGTACCCTGGACATGTCTCTGGGCCTTCATCCCTTCTAATCTATCTCATGTATCCTCTGTGTACCCTGGACATGTCTCTGGGCCTCCATCCCCTATAATCTATCTCATGTATCCTCTGTGTACCCTGGACATGTCTCTGGGCCTTCACCCCTTATATACAGTCGTGTAGTGAGAGCACATCCATGTAGGGGAGCACCAGGTGGGTTAAAGTCCTGATAACAGCTGTCACAGGAGGGCCTTCACACAGGACACATGTCAGGCAGAGCGGTGAGGTTGACACAGACAGGGTGATTGGGCAGGACGGTGAGGTTGGCACACACAGGGGCAGGGAGGTGAGTTTGGCACACACAGGGTGATCAGGTTCCTGTTCTTGGTGGAGGTGGGTTCCCTGTCCTCAGGGGAGATGGAGTTCCTGTCCCCAGGTGAGATAGGATCCCAGTCCCCGGGTGAGAAGGGGCCCCAGTCCCCAGGTGAGAAGGTGTCCCAGTCCCCATGGGAGAAGGGGGTCTCAGTCCCCAGGGAAAATGGGTGTCCCTGTCCACAGGTGAGTGGCCTAGAGGGTCCCAGTCCCCAGGTGAATGGCCTAGAGGGTCCTAAGTCCTCAGGGGAGATGGAGTGGGGTATGGGATGGTGTGGGGGATATACCACTTGGTGACTTGGTCACTCACCATGACCAAGTCTGTAGGGCTCTCATTTATGGTCACCTGGGCTCCCTCCAGCAGCAGCATGGATGGGTGATCAGCATATCCCCAGGGAGCATAGCTACGACTTGACATGCTCTATCTAAAGCACACTTGTCAAAAGAACAAAGAGTAAACAGAGATAAACTGTATGTCATTTTAATAGATTGCAAGCTCTTGGGAACGAGATCTCTGATGGGCTTTCTTAAACTGCAGTGTAGGTCAATTACACATACAGAGCTATTCAGGGCTAGACCTTGGCCCTCCTGCTGGCACTGCTGTGTCAATCCAAGCTTCCCTGACAAATACACTGCTTATGCATGGCGCTTGCCCCCTTTCTCTAGAGCAGCCTAGGGGTGTGTTGGGGCTGGATGCGATGTTGCCGCTGACATTATTAAGCCAGCGGAGTTCTTCCTTACGTCAGTGTTCCCTGCAGAGTTCTCCCTTACGTCAGTGTTCCCTTTGGAGTTCTCTCTTACGTCAGTGTTCTCTTTCCGCGCGCTCCCGTGGCTTGCCTCTCATCGAAAAATGCATACGACGAACTGCGCATGCCCAGTCGATACGTCACGCCACAGAGAGCGAGGCAGAATCTTACATTTAAAGCGGAGGTTCACACAAAAATTGAACCTCCGCTTTTCGGAACCCGACCCCTCCGGTGACACATTTGGCACCATTCAGGGGGGAGGGGGGTACAGATACCTGTCTAAGACAGGTATTTGCACCTACTTCCGGCGTAGATTCCCACGGGAGTCTACGCCCCCTCCCATCCCCTCCCCCCGTGCTGTCTGCTGGGACACACACAGGTCCCAGAGGCAGCGGGGACCAGTACGGAAGTGCAGCGCGACTGGCGCATGCGCAGTAGGGAACCAGGAAGTGAAGCCGCAACGCTTCACTTCCAGATTCCCTTACAGAGAATGGCGGTGGCAGCACCCAAGGACTGAGGGACAATTCAGTCTCGGGTGCCAACATCGCTGGACCCTGGGACAGGTGAGTGTCCTTATTTTAAAAGTCAGCAGCTGCAGTATTTGTAGCTGCTGACTTTTAAAAAAAATTTTCGCGGGACTCCCTCTTTAAGATTCTCTTCCTCCACATGCTCCCCGTGGCTTGCCTCCCGTCGGAAAATGCATATGACGAACTGTGCATGTGCAGTCAATACGTCACGCCAGCTGATCAGGAAATCAGCTGGAGTGATGTGACATACTGCGCATGAGGGCCGGTCTACCCGGATCTTGTGTCTAAAATCCACCGGTACCGACCTGTCAAATTTGGGGTCTCTAGCTCAAAGTATGGGGGAGATATGCACTTCCAAAGGGGACCGACCCATGGTGCCCACCAAGGCCGAGGGGGCAGCGAGATCGGAACCGGTCCCTTGGTGCCCCATGGCCGGTCTGAACTTTTCGCTTTACCGGTCCATATCTCCGGAACCGTAGGTCACAGGAACTTCAAACTTGGTAGTTGGGGGTTCATAGAGGCCCCCTAGCTGCAGGCCAAATTTGAGGTCTCTGGAACGAAAAGTGCCCGAAATGACTTTTCTGAAAACCACCATGCATGCTTTGTGTCGACCTAACTTTCAAACTCAAGCATTTTTTGGGCTCCAGGAAAGTCATCTTCCGAACCATTTGAGCTAGGAGTCCAATTTTTGGATATGTTGTAGATCTAGATCCCATGAGCCAGCACACCAAATTTGGGGTTCTGGAGATACGATCCCTCAAAGTCATCCGACCGGTAGACGCCAGAACCTAAGTCTGAATTTTCTGAGTAGCAGAAACGGTTTTACCGCCCTAGGGATGCCGTCTTTGGGAGATGGTTACGGGCCAACCGTAGGGTCTAGGAACCCCAAATTTGGACCACATGTAGGGCATCCCCTACAAGTGTGCCTAGTTTGGTGTTCCTAACCCCAACAGCCAAGGAAATATCAGCCCCCCAAATTGACTGAGTTTCCCATAGACTCCAATGTTAAATGTGCGGTTTCTACCGGTTGACCTTTTGGGGTGCCACCTGCCCGCCAAACTTTCTCTGGACCCCAAACTTGGCCAGTGAGTACCTGATGAGCATCCCCACAGCCTCGCAGTGTCGGTGTATTTTTAAGACCCATAGAACCGGAGAGCGCCACGCATGTCTTTGCCGGTGTTTTGTGAGGGGTCCACTGGTCCCCGAAAGTGGAGGGGGGTGCCATTCTGTAGAAAAGGCCTAAATTATTCAAATGAGACCTACCGGAGCCTTCCCTGGTGAACCAGTTCCGAGCTACACCGTTTCAAAGTGCCATTTTCCTGTTACCGGAGGGTTCCGGTTGGGGTGCCGGGCCCCGGTTCGGTGTGGGTGTACCCATAGAGTGTCTCTACATCACCCCCAAGCTTTGTAATTTTGAGACCCATGGTCAGGGAGCACCAGTACCGTGAAGACGGTCAACATTGTGGCCCCGGTAAATCCCCGGTAAAAGGTCCCCGAACCTCAAAATTCTTATGAGGTGCAGCTGTGCTATCTGGGAAGAAGGGGTGCAAGTTTAGTGTCGCTAGCCCATTCAGTCATCGAATGGTTGAGCGATAAGTGAAATTCGCCACAATTTGGCCTGATTTTCCCATAGACTCCCATGTTAAGTGAGGGGCCTACTTTGGGGAGTCGGTACCGGCCTTCCTTTGGTTCCCTGGACCCGAAATTTCTTCCACGTGTAGCCATGCCCCCCCCCCCTACAAGTGTGCCAAGTTTAGTGTGATTTGACTCAGTGGGTCCCCGGAAACCGGAGCTCAAACTTGCCCCAATATCAGCAGTTTTTCCCCTAGGTGGCAAAGTGAAGCGAGGGGTGCTGTCTTTGGGAGACGGTTACGGGCCAACCGTAGGGTCTAGGATCACAAGTAGTGCATCGTCTTCCCTACAAGTGTGCCAAGTTTGGTGTTCCTAACCCCAACAGCCAAGGACATATCAGCCCCCCAATTTGACTGAGTTTCCCATAGACGCCAATGTTAAACGTGCGGTTTCTACCGATGAACCTTTTGGGGTGCCACCGGCAAACATTCCCTGGACCCCAAACTTGGCCTGTGAGTACCCGAAGAGCATCCCCAAAGCCTCCCAGTGTCAGTGTATTTTCAAGACCCATAGAACCAGAGAGCGCTGCGCACGTCTTTGCCGGTGTTGTGTGAGGGGGCCACCAGTCCCCAAAAGTCAAGGGGGGTGCCATACGGTGGAAAAGGCTTTAAATATTATAATGAGACCACCCTGAGCTTTCTAGGGTTAACTGCCTCTGAGCTACACCATTTCAAAATGCCATTTTCTGGTTACCGGAGGGTTCCGGTTGGGGTACCGGGCCCTGGTTCGGTGTGGGGGTACCCATAGAGTGCTTCTATATCACCCCCAAGTTTTGTAATGTTGTGACCCATGGTCAGGGAGCACCGGTACCGTGAAGACGGTCAACAGTTTGGCCCAGGTAAACACCCGGTAAAAGGTCCCTGAACCTCCAAATTTTTATGAGGTGTAGCTGTGATATCTGGGAAAAAGGGGTGCAAGTTTGGTTTTGCTAGCTCATTCGGTCATCGAATGGTTGAGCGATAAGTAAAATCCGTCACAATTTGGCCTGGTTCCCCTATAGACTCCCATGTTATGTGAGGGGCCTACTTTGGGGAGTCAGTATTGGCCTTTCTTCGGTTCCCTGGACCCGAAATTTCTTGCATGTATAGCCATGGCTCTCCACTACAAGTGTGCCAAGTTTGGTGTGATTTGACCCAGTGGGTCCCCGGAAACCGGAGCTCAAAGTCGCCCCAATATTGGCAGTTTTTCCCCTAGGCGGCAAAGTGAAGCGAGGGGTGCCGTCTTTGGGAGAGGGTTACGGGCCAACCGTAGGGTCTCCCCTACAAGTGTGCCAAGTTTGGTGTTCCTAACCCCAATAGCCGAGGAAATATCATCCCCCCAAGTTAATCAAGTTTACCATAGACTCAAATGTTAAACGTGCGGTTTCTACCAGTTGACCTTTTGGGGTGCCACCGGCCCACCATAGGTTCCCTGAACCCCAAACTTGGCCAATGCGTACCCGAAGAGCATCCGCACAGCCTCCTGGTGTCGGTGTATTTTTAAGACCCATAGAACCAGAGAGCACCACGCACGTCTTTGCCGGTGTTGTGTGAGGGGGCCACCGGTCCCCGAAAGTCGAGGGGGGTGCCATTCTGTAGAAAAGGCCTGAAATATTCAAATAAGACCTACCGGTGAACCGGGTCCGAGCTACAACATTTCAAAGTGCCATTTTCCGGTTACCGGAGGGTTCCGGTTGGGGTTCTGGGCCCCAGTTCGGTGTGGGGGTACCCATAGAGTGTCTCTACATCACCCTTAAGTTTTGTAATTTTGTGACCCATGGTCAGAGAGCACCGGTACCGTGAAGACGGTCAACATTGTGGCCCCGGTAAATCGCCGGTAAAGGGTCCCTGAAACTCCACATTTTTATGAGGTGTAGCTGTGATATCTGGGAAAAAGCGGTGCAAGTTTGGTCTCGCTAGGCAATTTGGTCGTCGAATGGTTGAGCGATAAGTGAAATCTGCCACAATTGTGCCTGGTTTCCCCATAGACTCCCATGTTAAGTGAGGGTCTACTTTGGGTAGTCTGTACCGGCCTTCCTTCGGTTCCCTGGACCACCGAAATTTCCCCTACAAGTGTGCCAAATTTGGTGGGATTTGACCTGGTGGGTCCCCGGAAACCGGAGCTCAAATTCGCCCGTTTTTTTCCCCCGGCAGAAAAATGAAGCGAGTGGCCCAATTTGGGGAGTCGGTACCGGCTGCTCTTCGGTTCCCTGGACCCGAAATTTCTTACATGTGCAGCCATGGGTATTCCCTACAAGTGTGCCAAGTTTGGTGGGTTTTCACCAAGTGGGTCCCCAGATACAGGAGCTCAAAATATCTCCTCTAGCCTCTCTTACACTGTGCCTCTCCTACACTGTTTTCTGTTCCTCCCGTCGGAAAATGAATCCGACGAACTGCGCAAGTGCAGTCTTACGTCATGCCAGCTGATAGGGAAATCAACTGTTGTGACGTAGTGGAGGCATTATTCGATGGGAGGCACCAATCGACACAACACCGGCTTCAGGGGAGAGAAGGGACAACTGACAACAGACGTCCCATAATAAACCTATGGGTGATGTCACCACGCAGGTAATCCATCCATTGTCAGCGCTCTCTCCTCTCCCTGATTCCGGCCGCTGGGGAGATCACATGACTGGACTGGAGCTCCCTAAGAAAAGGGTAAGTATAAGCATCTTCTTACTACAGGGTAGCTAGAATAGGAGTTAGAAGAGGAGTGGGAGCAATTTTAAGATGGAATTCCACTTTTAAGGCTGTGCAAAGGGGCTGGAGTATCCAGTGTCCATCCCATGACCCTCCAGTGTTGGGGATTTCACTCCTGGGCTGCTATATAGGAAAATGTACTGTACTTTGGGCATCAGGGGTACCACTCATTTTTTGCAATTGTGTGGGGGAGCCATTTGAAACATCCTATAGACCAGGGATCCTCAAACTAAGGCCCTCCAGCTGTTGCAGAACTACACGTCCCATGAGGCATTGTAAAACTCTGACATTCACAGACATGACTAGGCATGATGGGAATTGTAGTTCCTGAACAAGTGAGGGCCGTAGTTTGAAGACCCCTGCTATAGACTGTGCAGGGAAGGTTGTGCTAACCCTCAGATTCTGAGTATATGACTATTATACATGAACACTACAAGTGAAGTAGTATGTTAAGTGCTAAACGTGATTTTTCGATAAGGCGTCAACCAGACAAAATGGTGGTAAGAATCCCAGCTGCAAGAGGGGACTGCCTTGCCCTGGTGCTACATGCAGCACCTCTATGTAAGGTAACAAAATCTAGCTTTATTTATTTCACTCATGACAGCTACTTAAGCATATTTATGTGTAAATACAGCCAGTGGTGACAGTAACCCTCAGAGATCTAATCATTTGAGTTCTGCATGTAGATGATGCAAGAAATAGCAGGTGTCTCTTGATTTTGATTACTGCTTTTCAAGAAAAGTCTCCCTCTTAGCAACAGACGTCTCTGCTGTCCTTGTTACAGCCCCCTATGGGGGAAACAACAGCTGAGTCCTCGACATAATAGTAATCAAAGCATTAACCTTCCTCTCCCTTTTTAAAGAATGTCATTGCATCAGTGTTTGATTGCAAACTACAGTGCTTTCATCAGAGTCACTGACCCCTAGTTATCTTTTTCAAAGAGATGGATATATGAGTTTAGTGCTGCTTGATGTGATTAGCTGTTTACTGTGATTGCATTGTATAGATCCTGCTGGTTCACAATGCAGTAAAAAATCAGCATTCCCAATGACTTCATAACAAATGAATAATCATTTTGAAGCAATAGACAGTCAACTGGCAAAGGGATGTGGTCATAAAGCTGGATGCTTCAATAAAGCAAAAAAAACCAACAGTAATAATTAAATGCGAATAATAATAATAATAATACTGTAATAATAATAAATATACATCAAGCCTATATTTGGAATATAGTCTTTTGCTGCAAACTTCCCTAAACTACGAACCTTGCTAGAATATATAAATTGGGATAAAATCTTAGGAACAAAGAACACAGAGGAGAGATGGGTTTGCTTTAAGAGCATATTAACCACTTCAACCCGGAAGATTTTACCCCCTTAATGACCAGACCATTTTTTTGCGATTCGGCACTGCGTCACTTTAACTGACAATTGCGCAGTTGTGCGACGTTGTACCCAAAAAAAAATGACGTCCTTTTTTCCCCACAACTAGAGCTTTCTTTTGGTGGTATTTGATCACCTCTGCATTTTTTTTTTTTTTTGCGCCATAATGAAAAAAGACTGACAATTTTGAAAAAAAAGCAATATTTTTTACTTTTTGCTATAATAAATATCCCCCAAAAAATATAAAAAAAAACAAAATTTCTTTCTCGGTTGAGGCAGATATGAATTCTTCTACATATTTTTGATTAAAAAAAAATAGCAATAAGTGTATATTGATTGGTTTGCGCAAAAGTTATAGCGTCTACAAAATAGGGGATATATTTATGACATTTTTTCTTTTTCTTTTTTTATTAGTAATGGTGGTGATCTGCAAATTATATCGGGACTGCGTCATTGTGGCAGAGAGATCAGACACTCTTGACACTTTTTTGGGACCATTGACATTTATACAGCGATCAGAGCTAAAAAGAGCCACTGATTACTGTGTAAATGTCACTGGCAGGGAAGGGGTTAAACAATAAGGGGCAATCAAGGGGTTAAATGTGTTCTCTCAGCGTGTTCCAACTGTAGAGGGGATGGGCTACCTAGGACATGATAGAGATCACTGCTCCAGGTGACAGGGAGCAGTAGATCCCTGTCATGTCACTAGGCAGAACAGGGAAATGCCTTGTTTACATAGGCATTTCCCAGTTTTGCCTCTCCTAGTCACGATCGCGGGCAACCGGTGGACATCGAGTCCGTGGGACCCACGGGCGCGCTCCCGCGATGTGCACGCCTGCTAGCCCAGGATTAAGAAGGGACGTACGGGTACGCCCTTGTGTGCACTGGTGCCATTCTGCCGACGTACATCGGCGCGGTGGTCAGTTAGTGGTTAAATAAGGGCATTAGCCAGTGCATCCCATTGGGAAATAAATTTAAAAGAGTGAAAAAAGTACTGGATGGCTTAACTCCAATGTAAAAATGCATATAAAAGCAAAGGAGAAGGCCTTCAAAAAATACAAGACTGAGGGATCATCATCAGCATTCAGACTTTACAAAGAATGCAACAAGAAATGTAAGGGTGCAATTAGGGCGGCTAAGATAGAACACAAAAGATACATAGCAGAGGAGAGCAAAAAAATCCCAAGAAATTCTTTAAGTATATAAACAGTAAAAAAGGGAGGACAGACCATATTGGCCCCATAAAGAATGAGGAAGGAAATCTGGTTACAAAGGATAGGGAGATGGCGAAGGTATTGCATTTATTCTTCTCTTAAGTCTTCATGAGGGAATCGGGGGGCTTCAGTAACCAAAACTGCAATATTTATCCTCATGACACATCACAGGATGTACCCTCATGGCTAACAGAGGACAGAATTAGAAATAGACTTGGGAAACTTAACATTAATAAGTCACCGGGACCAGATGGCTTGCACCTGAGGGTCCTTAGGGAACTCAGTCAAGTAATTGCCAGACCATTGTTCCTAATTTTTACTGACAGTTTACTTACTGGAATGGTACCAGCTGATTGGAGAAAAGCCAATGTAGCACCAATATTTTAAAAAAGCCCAAAATACATCCCTGGGAATAACAGATCAGTTAGCCTAACGTCAATGGTATGTAAGCTCATGGAGGGGATGATAAGGGACTATATACAAGATTTTAGTAATGGTATCATTAGCAGTAATCAGCATGGATGCATGAAGAATCGTTCTTGCCAAACCAATCTATTAACATTCTATGAGGAGGTGAGCTTCCATCTAGATAAGGGAAGGCCCGTAGCTGTGGTGTATCTGGATTTTGCAAAAGCATTTGACACAGTTCCCCATAAACGCTCACTGTACAAAGTAAGGTCCATTGGCTTGGACCATAGGGTGAGTACATGGATTGAAAACTGGCTGGGAGGGCAGGAGGCGGAGCCTAGCAGAGCAGACATGCATTGTTAGAGCTCCACACCGCTGAGGAGAGAAGAGAAGGACAAAGCAGAGCCTGCAGGCTCAAAAGGTATCCATTTGAACCTTTTTGCCCCAGGGAACAAACTGTGAAAGTTTGGGCAGGAAATATTGTACTGGGAGGAAACCGTGTCAGAAATAAAAATCACCTCACAAAGAGCTCACAGGCACTCACTGCAGCTGAAGCAGCTCCAGTCACCTCACAATACACAGCATCAGGGCGCTCTCACAGACAGAAAATGTCACAGCAAGACTCTCCATTTGAGTCAGATACAGAACAAATCCTCTCACAAACTTCTCCACAAGCCTCCTCAGTATCCCCAGTAATATTATTACAATTTGAAAAGATGCTTCATAAGGCTTTAAAACAAACCTCAGACCAAATAACAAAAAGCCTAACCAAAGAAATAAGAGAGCTGGGAAACCGCACCGCAGCCTTAGAAATAAAAATGGATGAAATTGAAATTACAACCCAAGAAAATATAACAGAATTGGAACAATTAAAAAAAGAGAATTTAATACTTCAAACTAAGCTCGAAGATTACGAAAATAGAGCCAGACGTTCAAACTTGCGCATAAGGGGAATACCTGAAACTGTGACAGACCTGCAATCTACTATTACTGCTCTATTACAAGAACTAAAGCCAGATATCCCTATTGAACGTTTAGAACTGGACAGAGTACACAGAGCCCTCACAGCCAAAAAGAAAGATGGACCCCCACGTGATATAATCACAAAATTTCATTATTACAGAACGAAAGAACAAATACTAATTGCTGCAAGAGAAAAAAAGGAACTTAATTTTCAAGGACACAATTATCAAATTTTTGCTGACCTATCCCAACTTACTATTACTAAAAGACGATCCATGAAACCCCAACTAATGGAACTGCAATGCCACAACATTATGTATCAATGGGGCTTCCCCTTTTCAGTCAGATTTAACTACCAAGGTACAATTTACAGAAGCAGATCAGCAGATGAACTACAACAAACCCTTTTAAAATTAAATCTGACAGAATCCACAAGCAGCAACACTCCCACACGCAGAAGAATGGTGTCATCTTCACCTTCAGGCAACACCCAGAAAATTTCAGAACAAAATGGGAATCATCATTCTCACAAAAGAGGCCGTTATGCCACATCATCCATGGACCAAGAAGATTCAATGGACTGACATCCTAATTCCTGATATCTCTTCATTTATTATACTAAGAGATGGTTCTCTGTAAAAAAACTATATTTATAACTGAATGTAACTGCATTCTGATAGTCACACACTGTGTGGGATCATGTTACATTCCAGTTATATTTCTTATTACTTCTGATTCATATAGCCTTAGAATATATAAGTGAAATAAGGAAATTCTTGTTCAGTTATATATTATCAGGTAATAACAATAGATTTATTACTTTTTAGGACAAATATGTTCAATAATCCAGAAGTAATGGAAGCTTTTTCTTTCTTTTCTTAAAACAAATATATTATTACCTAACTAGTTCCTAGAATTATGTTTTTGTTTATTCTAATCTGAAGCAATACAACCTCAATTTTATGAGTTAACATATCTAAACAGTTACATATGAATAAAATATGTAATTGTTTACTCTAAAAGGGTTAAAATCCCAAAATAATTCAAACTATCTTCATCAATACCAAAGTTATTAACAGTACCTTTCTAACTGAATTATTTAGCCTAGGGCAAGACTAACCATATACAACCACCCTGGAATAAATAATTTCAACAAAAACTATATTCTGCACTCCAATTAATGAAACATCATTTTGATGTCTTTTGACATAGCACTTCTCTCCTGTAAGCGGAAGATCCGTGTACCCCCATTAGCCCTCCTCATTCTCCCAACCATATTATGTGGGAGTGTGACGAAGGCACTTATTCCCCTGAGAGAGATATTTATTCTCTTTCACGGGTAAATTGTGATTACTAGCAAAAAATAATTTATACAATGTATCATCTAATCTCATATGTTTTTTGTTTACTCTTTACTCCAGAATTCACTGGTTTCTTTTCTATCTATTCATCTCTTCAGTCCACACAGGTTGATCTGCGCAGTCAGCTCTGCATAACAAAAAGTAAGTCAAAACTATTTGATCTATTGCCATGGCACCACTGAATATACTTTCCCTGAATGTTCAGGGAATAAATGTCCCTCAAAAAAGGACTAAAGCCTTCCGTACTTTCCATAACAAGAAGGCTCACATAGTATGCCTCCAAGAAACACACTTCACCAAAGATTCTACTCCAAAATATATTTCTCCTTTTTATCAACAAATTTACACGGCTTCTGCCTGTACCAAGCAAAGGGGAACTCTAATTGCATTTCACCGATCCACACCATTCACCTTATCATCAGAAATTAAAGACCCAGAAGGTAGATACCTGATACTCATGGGTTATATAATGGATACAGCAATCACGGTGATTTCCTACTACGCTCCTAACAAACAACCTACACCATTCCTCTCACATATATTACAAGTGATTAATACACACAAAATAGGAACAGTGATAATGTGTGGGGATTCGAACCAGGTCCTCCTCCCATTTCTAGATAAATCACCTTTTACACCATCCAAAATAACCTCTAGATTACCTTTTTCTCAACTTCTTTCCAAATACAATCTGGTAGATTCATGGAGAGAAAGTAACCCAATGAAAAAGAAATTCACTTATTTCTCGCACCCTCATCAAACCTTCACCAGAATAGATCATATTTTTCTAACAATAGGAATGATACCAGAAATTATTGCATCAGATATAATTCCGATTCCGTGGTCTGACCATAATGCAGTATACACTACTATAGCCTCAGCCATACCAAAAGCGCATGACCCAACGTGGTACTTACCGGACATAATGCTCAAACACCCACTACATCAGAAGGCCATTGAACAAGCTTTAAAGGAATACATATCAATTAATAATACAACAGACATCTCCCCAATAACACTGTGGGAAGCTCATAAGCCTGTCTTGCGTGGTACAATACAAAGACAAATGGCACTATTTAAACGGGAACGCAAAAATCTAGCAAAAAAACTAGAACTCAATTTTAATGCAGCCTACATATCATTTCAAGATAATCCATCTCAGAGTACAAAATCTCATCTGGAAAAATCTAGATTGGAATACGATCTATTTCTCACTGAGTCAGTTGATAAATCCCTCAAACGCTCCAAACACAATTTCTACATGAATACAAACAAACCAGGTACATATTTGGCTCGGGCATTAAATTCAACTAACAAATCTTTCAAACCAATACGTTTGAAATTATCAAAAAATGTTTACACTTGTAATCCAGTTAAAATAGTCCATAAATTTCACTCACATCTCGCAACTTTATACAAGACAAACAATGAATTTAATCCTACAGAAGCTGAATCCTTCTTCTCAAAAATAACCTTACCTGAGTTATCTCAGAATCAAAAAAGCAGTTTGGATGAGCCTATAACTATAGATAAGGTTGCTAACGCCATAAAAGACCTAAAACTTAACAAAAGACCAGGCCCAGACGGCTACTCGGCTTTATACTATAAAACAAACATTCTCAGAAATACTCTCTCCCATTCTCACTGAAACTTTTAACAAACTTCTAGATAGACATTCTTTTCGGCAAGAAACACTAATGGCAATTGTTTGTATGATCCCAAAACCCCTTTCTGATGATACTTCCTGTGTGAATTATCGGCCTATCTCTCTGTTAAACCTCGATATTAAATTATTAGCAAAAATAATAGCAAAACGCCTCTATAGCATTATAGGAAAATTAATACATAGAGATCAAGTAGGCTTCATGCCAAATAGACAGGCAGGCGATAATATACGCAGGGCAGTGTTGTTGGCACATATTGCTAAAAAACGGAAAATCCCTTTATGTTTTCTATCTCTCGATATTAAGAGGGCATTTGACACAGTATCCTGGCAATATATGCAATATTCATTACAAAAATGGGGTTTTGGACCCCACTTTTTAACATGGATCAAAGCATTATATAATAAACCCAAAGCCTATATAAAATATGCTGGATACAAATCTGAAGCCTTTAATATCGAAAGAGGTACCCGACAGGGTTGCCCATTATCTCCCTTATTATTTGCCCTTATACTCGAACCCATGGCCCAATACATCAGAACAAACCAAACTATAACTGGCATTGAAGTAGGAGGTATTACACACAAATTATGTATATTTGCAGACGATATATTACTTTTTCTATCATCACCACAGGTCTCTGGTCCTAACTTAATACCAGCTCTTGATGGATTTGCAGCCCTATCCGGCCTTATGATTAATCCTAAGAAATGCCTAGTGCTTAATATTTCACTCACAAACATGGAATTGATCCCGGCTAGGGCTGCACTCCCATTCACATGGGCAGAAAAATCAATCCCATATCTTGGAATTCATTTAACAGCATCTCATTCTGACTTATTCTCAACCAATTATCCTCCTGTATTAAGACACATCACAAATCTAATAAAACAATGGTCGCAACTTCCTTTATCCTGGATAGGGAAGATTAATGCAATCAAAATGACTATTCTACCCAAATTGCTTTATCTATTCAGAGTCCTCCCTATTCAAATTCCTTCCTATTTTTTGAGAATAGTACAAAAAAGAGCAACTTTGTTTATATGGGGCTCTTCTAAACCACGTATACCTATACACACACTACATCTTCCCAAAAATAAAGGAGGCCTGGGATACCCTAATTTTACTAACTACTACAGAGCAGCACATTTGGCCAGTCTGTCCAAATACCATGCAAAACAGGAAATCCCATTATGGGTATTTATAGAGGCTTCAGAAAACGACCCTCTATTAATATCAAATTTATTATAGCTTGATCCTAAAGACCGCTTTAAAATTCATAATCCCATAACTAAACACTTCTTATCTCTCTGGGATAAACTAAAAACCAAATATCAGTTACAATCTCCACACAATCCTCTCCTTTCTTTTATCAGAAATCCGGCCTTTTATCCGGCATGGATCTACCCAAATTCTTTTAAAGCTTGGACAACATCAGGCATTCAGACACTAAATGACTTCATAGCATCTAAATCATTCCTTTCATTCCCATCGCTTAGAGAAAAATATGATCTACCAAACTCTGAGATATTTAGATATCCCCAAATCAAAAATTTCTATACACCATTCCTAAAGGGGGATACACCATTATCCCAATTATCCATTTTTGAATCAATCTGTACAAAAGATCCATTTGCTAAAGGTACAATTTCATCACTTTATAATCAATTATATGGAGTAGCAAATCTTAATAGACCCTCTTACGTTCAGAGGTGGGAGGAGGACCTGGGACGAACTTTAGAAGACACGGACTGGTCTAATATATGGCTCACATCTAAGTCATCTTCACCCAACATCTTGGCACTGGAGACAAATTATAAAGTCCTAACTCGCTGGTACCTTGTACCCGCTAGAGTGGCAAAATATTCACCTAATACCTCAGCTCTTTGTTTTCGAGGATGCCCAGAAATAGGCACATATTTACACATATGGTGGACGTGCCCAGTAATCCAAACCTTCTGGAAGGAAGTCTTCGTGATTGCATCTAAAATATTTAAAAAAATAATACAACCAGATCCATATTTAACTTTACTTAATCTAAAACCGGAATGGTTAACACTCTCTCAATTCAAACTTATGATCCAACTTATAACGGCTGCAAAACAAACAGTGGCCAAGGCATGGAAATCTCCTACATTGGTACTAGCAGAAACAATTCACAGAATGAATAATACAATGTCCCATGCTAAGATGGTAGCCATCGATCAAAATCAAATTCCAAAATTTGAAAAACTTTGGCATCCTTGGATAAAACAACAGTTCCTGTCAAATTTCAATGACTCTGTCCTGTTGCCATGGTAACAGATTAAATGACTTACAGAGACACCCATTCTAAGGCTTCAAAGAGAACTAAAAAGAATAATAAACTGACGAGTGGGACAACCTTGTGGACCATACCTCTACCTTTCAACCCTTTTTCTTCTTTCTCTTTCCTTTTCTCCACCTTACGATTAAAGCTCATTATCAGAAATTATTTGACCTATATACACTCTACTTGTAAACAATATGTATAGTAGGTATAAATCATTTAAATACCTACAAAAGTAACTAAGGAAATGATATATATCTTTAATTTAGGTTTACGTGAACCCAATGTTTAATATTTGAAATTTCATGATATTTACCTATATAAAACCCTACTGTAAAACAATGAGCTTACTTTATAGATCCTTGTAAACTTACTTTATGTATCTTTATGTATCTTTATAACATTGTATACTCAATAAACTTCTTTTGACAAGGAAAACTGGCTAAAAGGGCGAGTTCAGAGGGTGGTGATAAATGGGGAGAACTCAGAATGGTCAGGGGTGGAAAGTGGGGCCCCCCAGGATTCTGTGCTGTTACCAATCCTATTTAATTTGTTCATAAACGACCTGGAGGATGGGATAAACAGTTCAATCTCTGTATATGAGGATGATACTAAGCTAAGCAGGGCAATAGCTTCTCCACAAGATGTGGAAACCTTGCAAGAAGATCTGAGCAAATTAATGGGGTGGGCAACTACATGGCAAATGAGGTTTAACCGTTTGCCGCCTGCCAGCTGTTATATGACGGCCAGGCGGCGCGGCTCTCGTTCTGGGTGGGGTGCTGTATGACGCCATTGCCTTCCCTGCCCACCAGGGGGCGCGCGCTTGCCGGTAACACAGCAGGACCGTGGATCTGTGTGTGTAAACACATAGATCCACGTCCTGTCAGGGGAGAAGAGACCGATGGTGTGTTCTCAGTACAGAGGAACACCGATCGGTCTCCTCCCTTTGTGAGTCCCCTCCCCCCACAGTTACAATCACTTCCTAGGAAACATAATTAACCCCTTGATCACCCCTAGTGTTAACCCCTTCCCTGCCAGTCACATTTATACAGTAATCAGTGCAATTTTATAGCACAGATCGCTGTATAAATGTGAATGGTCCCAAAAATGTGTCAAAAGTGTCCGATATGTCTGCCGCAATATCGCAGTCACAATAAAAATCGCTGATCGCTGCCATTACTAGTAAAAAAAAAAAATGATAGTAAAAATGCTATAAATCTATCCCCTATTTTGTAGACGCTATAACTTTTGCGCAAACCAATCAATATACGCCTATTCCGATTTGTTTTACCAAAAATATGTAGAAGAATACGTATCGTCCTAAATTGAGGAAAAAATTTGTTTAAAAAAAAAAATTGGATATTTATTATAGCAAAAAGTAAAAAATATTGTGTTTTTTTTCAAACTTGTCACTCTTCTTTTGTTTATAGCGCAAAAAAAAAAAAAATGCAGAGGTGATCAAATACCACCAAAAGAAAGCTCTATTTATGGGGAAAAAATGATAACAATTTCATCTGGGTACAGTATTGCATGACTGCGCAATTGCCATTAAAATTGTGACAGCACTGAAAGCTGAGAAACGGCTTGGGCAGGAAGGGGGTGAAAGTGCACTGTATTGAGGTGGTTAATGTGAAAATATCTAAAATAATGCATTTGGGTGGCAAAAATATGAATGCAATCTACTCACTGGGGGGGGGGACCTCTGGGGGAATCAAGGATGGAAAAGGAACTGGGGGTCCTAGTAGATGATAGGCTCAGCAATGGCATGCAATGCAAAGCTGCTGCTAAGAAAGCAAACAATATTGGCATAAAAAGGGTATTAACTCAAAAGATAAAGTGATAATTCTCCCACTCTACAAGACTCTGGTCCGGCCTCACCTGGAGTATGCCGTCCAGTTCTGGGCATCAGTCCTCAGTAGGGATGAGCCTGAACATTGACTCGAACATCAGGTGTTTCCCTGTTCGCCAAACAGCGAATAATTTGCGGTGTTCGCGGCAAATTCGTAAAGCCACCAGAACACCGTTAAAGTCTATGGGACACTAACATGCAAAATCTAAAGTGCTCATTTTAAAGGCTTATATGCAAGTTATTGTCATAAAAAGTGTTTGGGGACCCGGGTCCTGCCCCAGGGGACATGTATCAATGCAAAAAAATTTTTTAAAAATGCCCGTTTTTCGGGAGCAATGATTTTTTTAATGCTTAAAGTGAAACAATAAAAATGAAATATTGCTTTAAATATCGTGCCTGGGGAGTGTCTATAGTATGCCTGCAAAGTACCACAGCAAAGTACCACAGCAAAATTACATTTCTAAAGGAAAAATTGTCATTTAAAACTGATCGTGGCTGTAATGAATTGTCGGGTCTTGGCAATATAGATAAAACTCTATAAAACTCTAAAACTCCCAAGCTGTCTCTTGTCTTTTTTACCATTTTGACACATGTTGATGGGGACAAGGGCCTCATCCCCACAACCCTTGTCCAGTGGTTGTGGGGGTATGCGGGCGGGGGGCTTATCGGAATCTGGAAGCCCCTTTAACAAGGGGACCCCCAGATCCCTGCCCCCCGTGTGAATTGGTAACGGGGTACATTGTACCCCTACCATTTCACAAAAAAGACAAGAGACAGCTTGGGACAAGTCCTTTATTAAAAAATAAAAAAATAAAAATTTCCCACGATGTAAGTTCACACCGCCCGACGGACCGAATAAGGAAAAAAAAAAAGCTGCAACCGACCCGCCTCCATGGGAGGCTCCCGCCGACTGATGCATCATCTCTGTGACAGCTCTTATATAACTGAGGGTGGGGCCACCCGGTAATGTAACCGAATCATGGGACATTTTTATTTTTTAATAAAGGACTTGTCCCAAGCTATCTCTTGTCTTTTTTACCATTTTGACACTTTTTTATGAAATGGTAGGGGTACAATGTACTGCGATACCAATTCACACAGGGGGAGGCCGGGATCTGGGGGTCCCCTTGTTAAAGGGGGCTTCCAGATTCTGATAAACCCCCCTCCCATAGACCGCCACAACCACCGGGCAAAGGTTGTGGGGATGAGGCCCTTGTCACCATCAACATGGGGGCAAGGTGCTTTGGGGGTTACCCCAAAGCACCCACCCATGTTGAGGGCATGTGGCCTGGTACGGTTCAGGAGGGGGGGCGCTCTCGTCACCCCTCTTTTACTGCGGCAGGTTGCGTGCTTGGATAAAAGTCTGGTATGGATTTTGGGGGGTCCCTTACACCATTTTTTTTATTTTGGCACAGGGTTTCCCTTAAAATCCATACCAGACCCAAAGGGCCTGGTATGAATTTTAAGGGGACCCTTATGCAATTTTTAAAAAAATTTTGGTTCGGGGTTCCCCTTAATACTCATACCAGACCCAAAAGGCCTGGTAATGGACTGGGGGGGATCCTATGCTCTTTTTTTCAATGAGTATTATCTATATTGCCAAGACCCGACAATTCATTACAGCCGCGATCACTTTTAAATGACAATTACGTATTAAAATATGGGAAAAATGCACCACTTTACAGGCATACTATAGATACCCCCCAAGCACAATATCTTATTGTTTCACTTTAAGCATTAAAAAAATGACTGCTCCCGAAAAAAAAAAATTTCGATTTTTTAATTTTTTTTTTGCATTGACACATGTCTCCTGGGGCAGGACCCGGTCCCCAAACACTTTTTACGACAATGACTTGCATATAAGCCTTTAAAATTAGCACTTTTGATTTTTCATGTTAGTGTCCCATAGACTTTAACAGTGTTTCGGCAGTTTTTGAATTTGCTGTGAACACCGCATATTGTTCGATGTTCGGCGAACAGGCGAACACCCGATGTTCGAGTCAAACTTACGTTCGTCTCGAACATCGGGCTCATCCCTAGTGAACAGTCTTTTTTCTAGCAGCGCTTTATTAACAATATTTTTTGTATTTTGCTGTAGGCTTGTCAGTTCAATATTTCTTTTGTTGCCACCCAAAAATTATGGACAGATCATTTCAGACATATTGCTATTAAAGTTGATCTAAAGCAATTCATTAAAATCTCACATAATATTCAACACATTAATGATTTTTCATAAGTAATCCTCAATCTCTTTAAATTTGCAGATTTCATCATAATAATACCTAGTAATTCAGCCATAAAGTTAAAAGATTTGTTTGCATAAGGGGTACAGGTGCTATAAGGCTAATTGCATCGCATTGATTAATAATGTATATAAGTGCTGGAGCTGAAGTGGTTAAATCTGCTCATTCCTTCAGCCCCCTGTAGCTTCAAATTAATTGTTGTATTCAAATGGTCATTTTATTGTTCTATACGCTATTTAACAATGTTTGAAAATATATTTTTTTTAAAGAAAATATGAACAAAGCTTTTTGGCCATACTTCTCTTCTGTGTCACAGGAGTACACTTACTTGTGCTCTCCTGTAATCCAGAAACAGCTGACAATGGGCTAAAGTCTGCTGTCGGGTCTAAAGTCACAGTGGCGGTCCAGACTTTGCAAAGATCCCGACAATAATGTTGGGATCCATCCAGATGCCTGAGCACCACTCTCTGCTCTGGAAAGACAGAGAATTGAGCAATCAGCAGTCATGTGGTCACTCAGTTCTCAGGCTTAGATCAGGTGGGGGACAGCTGCAGCATCACACCAATGCTGCAGCCATAGAGTTGACTATGTAGAATTTTTTTTTTTAAATCCCAACCCTCTCCTTTAGGCAGCACAATAGGGATGTGGCTTTGTGTGTCGCCTGTTTATGGGTGGAGCTCCAGAAGCCAGATGTTCTGTGCCTATAGACTTCTAATGCGGCATACACACAATCGGATTTTACGAGGGGAAATGTTCGATGTGAGCTTGTTGTTGGAAAGTCCGACTGTGTGTAGGCTCCAATGAACATCGGAAAGTCCGTCGGACCAGTCCGGTCGAAAAGTCCACCCGTGTGTACGCAGCATAAGGCCTTGTTTACACAGGCCTCATAAATCCATACCTCAGGTAGTGTTTACCCACACAAGGTTGCACAGATATTCCATTCATCCCCATGCAGGCAGGCCCATTCATGTCAATTGAGACGCAGCAGCTGAACGTACACAGCCTCTGTTCCCAAGATGACATTTGTGTGGGTGTCTCGTCACTGCATATTTCAAAGTAAAATTCAAGACTGTCATTAAAGACAAATACAAGTGTCAAGCACATTTTAAAGCCTTGTTCTCTAATTTGATCTACCAAGAAGTTTATGAGACTGTAACTTACTTGAGAACTGTACTCCTGTAATTTTTGGATTGTTTTATTGGAGGTAGCCTCTGGAGCAGAGGTCCCCAACCCACTACCCGTCCGTGGCCTGTTAGTGATCGGATCGTATAGCAGCAATAATTCACATGGGAATGGAGAGCTGCCGGAAGGCTTTACTCCTCTGGCAGCTGTCCGTTCCCAAAACAAGAAAAGAAGAGATAGAAGGCACGTGGCCTAGTGCATTATTCTTGATAAAAAGTTTATTGTAAACCGAGATTTGCTACGTACTCACTTATGTTATTGGAATAAAATCACATCACCCGATTAGATGATAATGTAATGATGCCCATATATCATGGGATGCAAAGGTAGGTGATCTCCTAACGCGTTTCGAGGATATTTCCTCTTCCTCAGAGCCTTACAGAACCAGGTCTGGTCTGCATATTAAAATGTAGGTGACTGGATGGGAGGTATTGCCTTGGGGGAAGTTCCTCCTTCTCTGTTGGAATAGTCTTTCCTTATCACAGCACTCCAATAATGATGATGGTGCAGCCTTTCTCCCACATACTGTCCCATGGATGGACCTCCAAGTTAGGACTGAGCTGACCTAACAGTTCCCCTGGATAGATGTTGTATAGGATGCACAACAGTGTTCCTAAGGTAAGACGCTCTGTGGAGCTGACACTCGCAATATGCGTGCACAGAGGGGCAGAGATGCATGGCCACACAAAGTGACAGAGCGCCATGTGAGCTAGATTGTGAGTGCTCTCTTTCACTACCCAGCTGCAGTAGGGGGCAGTGTGGTGCGTGATTCAGGGCATCACACGGCTCCCTTTTTTTGTTTTGTACAAACTTTGTCTGAAGTGTACAAAATGTTAACTTCATTTATGGCGATATATATATATATATAGATATATATATAGATATATATATATCTATATATATATCTATATATATATATAGCAAGGCGATGCGCTGCTCTTCTGTACATTGCCATGCTATTTGGTCCAGGGCTGGAAAGTGCTAAATAGATCATCATGCAAAGCTACGTAAGGAGATTTTTGGCCAAGCATTATAACAGTGGAGCGTGGTGCAGAGATGTAATAACTATCCAGCATGACTATCACAAGTCACGTTCACAATGATACGAGTGCAAAGGTTATTATTAGCTTCATAGCTCTGTTTCATACAAACATTCCTGCTAATATCTATGTTTTTTGCCTTCCTCAGGTAAACAAAGCATAATTATACAAAATATAATAAAAACAGGAATGCAGAAAACACAAATATCTTCTCATAATTGTAGCGCACTACTCCCTTGGGAGCTGCTGTGTTGTTCATTACCTTTATGTCAATGACTCCCGATCTTCCTTCCCATGCAACTTTAAAACACCAGATAGTCTTTGTGCTTAATAAAACTGTAACTTTATTCTTGTAACTTTGGTTGATGTAATAAATGAATAGAGGATATGAGATGCCTTTATGATTTCTGGCTCCTGGCTTGCGTGTTTATTTTCCCCATATGTGAACTGGCCAGCATCACTCTGAATAATGCAGCGGATAAGAGATTCCAAAGTCCCAGGCCTCCACCTCCTAATTCTGGACTCTTGTCATCAATCCCTGCCAGTTCTGGGAAATGTTTCTTGCTAGGTCCTTGGACATATAGCAAGTTTACGGATAGCAACACTGGGTTGCACTCCCTTTGCTCACTCCCAATCAACAGTCCATGGTACTCACAGAAAGTCGATTGCCAGTTTCCTCCGTCCTCTTTACAGATACTTCTTCCTCCCTTATGGTAGAACTCTCCTTCTGCTATACAGCACTGGGGTCTCTGAACCACCCAGGCCTTCATGGATCCTCCTGCACCCGAACTTCTCCTGCCATCCAGCACTGGGGTCTCTGAACCACCCAGGCCTTCAAGGATCCTCCTGCACCCGAACTTCTCCTGCCATCCAACACTGGGGTCTCTGAACCACCCAGGCCTTCAGGCCTCCTCCTGCTGCACTACATGGTTACAGCTTCTGAATCTCCTTGTACTCCCGATCCTCTCCCAGGAGGGGAGAACGCTCAAAATCTACCAGCTTCTACATGCTGAACCTCCTCTGCTTCCAAACGTCCCAGACAGACTCCCTAAGGAGCATGTGACCTCAGTCCTGCCCCTGCCAATACAAAATTAATGATTGGTACAGAGCTCTCCATACAAGCTGCCTGCCACTCAAGTCCCAAATCCTGCCTCCCTTCCAGAACATTTCACTGGAAAGATAAGGGGATTTCCATGAGCCAGAGTGTAGGTGGCCACACCCCCCTCTATTCTAAAGCTGGCCATACACCATACAATTTTCCTGTTCAATTTTCTTTAGATTTACCTTCAACTATGTAGTACAAGGGCCTGCCTGATTGCATCCAAATTGAAAGTGTTTAGGTTTGTCCTCCTATTATATGGTTTTGGTAAATCTAAAGGAAAGTTGAACAGGAAAATTGAATAGTGTATGGCCAGCCTAAGACTCACACCCACAATTAAACAAACAGGCCTAAGGAAAAAATGCAAAGCCTTGGCCAAATTTACCAATCACTAATTACAGTAACACACTAAGCACCCACCTGAATGGGGTGAGCGCTACATAATATTATATGAGCATTTAACAAAGACTGCATTGCAGTATGAACTGGACACATAGGAAACAATTGTTTCCCTTGCGCCCTAGTGGTGACAGACGTTTTACCATGCAGTAAAACCTCTGTCACCACACACCCCATTATCCCTAGCACAACCATCCCCTAACCCCCTTTCCCAGTCTGTAGAAAAATTGTGTACCACAAAACCAGTCCTCTGTGCCAAAAAGTTTGGGGACTGCTGCTCTGGAGAAATTATAATTTGTAGTGCAGTAAATTCTGATTAAAAAAGGATGTGTTTGAGTAACCACTTGTATAGTAGTACACAATGGAGAACTGGACCAGGGGTTAAGGTGGCATTTGGTTTGGCCCCCAGTCCAATACTAATAAGATATGCAGGGCTGGTGGTCTTAAGTGGAGATACTTAATTTCAACTGTGATCAGAGCAGAATAAACAGTGGCACATGCTAAGCAATGTGCACAGGGCCGCTAAGCAATACACAGGGCCAGGGCTTTTTTTCAGCGGGAACGTGGGGGAACGAAGTTCCGGTGTCTTGCCGAGAATGTTCCCTCGGCGGATAAGTTCCCCCCTGTACTGCGCAGGCGCAGCGCCTGCGCAGTACATACTACTCTCAGCCGCCAGAGATAGCCGAAGCTCAAATGCTTCAATCAGCTGTACGCGGCGCCTGCGCTCTGGGTCCAGATTCCTTCCCCACCATCCAAGTGGACCTAGAGGGGGAATCTAAAAGTGCCGAGCGCAGCGAGACCGTGCCCGAAGCGTGGCGAGCGAAGCGAGCCCGCGAGGGGCCCTCTTCCAGGCGCCGTGTACAGCTGATTTTCAGCTGTTGTGCTTCGGCTATTTCCGCTGATACCTACTGCGCAGGTGCAGTAGAGGGGGGAACTTATACGCCGAGCGGAACTTTTTCGGCAGAACACCGGCAACCTCCAGCACCATATGTATGTAATAGCAAGGGATGTGCTGGAGGGTCTATTGATGCTGTCTGGGGGATTTATGGTCACTGGTGGGGATCTGTTTTTGTGTGAGGGTCTATTATTGCTTGCGGGGGATCTGTTGTTGTGGGGGGGTGTCTTATGGTGCATGTAGGGATCTACTGTTGAGGGAGAGGTCTATTGTTTCTGGCTGCTGGGGGTCTATTAATGCTGACCGCTGAGAGATCTGTTGATGCTGCTGGGGGGGTCTAATGTTGCTGGGGTGGATCTTTTGTTGCTGAGGGCGGTATTTTGTTGTGGCTGGTCCATTGTTTCTGTGTGGGGGTCTATTGTTGTGTGGAGAACTATTGTTGCTGGGGGGAACTATTGTTACTGAGGTGGGGACCATTGTTTCTGGGGGAGTCTATTGTTGGGTGAAGGATCTATTGTTCCTGGGAGGGGAACCTACTGTTAGGGTGGGGTCGATTGTTGCTGGGGGAGTCTGTTGTGTGAGGGATCTATTGTTGCTGGGGTGGGGTCTATTATTGCTGGGGGGGAACTTTGTGTTGCTTGGGAGGACGTATTGTTGTTGGGGTGGGGTCTATTATTGGTGGGAGGGGAATCTTTTGTTGCTTGGGAGGATCTATTATTACTGGGGTGGGGTCTATTGTTGCTGGCTCCAGTGAATCTATTTTTACTGCTTTTCTTGTTATTAGACAAGAACAAATTCCATACAAATTATTTAGCAAATGATACTTGGGGCAGTAATGGGAGGTGGGTAGGGGGTGGAATCAAGGGATGATGCTTGGAGGCGGGTAGGGGGCAGAGTCAAGGGGGGACTCAGAAGGGGGGAGTTCCTGCACCTATTCTCTGAGAAAAAAAGCCCTGCACAGGGCCATTGATAAGGCAGTACAGCTAGACCTCCTGTACTGGGCCTGGGCCCCATGAGTCCAAAAGGGGGGGTCCAGGCACCTGCTGAGCAGGAGGGCTGGCTACACTGTCGTATTGCAAACACCGATCTTCTTCTGCCTCCCCCTGCAGCGCTGCCAGCTTCTCCTCCTCTTTCTCCCTATGGCTCCACTGCAGTGGGAGTGGTTCTGGCACATACACCCCTTCCATCTGCTCTGCTCTCCTGGCCTCCCTGGGTGACCCTTTCCCACGCAGTGCTGCCAGCTTCCCTCCTCTCCTCTGCAGATGGGAGCTGCTGTGGGCACACAGGGGTTTCAAGATGAGGAGAGGTGGAAGAGGCCAGCACATATATAATTTATTGGCCCCTTCTTTTCCTGAATGAACACAGTGAGTGATCGGTACCAATCACTCGTGTGTCCATTTATCACTGAAGCATAGTAAACTGTGTTTACTATGCTACAGTTTGTGAATGAGCAAGAAGTTCCAGAGCGCTTCCAATTCATGTGTCTGTACAGCTGAGGCTGCAGAGAAAGGGACTGATAAATCTATGTCCTTAGTCATTTCTGGGTAGGTACACCATGTTCTTTAGTAACGTTCATCTTTCCCTTTTCCCACCAATGAATGAAGCACTATGGTTCAGGTGCACTTTATGTTGTATACCTTCTTTGGCCCACATAAATCTCCTCCCATTAGGCCACAGGTTTGGTTCCCTTAAACCACCATTATTGGGAATTTTGCAACAAGACATACTGAAGCAGCTAAAGCTGGAGTTTAATCACTTCAGCTCTGGGCGGTTTACCCCTTCATGACCAGGTCATTTTTTGCGATACAGCACTGCGTTACTTTAACTGACAACTGTGCGATCGTACCCAAATATACCCAAATAAAATAGATGTCCTTTTTTCCCACAAACTTTCCCACAAGCTTTCTTTTGGTGGTATTTGATCTGATCACCTTTGCGGTTTTTATTTTTTTGCGTTATAAACAAAACAATACTGACAATTTTGAAAAAAAATACAATATGTTTTACTTTCTGCTATAAAACACATCCCCCCCCAAAAAAGTAAAAAATCGAATTTCTTCATCAATTTAGGCCAATATGTATTCTGCTACATATTTTTGTTAAAAAAAATCCCAATAAGTGTATATTGATTGGTTTGCGCAGAAGTCTACAAACTATGGGATATTTTTATGGAATTTTTTCTTATTTATTTATTTTAAAAGTAATGGTGGCGATTAGCGACTTATAGCAGGACTGCAACATTGTAGCAGACAAATCGGACACTAAGTGACACTTTTGATACTTTTTTGGGATCAGTGACACCAATATAGTGATTAGTGCTAAAAAATATGCACTTTCACTGTACTAATGACACTGGCAGGGAAGGGGTTCACATCAAGGGCGATCAAAGGGTTAAATGTACCCCTAGGGAGTGCTTACTAACTGTGCTTCTATCCTGCTTAGCAGAAACACAAGATCTCGGTTTTCCTTACTAACAGTATGCCGATCTGCCTTGTTTACACCCAGACTGGCATTCTGGCTCTGTCGGGAATGATCGGTGGCTCTTAGCAGATATCGGGTCCACTGGACCAGCTGATTGCCTCCCACTGTGTCCATTCACAGTGGGAGCAGGTTGCCGGCTGCACGCATGCGCACCGTAAACCCGGATGTGCAGAATCACGTACCTGTAGCAACAGGTTAATATGTTTATATTTTATGTTAATATTTGACCTTCTTTTATTCCTCCCATATTAACATGCTTAACAATTTTTAACTAAAATGTTTATATTTTAATTATATACCCTTTTTCAGACACACGACTTGGTGTTGGTGCTTTTCTATGCAATGCAGGTAGATCATGACCAGTGAGATGAACCAGCAGTATGCTTTACAGAGGTTTTCTGAAAACATCACAGCATCCTATCACAGTACTCCTCTAAAGAGCCCACAGCTCTGATGCAAGCAGTGTGCTCACTCTAAGGGGAGAGTTATGCAACTATCAAAATGTCTTGATGAGTCAATGTCAGTCTAGAGGTGTGGGTGTTCCCAGGGAGACAGCATTTCTATGCAGACCCCCCTAGGTAATGTGTGATGCTGAGCCTCCATGATTGACTGAAAGGAGCTGACAAGGTACAGTCAGGCTGCGGAGCAAAGAGCTAGACGGCGCTGGATGTTACCCAGCCAGAAAATGAGGCATGGCCTATATGAGTTGTTGCAGCTTTTATACAAAAAAGAACAGTTTCCTCTATGGGACTTCGAAGGCAGAAACTCCTTGACAATCAAGTTATATTGAAAATATATTTATATTTGTATTAGAAAAGTTAAAAATAGGAGTGTAACATTAATGAAAAACAAATTTGGATGCATATATATTACAGGTGTAATATCAAAAGAAACATATATATATATATATACATACATACAAACCTCTTGGCTTTGTCGAGTAGCAAACTAAGACAGAGGATGCTTGATGCGTTTCAAGGTTAGTAGCGGTAAATCTCTTCTTGAGGGATAGTGGTTCAATAATTAGTTGTCTACAGTCCAAATCATTTGGTTGATTTGATTATGATGCGGGGTTGTTTTTCAGGGGTCGGGCTTGGCCCCTTAGTTCCAGTGAAGGGAACTCTTAAGGCGTCAGCATACCAAGACATTTTGGGCAATTCCATGCTCCCAACTTTGTGGGTGCAGTTTGAAGATGGCTTCTTCCTGTTCCAACATGATTGCACACCAGTGCAAAAAGCAAGGTGCATAAAGACATGGATGAGCGAGTTTAGGGTGGAGGAACTTGACTGGTCTGCATAAATCCTTTCCTCAACCCAATAGAACACCATTTGGATGAATTAGAGCAGAGACTGCGAGCCAGGCCTTCTCATCCACATCAGTGCCTGACCTCACAAATGTGCTTCTGGAAGAATGGTCAAACATTCCCATAGACACACTTCTAATCCTTGTGGACAGCCTTCCCAGAAGGGTTCAAGTTATTATAGCTGCAAAGGGTGGGCTAACTTAATGCTGAACCCTACGGAATAAGATTGGGATGCCATGAATTTATTGGGATGTATATACCTTCCATTATTAGAGGCCTTACTATGGTAAAGCCAAGCTTAAAAGCCAACTTCCCCTGAACTCCCTGCTTCCTTTCCCCTTGGAGTACCCCTGCAATCTCCTTTAACTCAGTGTATATATATATATATATATATATATATATATATATATATATATATATATATATATATACATACATACATATATATATATATATATATATACATACATATATACATATACACACACACAGTCTTTTGTCCAGGCACATGATGTCATATATCATATCCCTGTTCTTCATCTAGTGGTGGGTTGAATGCTGAAAAGCATAGCACCACCTAATGATGTTGTGCCAATCTCTGCAACAGTCTCCAATGAATCCAGCCTGATGACATACCCTCAGAGGGGGCAAGTCCCCAGCTCCCTGTGTTCATAGGAATTAAAATTACACTAGGCATCATTTAAACAAGAAGAAGACCACCGCTGCACAGTACAGCAAGTCTTTGAAAGAGGTCACCAAAGAGGAGGAGGTAAGTATTGCAGCTTGAGCTGCTTTTTTATTTTTTATTTTAACAAGGCATGAACTACTTTTTTTGTAAATTCTGTCTACTTTTAGAATGTGTATAGTTTGGTGGATGATCTGTGTATTCTCTATATGTATGAGAGAAATAGGAAAAATAGGAAATATGAAAAATGGTATGGCTCTCTTAGGCCCCATTACACGTAAACGTACTGCAGTGACACCTGCTACTCTTTTTTTGCGCGTTTTTGTGGTGCATTTTTGGAGTGCCACCATTCATTTGACTGGGCCTCTCTCTGCTCCAAGAACATGCCAAAGAAGCTCATATACCAGATTTTGATACAGAGCCGGGTGTGTGGCAGTGCATTTTTTGCCATCATTTTCATGGGTTTTGTTGCATGACATTCGTGGCAAAATCGCACCGCATTTGGGATTCCATTAAGAAATAATGGCATTGCAAATGCGTCACACATTTTGCTGCAATTCTGGAATTGAAAGAACCAACAAAGCTGCACTCACCACCCAAAAGAATATAAAATAGGGGAACTCGCCGCTAACCTAATGTCCCGGTAAACAAAGACATCTATATAATCAACAGATCATGAGGTGGAAATATGCAGAAGTGTTTTTGGGCCTTCAACTTGGGATGCACGTCTTGCCTCTTACTTATTTGGATTGTTAACACTATTTCACTTCTCTGAATGTACTATTGTCATGAATCAGGTGTGACCAGAACTGTATGGACAGCAACAGAGGGAACCAAATGCATGTAAAGTGAAAATAGAATAATTTTTTTAACCACTTGACCACTGGCCACTTAAACCCCCTTCCTAACCAGACCAATTTTCAGCTTTCGGTGCTCTCACACTTTGAATGACAATTACTCAGTCATACAACACTGTACCCATATGAATTTTTTGTCCTTTTTTTCACACAAATAGAGCTTTCTTTTGGTGGTATTTAATCACCGTTGGGTTTTTTATTTTTTGCGCTATAAAAGAAAAAAGACTGAAAATTTGGTAAAAAAATGAATTTTTCTTTGTTTCTGTTATAAAATTTAGCAAATTAGTAATTTTTCTTTGTAAATTTTGGCCAAAATTTATACTGCTACATATCTTTGGTAAAAATAAGTACAACTTGGTGTATATTATTTGGTCTTTGTGAATGTTAGAGAGTCCAAATGCTATGGTGCCAATATCTGAAAATTGATCACACCTGAAGTACTGATGGCCTATCTAATTTCTTGAGACCCTAACATGCCAGAAAAGTACAAATACCCCCCAAATGACCCCTATTTGGAAAGAAGACATTCCAAGGTATTTAGAAAGATGCATGGTGAGTTTTTTTGAAATTGTCATCTTTTCCCACAATTCTTTGCAAAATCAAGATTTATTTTTTTCTTTTTTTTTTTTCACAAAATTGTCATATTAGAAGGTTATTTCTCACACACAGCATATGCATACCACAAATTACACCCCAAAACACATTCTTCTATTACTCCCGAGTATGGCGATACCACATGTGTGAGACTTTTACACAGCGTGGCCACATACAGAGGCCCAACATGCACGGAGCACCTCCAGGCGTTCTGGAGCACCCAGGCCAATTCTTATATTTCTCTCCTACATGTAAAAATAATAATTTATTTGCTAGAAAATTACATAGAACCCCAAAACATTATATATATATTTTTTAGCAAAGACCCTAGAGAATACAATGGCGGTTGTTGCAACTTTTTATCTCGCACGGTATTTGCGCAGCAATTTTTCGAACGCTTTTTTTTTGGAAAAAAAACAGTTTTGTGCTTTAAAAAAAAATAAAACAGTAAAGTTAGCCCAATGTTTTTGCATAATGTGAAAGATGAAGTTACGCCGAGTAAATAGATACCTAACATGTCACCCTTCAAAATTGCACACTCTTGTGGAATGGTGCCAAACGTCGCTACTTAAAAATCTCCATAGGTGACGCTTTAAAATTTTTTACTGGTTACATGTTTTGAGTTACAGAGGAGGTCTAGGGCCAAAATTATTGCTCTCGCTCTAACGTTCGCAGTGATACCTCACATGTGTGGTTTGAACACCGTTTTCATATGTGGGCGGGACTTACGTATGTGTTCGCTTCTGCATGCGTGCACACGAATGTGGGCGCTTTAAACATTTTTTTTTTTTTATTGTTTATTTTACTTTATTTATTTTAGTTTGACACTTTTCCCCCCCCAAAAAAATTTTTGATCACTTTTATTTCTATTACAAGGAATGTAAACATCCTTGTAATAGGAATATGGCATGACAGGTCCTCTTTACAGTGACATATGGGGTCAATAAGACCCCACATCTCACCTCTAGGCTGGGAAGCCTGAAATAAAATAAAAAAAAACGATCTTGGCTTCGATTGTAGCGGTGAGTCGGTAGAAGCACTGGAGGGTGGCGGGAAGGGGGGGGCGTCCCCTCTCGCCTCCCGTAAGAACGATCAAGCAGTGTAACAGCCACTATGATCATTCTTATGGTGTAGGGAATCGCCGGCTGAAAAAGATGATATCTGAATGATGCCTGTAGCTGCACCCATCATTCAGATATCCCCGCACAAAGTCAAGGACGTCATATGACTGTGGGCGGGAACTGGTTAAAAATTGCGGGGTATTGCAGAGTATTGCGGAGTAGTGCAGGGTATATTGCTGGGTATATTGCAGAGTATTGCTGGGCATATTGCAGAGTATTGCTGGGCATATTGCAGAGTATTGTGGGGTATATTGCAGAGTATTGTGGGGTATATTGCAGAGTATTGTGGGGTATTATGCAGAGTATTGCGGGGTATAATGCAGAGTATTGCGGGGTATAATGCAGAGTATTGCGGGGTATAATGCAGAGTATTGCGGGGTATAATGCAGAGTATTGCGGGGTATTATGCAGAGTATTTCGGGGTATTATGCAGAGTATTTCGGGGTATTTATGCAGAGTATTGCGGGGTATAATGCAGAGTATTGCGGGGTATAATGCAGAGTATTGCGGGGTATTTATGCAGAGTATTGCGGGGTATTTATGCAGAGTATTGCGGGGTATTATGCAGAGTATTGCGGGGTATTTATGCAGAGTATTGCGGGGTATTACACAGAGTATTGCGGGGTATTATGCAGAGTAGTGCGGGGTATTATGCAGAGTAGTGCGGGGTATTTATGCAGAGTATTGCGGGGTATTTACGCAGAGTATTGCGGGGTATTACGCAGAGTATTGCGGGGTATTACGCAGAGTATTGCGGGGTATTACGCAGAGTATTGCGGGGTATTATGCAGAGTAGTGCGGGGTATTTATGCAGAGTAGTGCGGGGTATTACGCAGAGTAGTGCGGGGTATTACGCAGAGTAGTGCGGGGTATTATGCAGAGTATTGCGGGGTATTACGCAGAGTATTGCGGGGTATTACGCAGAGTATTGCGGGGTATTACGTAGAGTATTGCGGGGTATTACGCAGAGTATTGCGGGGTATTTATGCAGAGTATTGCGGGGTATGACGCAGAGTATTGCGGGGTATTATGCAGAGTAGTGCGGGGTATTTATGCAGAGTATTGCGGGGTATGACGCAGAGTATTGCGGGGTATTATGCAGAGTAGTGCGGGGTATTATGCAGAGTAGTGCGGAGTATTTATGCAGAGTATTGCGGGGTATTACGCAGAGTATTGTGGGGTATTACGCAGAGTATTGTGGGGTATTACGCAGAGTATTGCGGGGTATTACGTAGAGTATTGCGGGGTATTATGCAGAGTATTGCGGGGTATTTATGCAGAGTATTGCGGGGTATGACGCAGAGTATTGCGGGGTATTATGCAGAGTAGTGCGGGGTATTATGCAGAGTAGTGCGGAGTATTTATGCAGAGTATTGCGGGGTATTACGCAGAGTATTGTGGGGTATTACGCAGAGTATTGTGGGGTATTACGCAGAGTATTGCGGGGTATTACGCAGAGTATTGCGGGGTATTACGCAGAGTATTGCAGGGATGGCTGAGCATGGAGGGATGGATGGATGTGACTGCAATTGTCACTGAGCACCACTGTGGGCACTACACATGCAGCCCACAGCGGTGCTGCCATCCGATTCCTCCCCCTCTCCCCTCGCACTGTACCGATCGGTACAGAGAGGGGAGGGAGGAACCGGCGTCATGACATGACGCCGGTCTGTTGACATGTGATCGCTCCGTCATTTGACAGAGCGATCACATGGTAAACGGCCGCGATCAGCGGCCATTTACCGTGATCCGTGATGCGCCGGGTCCTCTGGACCCGGTGGTCACGGAAGTTCTCGGGTGCGCGCCCCAGGGGGCGCGCGAGAGCAGTATTCTGGGAGGACGTCCCACGGACGTCCACCCAGAACTAGCCGACCGCGCTGCAGCCGTCTTTCGACTATGGCCCGGTCAGCAAGTGGTTAAGTAAGTGAAATATAAATACAAACACCTCCAATACAACACAGTGCACAACAAACCAGCTACCAAACAGAGACCCACAAATAACAACAGTCAGACAGGTATATACATAAATTGGAAATACCAGAATCATAAACGAAAATGTATCCAGGCCAGGGTCATTAACGGGCGATCAGCAGATGGGGCAGGGAACAAACAGGACAGGGAGAGGATGGACGGATCAGGCTGCAGGGTAAAGGTAAAGGTAACAGGGTCACAGGAGGGACAGGTTCAGGTACAATTAATTCGATATTCCAGTCGCACACGTTCCCGGACAAATGGCAATAGAACATTAGTGGGTGCTGTAATGATTACCAGATGGGTTCTGGAAGCATCAAACAGAAGTACATCTTCGCCAGCACACCATGGATCAGCACACAAGATTGTCCAAAAAAAGGTTTTTAATCGAAAACGGTCACATCACAAGGGAGGTGCACCGTTTTCGATTAAAAACCTTTTTTTGGACATTCTTGTGTGCTGATCCATGGTGTGCTGGCGAAGATGTACTTCAGGTTCAGGTACAGGGCACAGGGTTCAGGTACCAGGTTCAGAGTCAGGGTCAGGTTCAGAGATCACAGGTTCAGGTCAGGGCGCAAGGACGATACCAAGGCAAGTGTGTGTGTGTTTGCCGGGTATTAATACACATCTCCTGCAATCAGGCTCTGGTGACGCCTGATCGCAGGAGATAATGTCAACACTGCCAGGAAACACCCGCTGGTGGACGCTAATACTGTGACCCCAGGATCAGATAGTGCCACCAGCAGGTGGAACCTTTCCTGACAACAGTATATATATTTGATTTAATATTACCTATTGGACTTTATGGATTTTTTATGAATCACGCACGTTTTGCATGTTTGCACTAATAGACATAGTGCTATCTTTGTCCACTACGTTTATGAATTGTATTTACTAATTGATTTTGTAGTTTATTTATTTATTTTTTCCACAGGATTGTATTAATTTGACATAACGTTGTCTATGTCCATTCAGCATATGAATTGCACATTTAGACTTTTTATATATTATTATACACAGCTTTTTTTTATTTTTTCTTATATGAATTTTACACTGTTGTTATTTGTAAGCTATTTACTTGCACATTCACATGTTGGACTCTGCTCTACCTGAGATCTGCGATCTTGGATTTACCATCAGAATCACGCAATTCTGCTGGTAAATCCACAATCGCTGTACAACGCTCAGGTATGAACGGTGCCTTACTTGCAAAATGGGAGGTTGCTCCAGCAGGGTTATGCTGATGCAGTGTAATTACAACGAAAACAGTAGCAGGCATTTTAATGATTAGCAATTCTGCAAGTAGACTACAGGTATGTCAGTTGGAATGGAAAGTTTACATGTTTGACTAGAATGTCTCTTTACATTTTTATTTTAATTAGAAAGTGTAGAATAGTCAGATAACATATATCAGTTTTCCTTAGAGATTAAATTATCACTTTCTTCTAGATGCTAAATTTGAGAGTATGCATTCAAAATGATATGTATATTTTGTTTTGTAAAGCAATATCTCACCATGATTTTCTTACAAAAAGCCACCTGTTTGGTTTTAGGCTCTGATTTTTCTTCTTTTCTCAAGTATGCACCTGTCACTTTGTTGGGTTCAAAGAAAGTGAAAAAATGAAGCATTTACTGTACTTATGCCACAGCAGGTGGAATATCCTGTTTTATGTCTACTTTATTGCTTAGGAAGTCAGCCAATTTCACAAGACCAAAGAAATGTGGGTGTCAAGCTGTTACATTTAACTAGATGGCAACTTGAATGCAATTTACCTGGTATC
Organism: Aquarana catesbeiana; assembly: GCF_042186555.1. Classification (NCBI taxonomy): domain Eukaryota; kingdom Metazoa; phylum Chordata; class Amphibia; order Anura; family Ranidae; genus Aquarana; species Aquarana catesbeiana. The sequence continues at coordinate 192,703,983 of NC_133333.1, read as the reverse complement.
TAGACAGAAGCCAATATTAGAAAGTGAAAAAAGAGAAAGAAAAAACCTTTTACCTGCTACTAATAATTTCTAGTAAACTAATTCTGCAATTGATTGTATTTTTATATATTTTCTTGACAATGTAATTCACCCTAGGGCACATCTACACCTTTTTATTATTTCTTATACCATATGCACAAAAAGTAAGGGTGTGGTATATAATAAACATGCTGTTCTTGTAGTAGTTTTAAATAAAATGCATGCTGTTTCTAAATACATAAAAGCTTCACAGCCTTCATACATAAACATGGTAGGTTTGCTTTCTTACCTTGGCAGGAAATTTGCTGTCCCAATCCATTTTTGCAAAGAAAAATAAACACAAACTTCCAGGGGTGGATCACAGGTGTTCAATGCCACCTTAAACAGAAAACTTTGTACTTCAACAACCAATCACTGGGTCTAAGTACTGTTACTTTGGGGTATTTTACATTAGAATTTGTAAATACATAGGAGTTTACATATGGATTCTATGGGGCTCCAACAAAGTATCAAAGTTTTGGGCACCTCTGTCAGTGTAGAAGCAACCCTCTTAAAGTGCCTTTTGTACTATGTTATTCCCTGTACACACGGTCGGATTTTCCAACGGAAAATGTTGGATGGGAGCTTGTTGTCGGAAATTCTGACCATGTGTAGGCTCCATCAGACATTTTCCATCGGAATTTCCCTCACACAAAATTTGAGATCTGGATCTCAAATTTTCCAACAACAAAATCTGTTGTCGTAAATTCCAGTCGTGTGTACACAATTCCGATGCACAAAGTTCCATGCATGCTTGGAATCAAGCAGAAGAGCCGCACTGGCTATTGAACTTTGAGCCAACATCCATTGGAAAAAGTCCATGGATTTTGTTGTCGGAATGTCCGATCATGTGTACGGGGCATAAGTCTTGGCTTGCTTTCTTTGACCAGATCATTCTTTTTTTTTTTTTTTTGCAATTTATGCACACATTATAAATATACATTTTTGGCATGAAAATGTCTTAACCCCCCAAATATTATAGGTCCTATGAACGCAGAGGCACTTTATTTAAAAAATATGTTTGCTAAATTTATTTATATTACACTATATTTGCTCAACTGTTATAAAAGCTGTAATTTTAGCAAAGAAAACAATCGAAGTAATTTTGCTTTAAATACAATATAATTACCTTTTTTTGTACAATGTAAAGTATGAGATTTTGTAAAGTGAATAGATACTAAAAATGTCAAGTGTTAAAAGCAATGTTATTGTAGTGCACCTGTAAATGCTGACTGTGCTAAGTACTGTATGTGAGTATAGCTCCTGCCTGAATTTGGTGGCACTCTTGAAATCCTGTGACACAGTGAAATAGACAACTGCAAATAATATGCAAGTCTATTCAGCTGTGGCCTACAGCTAAAAATAGAAAAAACAGAGCTACAAGTTCAATAATTAAAATTGGTGTGCCAGCATTGGCATTAGAACATGAACACATGTGATAGCTCACGTTTCATTATTTAGCTAAGCAAACTATAATCTCAGTTGAAGAAATGTCCATTAGTGAGATCCTAGATCCCGACCACTGAGCAGCAAAGAATTCCTTTTCAAAGCAACAAGGTAGCACTGAGCCCCCGTTCACACCTATGCGAATTAGATGCTGCTTACACTGCATCCAATTTGCAGGACATTTTAAAATACATTCATTTGAATGTATCTGGTTCACATATGTGCGTTGCAATCGCACTGCGCATTGCACAAAAAAGTGTGCGTATTTTGGGCATTGCGGTGCGAACTACAAGCCTATTATCTCCTATGGGAACGCATTTGATTCACAGATGCATTGCATTCTGAACAAGGATTTTCTCCTTCTCCTCACTACACCTCCCCCCCTCCCTCCCCCTCTCCCTCCCCCTTCCCCTCCCCCTCCCTCCCCCTCTCCCTGCTCACTGATCCGCAGCTACAACGCAGTGATTCTTTTGAACAGCAGATTTTTATGTTCCCAGTGAAACCTGAGCTTCAGTTCGCACCGCACATGTGTGAACCCAGGCTGAATGTGCCATCTTTTTAAAATACTGCATACTAAAAGAAATATTAGATGTCAAGTCAATTTAAGATGATCCACCTTAAACAGGGAAAAAAAAAAGATCTCTTACCAGACAATTTACTATGTCAAGCAGACTCTATTGTAAATTAATTGTATATTTATCATATTTTCTTAGCTGACAGTTTTTCTTTGACTATGCATTACAATCTATTACATTAGCTCTTGATGAGAAGAACCGGGAGCTGAATATATGGTGGTACTGCATTGCAACAAAGTAATGCAATTTTAGAAATCTAAGTCTCCGTAGCACAAACAACTAGCTTATGAAGACAATGTGGCACATACAATCTAGCAGTCAACTCTCTTCAGTGGAATCTGATCCAGCTTCTCTGTTTCATCCTCTAGGCATTGCACAAAAAGGGATCTGACAACGGGGAACCCAACAGGATATCTTTTTGATGGGGAAGAACAAATTATAGCACTGCCTGTAGCTCCTGGATGTGGGGGATCATGAGCAAAAAGAGGAAAACGAAAATGAAGGAAAAAAGGGGGGTGGGTAAAAGGTCACTGGTTGGGTCTGGTGGATGGACAAAGATGCTGATTAACACATGCCAAAAACAGAGAAAATGTGGTACTGAGCCTCTGTAACAGGTCCTGAGTACCATAATACACTAATGGAGTAGAGAAAAGAGGACACACACACAAACATCTAAATGTAGGCTGGGGCCCCCCAATGTAGTCATTACAGCTACTCCCAAAGATTACCGAAAGCTCCTGGAAGCCTCCCAGCCACAGGAGATGGCTTGCACTCCACGCTGGAGCCTGACAGTTCCAGCATCATTGTCCAGGTGCTCCCTGATGATCTTTGCAGTTACCAGCCGCTTGCTTGCTGAACTCTGCATGGTTAGATTCAGTTTTGGACGACCTTCTACACCATTGATAAGCCTGTTCAACCCCAGATGCATTGAGTGCATTACCTTTATGTTTGAATTGAATGAAACAGCCTACATTCAGATCTGTGTGCCCTCTTTCTTCTACTCTGCATGCCTCTTTGAAGTCTCTCTCAGTTGCTTTCTTCCAGAACAGTGGTTCTCAACTCCTGTCCTCAGGACCCACTAACAGGTCAGATTTTCAAGACAACTGAAATACCTCACAGGTGATATCATTTACTGCTCAGTGATTGCAGTATTCTAGTCTGCATCTCCCGAAAGGTAATACTTAAAATCTGGCCTGTTAGTGGGTCCTGAGGACAGGGGTTGAGAACCACTGTTCCGGAAGGATCAGTCGCCTATCTCTTTTTTTCCATACTGGGTTGCAGAACATCCCGCTGATGTCACACATGCTATAGACTGGAACATATACAGAATCTCTCTTATGCATAGCCATGCCATAGTGGTGAAAAGAAGTGGCTATACTATGTCTGAACTGTAAAATAAATAGTTCTGCAATACAGGTAGCACAGTAAGTGTCTTTTAGATGGTAGATTTTAAATTGTCTACTAGAATTAATATGGAATGAAAGAGTAAGCACAGCGCGCCCCAATAGAAATTAAGCATTCAAAATTAATTATGTGAGCCTGAGTAATTAAAAGATACCGTACATATATACAGTGTGTGTGTATATATATATATATATATATATATATATATATATATATATATATATATATATATATATATTGTATATCTGTACAGTATCTTTGAACTACTCAAGCTAACATAATTGTCTGTGCCTCTGTGGGTCTAATGGGAGGGGTTTCATAATTATCAGTCAGCTGTGGCAGCTGCGGGGTACTAATGAGGAAAGCTTCTGGGCCTCCATCCCTTTAGACATGTTTCTATTGGAAATATCTCACCAAAAATGATTTTTTTTGTTGCAGGGGATGCCTGAAATCTGACTTGTATCTTAGGGAGACTTCTGGGAAAATTGGTGAGCCAATTACACAAGCAGGAAATTATGTTTCTGGGGAGTGGTCAGTACTCATTCTGTGTACAGAACAACTCCAGGTAGCCATATTGCTTTGCATTTAGAGAAAATTACATTGGCTGCAGATTGAAAAGGAAAGGTAATTTATAATAACAATAACAATATGACTTGTATCGCAATTGTACACGCTATATTATTTTTTCTTTGTAGCCATGCCCCCTTAAGAGTTGCTGATTGTAGTGGTTCAACTGTCACTCTCCCCAGCCATTTATACTCTCCAGTATATACACTCCAGTCTTCTCTCCAGCACTAACTCTTGCTTAAAACCTCTTATCCTTCACTCCTCCAACACTTCACTTGCTGCACACCGTTACTCCACCAGCACTTCCCTTGTTGCAGACTGTTTCACCTCCAAACCAGCTAGCACCGCATGCTTAGGCCTGACACTAACTCAGCCAGACCTCAATGAACTGCCTTTTGCGGACAGGGACCTTGGGCCCCTGTGGTGTAGAAATAGTTTCGGTGCTAGCTGTCCTCAGTTCAGCTACCAATCCCAGATAGCTATCTTCAGGCCCTGCCAGCTAGCCTGGCTGCAATGACCTCTCTCCACTGCCCTTTCCACAGTCCTTTCTTCTGGTTCTGCACCCATCTCAAACTGCAAACTCCCAGTTCTCTCAGGTGTGCCTCCCCAGTCCTCCTGACTGGGCCTCATTCACCGGGACTTCACTTGCTGCAACCAGTTGTCCTCCCTGGAGTCTCTTAGCAGTGTTCTCTCCCACTGTCCACCACCTGCTCTCTCATGTGCCTCTCTTTCAAGGATCTCTTCTCTCCTCCTGGATTCACCTGAGCCCCAGCCCAAAGTCAACTCCCCCAGACTGGGGAGCTCTCGGTAAAAGGATTAAAAAAGTATAGGGGTAATATGTACCCCTTAATCATTCATAGGGGTAGTGTTATTTGGGGGCCACTTTAATATTAAAGTGTTTTTTACCAGATTCTGATAAGCCCTCACCTGCAGACCCCTACAGACATGCCTACGCCATTTTTTTTTTTGCATGGAATCCCCCTTGACATCCAGGCCAGACCATAATCAAGGGTAGGATCTGGTATGCAATTTTAAGGAGAAAGCTATTCACGACAGTTAAAACTGTTGCTTATAACACTGACACTACTCTGATGACAGTATGTAAAAAAAGTGTAAAAAAATTTAATAAATAATTATCTATTTATTTACATGCTGTCACCAGTCATCATCAGCACACCAGTCATGTTATGATGCTGTACTGCACTGTTGACAGTATGTAAAAAAAAATGTGAAAACATGTATTTAATTTGTTAATTTTCCAAAAAAATTGTGACAAAAAATGTGACAACTTCAAAAAACTTGCCATGCCTCTTACTAAATACCTTAGACTGTCTACTTTTCAAACACTGTCCTTTGGGGGGGGTATTTCTACTTTCCTGGCATTTAAGGGCCTCAAGAAATGAGATAGGCCATCAGTACATAAGGATTGAACATTTTTCAAATATACAGTATATACCATAGTTTTTAGACTCTATAACTTTCACACAGACTAAATAATACACACTGAGTTGGGTTATTTTTACCAGAAGAAAATGTAGCAGACTACATTTTGGCCTAAATTTATGAAGAAAGATTATTTATTTGCAAACGTGTTTTATTTTTAACAAGTTTTTGAAGTCTTTTTTCATTTATGTAGCAAAAGATTAAAAAAAAAGTTTTGATTAAATACCATCAAAAGATAGCTCTGCGAAAAGATGATTGAAATTTCATTTGGGTGCAGTGTTGCATGACCGAGCAATTGCTAGCACAGAGCTGAATAGAAAAACATGTCCTGGTCATGAAGGGGTAAAACCTTTCAAAGTTGTTAAAGACTTACTTTAATCATTATTAAAATCACTGCCCCCCAACAAACTGATTGGTACATGTACCTCCAGGACAGTGCTCAAATGACATTTGTTTTGCAATGCATTTCCTATTTGTCTAAAAGACATGGTCATTATTTTTTTTTATTATTACTATTTAGTTCCCATTGATTTCCATGGGTCCAGATTCAGCATCTGAACTTTAGTGTGTTCTGCAAACCTACCCTGAACTGAACCCAGTTATGCTCAGTTCATCCCTACTTCTTAACAGAAAGTTAGGCATCTGGAACCCTGCAAAAGCATCTTTTCAGAAGTTACTGGAAGTAATAAAGGCTAAAAAGAAAAAAAAGAGGTATAAAATCCTAGGTAGGATATTCATTTTAATGATGGTGGCCCTGCCGAACCAGGAAAAGAGACCAGAGGGCCTATAGAGGCGTATAGGTCAGTTAGGGATACTGGGAGTTGGATACCCAGGTAGGTGATTGTGCGGTTGTTCCAAGCAAACGGGAAATTAGTTTGGCATTGTTTACAGGTTTCAGGAGATATTCAGGGCATTGGATTTTGAAAAATTTATTTGAAGGTTAGTCAGGGTCTTAAAAGTGGTATAAAATAATCTTTAAAACAGACTAAAATATCACACTAAACAGCGCTAATGTTGAGCAAAATAAAATAGACATGTGGCCAACTACACATGAAAAAAGTCCATGTTTTGGGGGGCGGAGCCGGCAGCCAGAGCTCATGGACGTGTGAGAAGAGAGCTCTGATACACCGGGTGATCCCAGCGGCTCACAGCACACCAAAAACAGCGACCAAGCACAGAAATTAAGAGAGGAGAGAGAGGGGAACACAGCGGGCACAATGTTTAAACGCAAGGAGAGAGAGGCACCCCGAAAATTGACGGAATTCTTCCGCCTCGCTGAGGGCCGAAAAATCCAAGATGGCGCCGGCGCCGGGAGCCGTTCTGCCAGCTCCACAGCACAGACAAACAACAATCCGACGCCATCCTCGGGTGAGTCACACATAAATGATAACCCCTTATCATCCTCCCCATTCTGCAGCCCTGTTAAACAAAAAAGGAGGATTGGGGAAGGAGGGGGAAATGAGGATGAGACAGAAGCAGCAGGGAATGAAATGGATGAATCATCCACACAGGCAGAGCAGCTAGATGCATTCCCCACCTCAGGTCAACCCATCATTGATACCACAATGAAAGAGATGCTGCAGACACTAAGGGGAGCTCTTCAATCTGATATGGCAATGTTTATGAATAACACAAAAAGGGAAATCTCAGCTATCAGCAACAGAGTGGAATATGTAGAGAATAAAATGGAGGAGTTCACCCTGGCACACAATGAACTGGTAGATGCCCACTTTGAAGTAGAAGATGAAATCAGGGCTATGCGCCTCAAAATGGCAGATATGGAAGATCGGGCCAGAAGGAACAATGTCAAATTCAGGGGGATCCCTGAGACGGTCAAACCCGCAGAGATTACTACCTACCTGCAAAAGCTCATGATGACTGTCCTCCCTTCTCTTAGCCCAGCAGACATCACTATCGACAGGGCACACAGACTGCCAAAACCATCCTTCCTGCCTGAACAATTACCTAGAGACGTGATTGCAAGAATTCACTTCTACCACATAAAGGACCAACTCATGCGATTTGCAAGACAGCATCCCTCTCTTCCTGATCCTTACGCTGGTATCGCACTTTATGCAGACCTGTCACAAGCCACCCTGTCAGCCAGACACAACTTAGTACCTATCACTAAGATCTTGCACAACAATAAGATCCTCTACAAATGGGGGTTCCCTGCAAAACTTCTGGTTGAAATGAACAATGAATCCCATGCGATAACATCAATCGAAAAGGGCCTGGACCTCCTCCGAAAATGGCGCCTACTTCCAGCAGACGCAATACCTGAGGACCCTAAACCACAATATCCCAGACGCAACAACCAACGTACAACTAAGAAATATCAGCAGCATGCTGCCTAAAGCTATATTACTAGAAGATATTTCCTTTCAGTGAGTACTCTCCTCTCATGATTACCATCTGGCTAATTTTGGTACTATGCAACCCTCTAGGAAGTTACCCTTTACAATCAACCACCCGATGTTCGGCTGATTAAGGGTTTACCTTTTTAAACCCCCTACATTAGTTACGAGATGATTCCCGTGACCTACTACCCGCAATACCTGCGGCCTACGCTTCATTACTTGTCAAAAGTTCAAGTTTGTTCAGTTACACTGTTCCCTCACAAGGCTATGAGGACATTGCTTTCTCAAATTCCATGCATCTTGACCATGCTCAACAGCTCCACTCCAATCCCTGGAATTACCACTAGATGGCACTGCTGCGCAACTTTCCACAAGAATGAATCTTAAACTGATGTCATACAATGTGAGAGGTTTGAATAGTCCCTACAAGAGAAGAGCTCTTTGGAAGTCCGCATTGGAAGAGAAGTGTGACATTCTATGCGTACAAGAAACTCATTTCAACAATGATAACTCCCCGAAATGTACACATCCCAAATTTCCGCACGTATATATGGCCAAGAATACGACAAAAAAGAACGGAGTGATGATTGCTTTCAAGGACACACTAACCTTCTCTCTTTTGCAGGAACATGTTGATCCCCAAGGTCGATTTCTGATTGTAATCGCAGAACTGAACCATGTCACGTATACGATAGTCAACTTGTATGCACCTAATGTTAGAACTCTCAGGTTTGTTCGCAAAGTGATAGGTAAGGCAAAAAAGGTGCAAAAAGGCAACTTAATAATATGTGGTGATTTTAACTTGATTATGAGCTCAGAGTTAGACGTGTCCTCGATGGCTTCTAAGAAGCGTCCCTCTCTAGACTCGCTGTGCCACGAAGAGAGGCTCTATGACCCCTGGCACTGCCTTAGAACCACCGAGAGAGACTACACATTTTATTCAGCTGTACACAAGAGCTATTCTAGAATAGATTTCTTCCTCACCGATCTGTATACTCTGCAAAATGTAGTAAGGGCTGACATCCACAGTATCACATGGTCTGACCACGCCCCAGTGACTATTGAGATTGTGGATGCCAATAAACACTCCCACAAACCACTGTGGCGTAACAACACATTTCTTCTATCACACCCCGAAATTAGGGACGAAATTGCAGCAAAAATTAAAGAATTTTTTCATTTCAATACTAATGAAGATTGCTCGCCTATGACTATCTGGTGTGCGCACAAAGCATTCGCTAGAGGCGCCCTCATTCAGGTAGCCTCTAGGGAAAAGAAAAAGAAACAGCAGCGCATGACAAAATTACTTGAGAAGATAGCAGATTTAGAAGCGCAACACAAAAATCCTGCTACCTCCTCAAGGGAAATTCTCAAAAATCTCAATGATTGTCGAGAAACAGTAAGACAGGAAATTAGAGCGGACTATGATACCTTTTTTAAAAAACTCAAACTCTCCTACTACTCCCAAAACAACAAAGCAGGTAAAATCCTAGCCTCCCAGCTCAAAAAGAAACAGGCAAGATCTAATCTCAAAAATATCAGACATCACAAAACAAAAATAATATACCAAAATCCCAAAGATATCGCCAACGCCTTTAAAGATTATTATGAATCCTTATACAATCTCAAAAATGACCCAAACACTTACCAGCCCTCGGACACAGAGATTGAACAATTCTTGCAGAATGTTCATCTTCCCTCGATTGACAAAACTACTCTACAAAAAATTAATGCCCCCATCACACTCACTGAGGTTGAATCCACTATCCGATCTCTACCCATGCACAAATCGCCAGGAGCAGACGGATTCTCCACAGAATATTACAAGGCTTTCTCCGCCATCCTTGCCCCTGAACTGGTAAAAATTTAAAATATAGCAGCCTCTGACGGCGCCTTCCCAAAAGAAATGCTCCAAGCTATCATTATCACTATCCCTAAACCTGGTAAAGATATTTCAGACCCACAAAACTTCAGGCCTATTTCCCTACTAAATTCCGACTTAAAGATATACGCAAAAATATTAGCAAACAGACTTATGGAAATAACCCCCTCCCTTATAGGACTCGACCAGGTAGGCTTTGTGAAGGGCAGACAGGCACCAGATGGAACAAGAAGGATGCTTGACCTCCTGCATATATCAGAACTAAGCAGGCAGCCCAGCATCTTTTTAGCATTAGACGCAGAAAAAGCCTTCGACAGGGTCCATTGGGGATACCTGTCCAGGACATTACTCAAATTTGGCCTATCAGGACTAATACACTCAGCAATTATGTCTCTGTACTCAGATCCATCTGCAAGAGTCTTCACCTCTAGTTTGCTATCTGATCCTTTTGCACTAACCAATGGTACCCGACAAGGATGCCCACTGTCCCCAATTATCTTTTCTCTGGTCATAGAACCACTAGCAGAGTCTATCAGAGCAAATGACAAAATAGAAGGCATTAAAGTCGGCTCTGTCTACCATAAAATAGGTTTGTTTGCTGACGACATAATTCTTTCCCTATCAAAACCAGCAACTTCTTTACCCATTGTCAAAACACTATTACATACATTTGGAAAAATCTCTTTCTACAAAGTTAATACAACCAAAAGCTATGCACTTTCTCTCCATATACCAAACAATACCAAAACAAGATTAAAAAGTATTTTTCCCTGCAACTGGGACCCCCCTTCCATCACTTATCTTGGGGTGCAGCTAACTTCCTCTTCCTCCAAAATATACTCACAAAACTTCCCTCCATTAATAATTAAAATAGAAGAGGAACTACTTCAAATTAATAAACTACATCTATCCTGGTTGGGGAGAATAGCTGCATACCAAATGCAAATATTACCAAAACTACTATACTATTTTAGATCACTACCCATACCAATTCCCCAGAAATTTTTTACACAACTGGAGAAGTGCCTGAAAATGTACATATGGGGAGGAAAAAAACCCAGAATAGCACTGGCCCACCTATATAAACCTAAACATCTAGGGGGGGTAGGACTACCGAATGCACAGACATACTATAAAGCTGCACTACTGGATCAAATGAAATACTGGTTCTCCTGCCAAACTGACAACCGTTGGTCAGATATTGAACGCACAGTAACACCAGGCCATGACCTCCCAGCGTTGGCAACAGCAGCATGTATACACTACAGACCAGAAACCCCACCTTACTTAACTATACAAGCAACAATAGATGCCTGGTCCTCCTTAGTGCATAACCACCTTACAGACACCCCAATTAAAAAACTAAATATCCCACTAGCATCTTATGAACACCTAATCCCAAACTTCTCAGTCCAAACATGGAAAGCCTCGGGATACAACTTCGCTACACCTGCTCCACAACATCAAAATGCGATAGATAAATATAGAACATATCAAATACAGCACTACAAAAGCAAAAACCCTCCACGACAAATAACTATACCACAGGTTCTGTGGGACTTCCTCTTAAGCAAATCCTCCAAAACTAGAAAGGGAATATCGCTCTTTTACAAATTTACCACCCCCCTTTACTTGCAATCCAAGTCCCCCAATATGCTAAAATGGGAATTTGAATTGCAAAAAGAATTCTCTTTGTCCCAATGGCATGAAGCGATAAAATACAATCATAAATCTTCAGCATGTGTAGATCACTGGGACAATGCACAAAAACTCTTACATAGATGGTACATAACTCCGTATAGACTAAACAAAATGGATCCTAGTAACACACCTCTTTGTTGGAGAAACTGTCAAGCTATTGGCAATATCCTCCATATATTTTGGAACTGTGCAATTATCAAACCTTTCTGGTTAAAGATACAGAAACTAATTAGAATTATCACCAGCTCTAACTGTGACATTAGCCCTGCTCTTGCTCTTCTGAGTCTAGGTATCGAAAATTATCCTCCCTTGATGAGAAAAGTTGTAACACATGTTTTATTTGCAACACGTATAGCAATAGCTAAAGGGTGGCGAACGTCAACACCTCCTGAGTTTGCAGAAATAGTTTCCAGAGTGAACACACAATTCACTATGGAAAAAATGTTAGCATATAAAGAAAGGAGAGCCCCAAACTTCCACAAACACTGGGAGGCTTGGAGTTCCTCTAAATATGCCTCCTCACATGGATGACAGTTACAGTTACCCCAGATTCTCCACTACTGAAATATAACCATCTAATGTCTAGTGGTATAACACACTGTTGAGTATGGTCAAACAAGAATTGGTATTATAGTTAGCACACACTACAGCAACATAACACAACTTACCTCATATTAGGAAAACGAGAAAGTATAACAAATGTATTTTAGTCAATCTAAGTTACTTAGTAATATAGGTTAACAACAAGCTTACAAGGAACTTATATAATAATATGTTGGAGTGGACCCTCAGTAAGGTCCTCTCATGGCTAACTTTGAAATTCTATGCAAAAAGTCTGTTACAGTATGTACCCACTAGGGGTGACAGACTCGAGAATTGCACAATGACACAATGTAAACATTTCTTAGTACCTTTACCAGTTAAGCTGTTTTACATTTCTAAAGTAATAAGTTCATGAATGTCAAACAAATTGCACATGTGTGAAATGTATAATCTACTTGCATTCTGAATTTTGTATATTCTGCAAATACACCAATAAAAATCTATTGTTTAAAAAAAAAAAAAAAGTCCATGTTTTAGAGTGGTGAAAAGTTCAGAATGTAGTACAGAAAGTGTTCAACAGGTGATCATGAACAAACGTCACAGCGTGCACCTTCACCGATCAGTCCAAATTTCACCCTGTGTGAACACACTCCCCTCAGGGGGTTAAACTCACCAGAGCTAAAATAATAATAAGCCTCCAAAAAAAGAAGACCCATCCACGCCACAAGCTGCTGCTACCACCACTCCGGAGGGATCCCAGATGCTCAGGGCTCACAATGAATCAGATAACAAAAGAGAAAAGCACATAGCGTAATCCTGTTTATTAAACATCACACAAAGAAACCCCCCTTCCCTCGTGGCTTACGTGGCTAACACGACGTAGAAAGTGACGTTTGCGCTCCACCTCAGCCTGTCACACAACCAGGAAGTGGACGGCAGTTCTTAGACAGCTGAGCCGGCTGATGCGGTGAAGTAAACGCTCCTTACAATTTGCTGTGTTGATTGCATTACTAATGTACGAATCTTTATTGAAGGGGGGTTTCTTTGTGTGATGTGAGGGGTTTATATTTAATAAACAGGATTAAGCTATGTGCGTTTCTCTTTTGTTATCTGATTCATTATGAGCCCTGAGCATCTGGGATCCCTCCGGAGTGGTGGTAGCAGCAGCTTGTGGCGTGGATGGGTCTTCTTTTTTTGGAGGCTTATTATTATTTTAGCTCTGGTGAGTTTAACCCCCTGAGGGGAGTGTGTTCACACAGGGTGGAATTTGGACTGATCGGTGAAGGTGCACGCTGTGACGTTTGTTCATGATCACCTGTTGAACACTTTCTGTACTACATTCTGAACTTTTCACCACTCTAAAAAATTTACTTTTTTCATGTGTAGTTGGCCACATGTTTATTTTATTTTGCTCAACATTAGCGCTGTTTAGTGTGATATTTTAGTCTGTTTTAAAGATTATTTTATACCACTGTTTATCATATTTTACGTAATATTTTTAAACGGCTGCTTTTTCCGCTTTGTGGCTCCGTACCTTTTGCGTACTAGCAAATTGGGCGGTACTTATATATACTTATATTTTATCAATTATTTCTGCATTTGAAACAGCATCCTGTCCTGGCGCTGAGTGGTGTATTAGAGGGCCCGGTTCAAACACCTCTTTTGTCTAGGGTCTTAAAAGTGTTGAAATCTTTGAGTAGATTAGGGAGTGTCGTGAGCGGTTCTGCGAGAAAAAGGAGGATATCATCTGCAAAGGCTGCTAGTTTGTAGGTACGGTGTTTAATGTCTATGCCCTTGATATCTGGGTTAGCTCTGAGACGTCTAAGTAGTGGTTCAAGGGTAAGGACGAATATTAGAGGGGAAAGGGGGCAGCCCTGGCGGGTTCCATTCGAAATAAAGGAGGCATCCAACAGGTGGCCGTTTACTCAGACTCTAGCTGTGAGGTTGGAATATAGCGCTAGTATGAAGTTTAGCAATTTGGCAGGGAGGTCAATGGCCTTTAAGGCCTCTGTCATGTAGTCCCAGACCACCTTGTCGAATGCCTTCTCCGCATCGAGAAAAAGTAGGAATCCTTGGTTGTGGGTAGAAGTGAGCCAGTGGTGGACGTTGATGGTTTTAAGAGTATTGTCTCTTGCCTCTCTTCTTGGAATGAAGCCGACTTGATCAAGATCAACCAGTTGGGGGTGCAGGGGGAGAAGCCGTTTCGCTAAAGTTTTGGTGTACCATTTGAGATCTATGTTGAGCAATAAAATGGGTCTGTAACTGGTGACCATTGCGGGATCCTTTCCTGGCTTTGGGATAATTGCTATGTGGGCATTTAATAGTTCTCGCGGGGGTTCCGTGGGGGTTGCAAATGTATTAAAGGCCAACAAGAAAAAGGGGGTGAGGATATCTGCATAGGTTTTGTAGTATCCTACGGTCAGACCATCGGGGCCGGGGCTCTTGCCCGTTTTCACTTGTTTCAGTGCTAGGTCAACTTCGTCTTTTTTCAAGGGGGCGTCTAGCTCTTGTGCCGTGGATTCAGAAATTGGAGATGGACTGTATTGTTGCAAGAATTCCACTATCATTCGTTTTCTCGTGGTTTCATCTATGGAGGGATCTGTCTGGGAGAGGTTGTATAGTTGAGAAAAATATTTCACAAAACTGTTTGGCTATGTCTGGGGTTGAATTAAGTTTGCGTCCTGATGCGTCTGTTATTGAGTGTACAGTCGTGGTAGCCTTTTTAGCTTCTAGGGCATTTTAAGCATTTTACTGGCTTTATTACCATATTCATAAAAAGTTTTCTTGGATAGGATATATCTGTGCCGTATTTGTTTGCCCAGTAGTTCTAATAGATCAGATCTGGCTTGTATAAGGTCATTCAAAGTGTCTAGGGCTTGCGAGCGCTCATGTGCGTTTTCTAGTTTACGGATCTTATCCGTAAGTTCCGTGTAATGTTTCCGTCTTTCTCGATTAAACTTCCACCTGCCTTCTTCTTGACTCTCTAGAAAGTTTGCACAGAATTTATTTGGGACAAGCTACGCCCGAGACTAAGCTATATGAGACTTACCGCCCCCAAACTTAAGGGAGGCATAGGTCTCCCAGATATACGAAAATACCAACAAGCATGCCACCTCGCTAGGATCATTGACTGGAACATACATTCAAAACATAAAGACTGGGTTCAACTAGAACACTCCTGGTCTACACTCCCACTAGTACAACTCCCATGGATTTCCCCACAACACACCCCTCCTGGATGTAAGCTCCATCCACTTATTAACCCAACACTTCAATCCTTTCGAGCTGCGTGCGACAAACACAAAATCTCCTCGCTCCTGGGCCTGATGACACCACTAAAACATAACCCTGATTTTACACCAGGGATGCATGCATCCTTTATGAAAGATAATTGGCCATACCCACATATCATACCCACATATCAGAGCAGAACATTTCTTTTGAAGATGGCCACCTTCTCTCCTAAGCCGAATTTGCCAACAAAATATCCTCAGACTCGTTCCCCTTCTGGACGTACATGCAACTTGGACACTTTACCAGACCTAAACCCCAACCTGATTGGTCCAGACACACTACCACCTTTGAATCTTTATGCTTAAAAGAGGAACCCCAGAGTCACCTGATTTCTTATACCTACACCTTGCTGTTCTCGGACCAAAATTCCAAGCTACACTGGGCCAACCAGAAATGGGAACAGGAACTATCAATTGATCTTACAGAGTTAGAGTGGGAAAACATATACACACACATCTATAAGGGAATGGTAAACATACAGACACAGGAGAATGCCTTCAAAGTACTCTCCAGGTGGTACAGAACTCCCCTCAAACTACACCACATCCACCCTTCGCTATCTCAACAATGCTGGAGGTGCAAAACGGAGACTGGCTCTCTCTTACATATCTGGTGGACATGCCCGAAACTCCAACCCTTCTGGAAGGAAGTTCACAAGCTTATTACCCAAATCACCACGTACACACTTGACTACACTCCTGCACAATTCCTACTCCGCCACACGACGACCCCAACGCATGCCTACTTTTGTTCCTTAGCCATGCACATGGTTAACGCAGCTAAGATGTGCATCCCTTCAAATGGCGCTCCCCTGATCCACTATCTATAACAGACTGGTTTAAACGTATACAAAAAATGGCGGAAATGGAAGAGCTAATACATCAAGCAGAGGACACACCCACCAAGTTCACTAAAACATGGTCATGCTGACCATACTTCACCACCACAGAGGATGACAAAAAGGTCCTGATCTGAAGGATCTGCGAGAGCTGTGGCAGGGATAAAAAGAAAATCATGCCCCTACCCCCAGCATCCCACTTCTTCCCCCCCTCCCCCTCCTTGCGAGATGCCACACTACAGCACAACAAGGGGTGACCCCTTATATAATCCCCTTGTTACCCTCCACCCCCTCCTCCTCACACTACTTTGGCATTCCCCTTTACCTTGATCCTGGTCCTCATATGGAATATTACTAAAGCAAGCCATATCGCTGTATCAAACAGTGGTTGGAAATTAAACCCAACCTCAATTATCTATTGATCCCCAACACGACAAAAAAGGATATACCTACTGGCCTACAAAGACAAACTTGAATAATATGTTTTGACACGTATGCCTTGAGATACCACTCTGTACATCGATATCTTTACATATGCATGTTTTTGACAGCGGCTGCGTTCGCATTCATAAATCACCTCTTATTCTTCTGTTATTGTGATTTATATCTTCAATAAAAAGTTTAAAAAAAAAAAAAGAAAAAAAGGCTTAAAAAAATGGGTAAGATTCTGCCTTTGTTAACCACTTCAATACAGGGCATTTATACACCTTCCTGCCCAGACCAATTTTCATCTTTCAGCGCTGTCGCATTTTGAATGACAATTGCGTGGTGATGCTGCACTGTACCCAAACTAAACTTTTATCATTTTGTTCCCACAAATAGAGCTTTCTTTTGGTGGTATTTGATCACCTCTGCAGTTTTTATTTTTTGCTAAACAATAAAAAAAGACTGAAAACTTTGAAAAAAATAAAAGTTTTGCTTTTGTTTCTGTTAAAAATTTTTGTAAATAAGTAAGCTTTCTCTTTCACTGATGGGCACTGATAAGGCGGCACAGATGAGGTGGCACCAATGAGCAGGCACTGACGGGCACTGATATGCGGCACTGGTAGGCGCACTGATGGGTGGCACCGATATGCAGCACTGATGGGCACTGATAGGCGGCACTGATGGGCACTGATAGGTGACACTGATGGGTACTGAAAGGCTGCAAAGATGGGTTCTTATGGGTGGCACTGATAGGCGGCACTGATGGGCACTGATAGGCTGCACTGATACGTGGCACTGATGGGCACTGATATGAGGCACTGATAGGCATCCCTGGTGGCACTGGCAGTGGTAGGCATGGGAGTGGGCATTGATTGGCAGCTACCTGGGAATTGATTGGCAGCTGCCTGGGCACAGATTGGTATTTCCCTGGGGGTCTAGGGGGCATACCTGGTGGTCCAGTATGGATGGCTTCCCTGGTGGTCCTGGGCCACTTCCCTGGTAGTCCTGGGTGGGATCTGAGGGGGGGCTGTGCTGATAAACAATCAGCACAGACCCCCCCTGTCAGGAGAGCAGCCGATCGGCTCTCCTCTACTAGCGTCTGTCAGACGCGAGTGAGGAAAAGCCGATCACCGGCTCTTCCTATTTACATCGTGATCAGCCGTGATTGGACACGGCTGATCATGTGGTAAAGAGTCTCAGTCAGAGGCTCTTTACCTAGATCGGAGTTGCGGTGTGTCAGACTGACACACAGCAACAACGATCGCCGCGATGTGCGCCCCGGGGGCTTAATATGCTGATCACGTCATATGACGTCCAGTCAGGATATTGAAACCACTTTGCCGCCGTCATTTTGCTATATGGCGGGCGGCAAGTGGTTAAGCTATTTGCTGCATGTATCTATGTACTCCTGTATTTTCCTGGAGATTAGTTTAAAAGTATTTTTTTATGCTGTCAGCCAGACATGTGCAAGACATTGCTCTAACCACCACCAAAGTGACTTTTTGCCTCTTTAGAAATTAATTAGACACACATTTAGACACAACACTGATAATGTTTATCAAGTGATCTGCAGTGTTCAGTGAGTGGAATACCGTTAATTAAATTCTCTGCTCTTTCAGAGCCAAGCTTACAGGGTCTTATGAATTTAGAAGACTGCAACAAAACAAAAGCCATACTACAATATAATGTTCAGATTGTATCATACATTCAAATCTTTGTTTGCGGTGTTGTTCAGAGACTTTGGAGGTTTGAAATTAAATTAACCACCAAAATATTTCTAATTAATGGGGATAGGTGATTATATACACTATATTACCAAAAGTATTGGGATGCCTGCCTTTACAGACACATGAACTTTAATGGCATCCCGGTCGTAGTCTGTAGGGTTCAATATTGAATTGGCCCACCCTTTGCAGCTATAACAGCTTCAACTCTTCTGGGAAGGCTGTCCACAAGATTTAGGAGTGTGTCCATGGGAATGTCTGACCATTCTTCTAGAAGCGCATTCATAAGGTCAGGCACTGATGTTGGATGAGAAGGCCTGGCTAACGGTCTCTGCTCTAATTCATCCCAAAGGTGTTCTATCGGGTTGAGGTCGGGACTATATGCAGGCCAGTCAAGTTCCTCCACCCCAAACTCGCTCATCCATGTCTTCATGGACCTTGCTTTGTGCACTGGTGCGCAATCATGTTAGAACAGGAAGAGGCCACCCACAAACTGTTGCCACAAAGTTGGGAGCATGAAATTGTCCAAAATGTCTTGTTATGCTGACGCCTTAAGAGTTCCCTTCACTGGAACTAAGGGGCCAAGTCCAACCCCACACAGATTATTCTAACCTGTCCATTTACTATTTCCTTTAAAGCGGAGTTCCACACAAAAATGGAACGTCTGCTTTTCGGAACCCTCCCCCCCTCCGGTGTCACATTTGGCACCTTTCAGAGGGGGTTGCAGATACCTGTCTAAGACAGGTATTTGCACCCACTTCCTGGCATAGACTCCCATGGGAGTCTACGCCTCTTCCTGTCCCTGTCTCCTTGGAAACACACAGGTCCCAGGAGATAGCGGGGACCAGTTACGACGAGAAGCGAGACTCGTGCATTCGCAGTAGGGAACAGGGAAGTGAAACCGCAACGCTTCACTTCCTGATTCCCTCACCTAGGATGGCAGCGGCAGCTGCCGAGAGTCGAGCGAGTGATCGGCGTCGGCTCCCGACATCGCTGGACCCTGGGACAGGTAAGTGTCCATTTATTAAAAGTCAGTAGCTGCAGTATTTGTAGCTGCTGGCTTTTAATATTTTTTTTTAGGTGAACTCCTGCTTTAATGAGTCTCAAAGTGTCATCTGCAGTTGTTCACAGGTGCCCCATAGACTTTCCAGTCTGTGGAAAAATTGCTAAATTTGTAGTTATTCAGGACAAATTTTGAAAGAAAGAGCACTGAGCTAATATTTAAAACATAATGGTACATTAGCTATAGCCCATTCATAATGCACAGAGCACCTAATGCACAGGTAGCATGCAGAGGAGGAGGAAATGAACTGGCTAATGTTCAGGTCACCTACAGTATGAGGACGAGGAGGAAGAGTGGGTAATGTATAGGATAAGAGAGGTACTACAGAGACAGCATGGGGATACAATATATGAAGGGGGGGCTAAAGGATTAAAAAAGACTGTGCAATACAAATTGATAACACCCCCCTCCATACATACATAGATCCTTTAATTCATGAAATTCTCCTTCAGTTCAAAGTAAACCCTAGTAGTGTTTACATTTGTGATCACTGTCACTGGCCACCACAGCACTCACAAGGTAAAAAGCCACTTTGATTGGCTCTTTGCATTTTCCTTGAGATCTGTGCTGTCTAATGACAGTGAAACTGCAGGCATTGTACAGGTATATTCTACATGCACACAAGTAGTACAGAAAACACAATTTTTAAAGAGTGCTACAGAAATACTAGACCAACAACCTACTGGTAGTGAAGAGGACAGAAGATGTGACCCAGAGGGATGCCTGGGAATTTGGCAGCCAAATAAGATTTCCACTGTTCATTTGGAGGATAGAGATGTGAGTGGGTCCTGCTTATAGGATGATATGGAGGACTATATGCCTGCATTTTTAGCATTCTTAGCATTCTTATGAGTAATTTATTGGATTGTATGAAGTAGTGTTAAAGGTGATGCACAAGGTTGGTGCATTTTTGCTTCCTGTTATTCTAGTACAATTTGAAGACTTTCTAGATCTTAAGGGACCTGCAAGGATGTGAATGAGTTTATGA
Organism: Aquarana catesbeiana; assembly: GCF_042186555.1. Classification (NCBI taxonomy): domain Eukaryota; kingdom Metazoa; phylum Chordata; class Amphibia; order Anura; family Ranidae; genus Aquarana; species Aquarana catesbeiana. The sequence continues at coordinate 192,683,672 of NC_133333.1, read as the reverse complement.
CATCATGGAAATTAGATTAGTGAATGAGAAAGAGTTTTCTAGTCTAGTGTGTTTGACCTATAAGCTTTAACACTCGAGCACTTGTAGTGTTTGTTTTTTACCTACTGGGCTCAAAATGGCAAGTTAAGAAGAAGGGAATGCAAATAGTCAAAAGCGCCTTCCTCAGCATCAAGCTCCACCATTCAGGGAAAAAAATGCACCCCAACCCCCAAATTGTTGTTTGGAGCATCACTTTCCTTACCCACCAAACTGATTGCCCCCTTTCCTGTGGTTCTCATTCAAGTAGAAGGCAACCTGCTGCAACCAGCAACCTGTAGATCAAGCTGTCTTTTGACCCCGCCTCCCTCCCCTAGTTTTTGGACAACTAGCACCTTTGACACATTAGCCATCATTTTTTCCCAGCTCCCAATATCTACAAAATAGTTCTAGTGAGATGGGTCCTGGTTCCAATCACCTCTAAATGTGACTCTTCATCAGAGAGTGTGAACCCCATGCTGTGGTTAGTGTACCAGTGTTTCATCCAAGAGCAGGAAGCCTCAATAAAAGGTGGGGGAAGTTTAGAGTATCTGGAGAAGATAAAGAAAGAGTTACAACCAGAAGAGGTGGTCTGCTCTCAGACTTCAGTTAAGTTAAGATGATTGTGTGTAAGTTACTCAGCACTCAGTTACTATGCTTATGGATAGACTAACATTTAGAGAGAGAACTCAATGAATCCTGCTGGAAGATTTGGAAGGTTAAGTGAACAAATTGCTAAACTAAAGACAACCAGGGTTATTCAATAATTTCAGAGCCCTTACATAACACCTATCATTGTGGTTTGGAGGAAGAGCAGCTCTATTAGAATGTGTATTGACTACCGTACTTTAAACTGAACCCCCTTCAGGGCATCTCTGGACACACCATGGTTAAAAGTTCTTTTGCCCACACCATATGTTAGCAATTATTTTCTAGTTCTGTGTACATGCTACGTTTAGTTCATTTGTGACTACAAATTTATTTCTTCAGGGACCAGAGACTTTCAGTGGAGGACTCCTTTAACAAGCGGGAGTATCACAGCCCCAGCACTAACATCTTTTTGGCTGTGCTGAAGTTACTCCTTTTCTTCAACCATTTGATTGATAGGCTGCTGGCAAAGTGGAGAGATAAGGGGTTGGATTGCAGCATTTGGTGGCTGGACATTTAGCCCCATCCTTGTACCAACCTGAGCAGGAGACAGGAGCTTGGGGAAAAAGAAAGAGAGATTGGCTTCATGGATGTACAGGGGAAGAGCAAAAATCCCGAAGACATGCCAGTTACTGTCAGAAAGAGGCAGGAAAGAGATGGGCAGGCTGTCAGACTGGGGGGGGGGGGGACTTAGCAGTTAGAGAGCCAAGAAAAGCAGGGCCTGTTCTTCCAGTTGAGCTTCTACAACTGGAGCAATAGGCTAAGGGACAGAGAGCTGGGAAGGAGGAAGAGGGTTTATGCTAGAGAAGGAAGGCCCAGGGCCCTCTCACCTGACCCCCTAGAGATGTACCAGCAGTTTAGAGACCAGCCAAGGAGATGCAGCCTACATTCCTAAAGCACATTTATCTGGCCAGAGCCACTTGGGGCTACTTTTATCTACCTCCATCCAGCCCACAGGTGTAACTATTGGGGGGGGGGGGGGGGGACTGCTGACCATATGACATCTGCAAATAATTGGTGTGGTGTAGGGGTTTTGGCCACCTTTGTATGTATTAAACTTGCTCATTATCTTTGGAGCTTTGCAGCTGCTAGCAGAGCACTACCTACTGGACTACTTCACTTATTCTTTACCTGTGCATTATAATTGCTCTTGGTTAGAGATTGAGTGCTCCAATGCAGGGTTTTTATTTGATCCTCCACTGGCCAGTGGAGGGCCCAACTACAGTATATACTACAACTTATATAGGGCCCAACTACAGTAGCTAGGACATACTTTTCTTTGTATCCCCTCGCATAGACTCATTCTTTATATAATTTTTGTCAGTTGGAACATTCCATTTTCTACATCTGAGTGTGCTTGGCAAGGCCTTTAACAGTTTATAAGAGTGAACAAAAGTGATAGACCCCATCTTAATGCTGTTTGTTCCAGTATTTGATAATGGGTTAATCCTGGCATTGTTGAATCTGTTAAACCAGGACTTCTCTTTAAGGTCTCATTAAGATCTGTGGATTCAAGAAATCAACGCAAAAACTCACATTTCCACACACTTGCCCATAATGTACAAAATATGCTTGTGGTGCAATTAATTGTAATGACACCCCAAACACAGCTGGAATTGTATGCTTTGTCACGCAAATAATGCGTGGTTAAAATGAAACAACCCACAAAGATCAGAGGACCTTGTTACACTGCATACAGGGCAGCCCATTCAAGTGAAAGGGTCGCACTATGCTGTCCCTCACAAAAGGGCAAAAAAATGTGCATTAGTATGACACACAAGTGTGAATGGGGCCTTAGAGCTTCCTCCAGCTTCAGTAAAGACTTTTTTTTATCACTACTGAGTTGTCAGGAGTTATGGGTGGGCCACCACTGGTCAAAATGAACCCAACATTCCAGCAGATGCTTAGGGAGTAAGTGCTACACTAAACACAGTGTTAATTACACATTTGGGACCAATTTGTAATTTTCATATGATCCCTTGATCTCTTTAGTTCTATCATTATGTTCAAAAACTATAAATGTCACTAGCATTGATTATTTACCTGTCTGTTCAATTATGCATCAAACAGCAGCAGAAATAAAATGCCTTAACCACTTAGCCACTCTAGAATCTGCCAAAAACCAAGAGAAAAATCACATAATTACGTAATATAACTGGATTTACATGTAGTAGTTAGGGAGGATTTAATGTATGTTTCTTTTTTCTTGAGATATATTGGTGGTGGAAACAAAAACCTTTCCCTGCTAACCTGCTGACAGCAGAATGTAAACAACCATGTAGGCTTTAAAAATGTAAAAAAAAAAAAACGTGCCCCCCCCTCCCCAATCCATACCAGGCCCTTCGGATCTGATATGAATCTTAAAGGGAAACCCAATGCCAGGATTAAATAAAAAAAGATGTGAGGTCCCCCCCCAAAATCTGGCATTCATTTAAAAAAAAAAAAAAAAAAAAAAAACAGCGTGGGGTCCCCTCCCTTTGTACCTGGTATGGGCTTTAAGGGTAACCCCACACCAATTAATTTTTTTAAGAAATGATCTGGGGTTCCCCTAAAATCAATACCAGACCCTTATCCAAGCATGCAGCCCAGCAGGCCAGGAAAGGGGGGAGGGATGAGGAACGAGTGCCCCCCTTCCTGAGCCCTCAACATGGGGGTGCTTTTGGGGAGAGGGCCCCCCAAAGCACCTTGTTCCTATATTGATGAGGACAAGGGCATCTTCCCCACAACCCTGGCTGGTGGTTGTGGGAGTTTGAGAGCAGGGGCTAATTGGAATCTTGAAGTCCCCTTTAATAAGAGGGCCCCCAAATCCCAACCCCTCCCAATGTAAATGAGTATGGGGTACATAGTACCCTTACTTATATACCAGAAAAAAGTCCCCCAAGATAGACCCAACGTCAATCACAAGGAACACTGCAAGGAAAACAAACTCCCACCACTCGCCAAATATGCGTGCTCCCAGAGGAGGAGATCTTGCACTCCAGCATAAAGACTTATGTATACATTTATTATTTTCACTGGTGTGAAAGGCAAGATCACCCACGCCTCCACACTCCAATGTGTGTGCTTCTCTCAGGAATGAGCTTAATCTAAGATTAAGCCCATTGTTGAACGAAACACATTAGAGGATGGAGGTTTGATATTACCTTTTACAACAAACATTTGCTTTTATTCTAGAGTGCAACACCCCCCCCCCCTTTATTCTACAATGTTTGCCTAGTTTGAAATTGATCATATAGTGAAGTCCAGATTCCTGTAGGACTTGGCACCCTTATCTTTAATAAAGTAAATTAGAATCCACATTCTGTACCTAGGAAGGATATATTTCATGGCCCAACTCCAGCTTTTTTTGTTAAAGTGTTACTAAACTCAGGACCCTGCATTCACTATATCTAGTCTCCCACAGTACAATGAAAATGGAAGTGCAATATTTTAGTAAATATAAACTGCTAAATACCTTTTTCATCAGCAGTTAGAGCAGTTTTGTGACCTCTATCGGTGTCTGGTTAAAGCTTGTAAGAGGAGTTTTCATTCTGCTCTGATTGTCCTATAAGGCTGCAGGACCCTCTATCTGGACAGTGCTGATTGGCCCTGTGCTGATCACATGCACTATCTCAGAAAAAAACTATTTAGCAATACACACCAAACTAAGCATGCACAGCTTGTCCTCTAGCCTTTGTTTTATCAGGAGATGGTTTGGTTTGGGGACTGTGGAAGAAGGGGAGGAACAGAGAAGACAGGATCAAACAGCTTTTTTACACAATGCATAGGATTAACCCCTTAGGTTCTTCAGTGAGTATAACAAGCATGCTTTACTGCAAATACAGACTGATTTTTACTGTTGTGGGTTTCGTAACACTTTAAATAATTCATATATTTTTTGCCATGACCAAGCACCGGACTACACATTCTCTTTTGTCTTCAGAGTTGACCAATGCTCAGCCTCATCCAACAGCTTCCTGTGAGCCCAGGCTGCAATGGACACAATCTCTGACCTCAGCATGGTTTCATAGCTTGAGCTCAAAGAACTGGTACACTGAATGGCAGTAACATGTTAGAACATTTTGATGCATAAGCACCTTTTTTTACAGCTTTAAAGATCACCCACACTTCAATGCAGCTAAGAAAGTACAGCACTTGTTAAGTGACCACATAGATGATGTTCTGTATTAGGGAATGCATGCTTAAGTTTATTCAAATTGAAATGAGGAGTGAGATACAGGGAGGGGAGTAGAAAAAAATGTTACGTTTTTATTTAAAAAAAAATAGGTTTTTATTAAGAGCTTTTCTTTATAGCTTGTGTTGGGATTTTGTTATTTTCTTAAAAAGGGCAAGCTGAAGTTAAAGATGCACCCTTTTATTTATTACATTTTATATGCAGTCATATTTCCTTTTATTGGAGAACAATGCTAATTAATATAAACGTATTCGGTATGAGAGGCCAGGTCTTTGTTATTCCCTTTGTTGTAATTTATTTTGCCTTTCTTGCCCCAGCAGGAACTGTATTATTTATTTGTTTGTCTCTGTATGAAAATGTCTGTCTTTCCATATTTCTATTTGTGCCTCTGATCAAAATCATTTATCCAAACAAGGGCACCCCTGATTAATTCAGAACATCAAGAAAATACACAGGGAATTGTGCCTGACAAATAAGTTAATGTCACAACCAAAGGAGATAAAAATGAAATGTGTGTGACTGAACATGTGCCTTATTAGAGAAGCAAGCTAATGAATGCATGAGATATCAAGAAATGTCATAATGTTTATTTTATATTCCTTTGCAGAATCTCCTGAGATTGGTTCCTAATATAATGACAGAATTTGAAGCATTATTCATATGTTTATTTACTTTACAGCATTTGTAAAGTCATTTTTTATCTTTTAAAATATCAATTATGTTATACGTACAATGATAATGCACAGAGCAGCTCCGATCCTCCTCTTCTTGGGTTCCCCACAAGCGCCCCTGGCTTCTCCTCTTCTCAGTGTGCCGTTGTAGTAAGCGGTTTCCTAACATGGCACACCTGAGGGTTCAATGTGGAGCCACGCTGCCTGCATCTATAGACAGAGACAGCGAGGCTCAGCCCTGGCCCCTCCTTCCTTGTCACAGGATTTCGCTGACAGCAAAGCCTGTGAGAGTGGGAAGAAGAGGAGAGAGTCACTGCAGGTGGTCACAGGGCTGGATCGAGTTTGGGCTAAAGTAAGTTTAAGGGGGGTGAGGGGGTGATACACATATTGAAATATTGTTTACCTGAATGCAGGGAATTTCCAACCACTTTAACAGCAACGATTAATAGTAAACCACTCTAACTGATGGAAGTAGCGAAATCAAGAGTTTCCACTTTATCAAAAATTCTGCTAAATCAGGATAATTTTTTATCAATATTTCACTACTTGAAGAGATTCATTGTATTCAATGAGGGAAGTGAAATGATAGGGGTTTTATAATGGTTTCTAAGGGTGCTATAGGATTTAAATAGCTTTGAGAGTTAAAGTGGTTCAAAAGGAAGAAGGTTTTTAGCTTAACGCATTAAATGCATTGAGATAAAAACACTTTCTGTGTGCAGCAGCCCCCTAATAGTTACCTGAGCCCCATCTTGATCCTGCAATGGTGCACTAAAGCATCGCTTGTCTGGGACTCTCCCTCATCATTGGCTGAGACAGCAGTGGATACCATTGTCTCCAGCTGCTGTCAATCAAAGACAGTGAGCCTATAAAGAGAGAGAGAGGGGGCGGTGCCAAGCCACGGCTCTGTGTCTGTGTCTGCTTGCTGTGGGGGCAAAAAAAGGAAATGTCCTTTGCGCTACTGTGAATAACTGTGGAAGGTGCCTGAGTGCAACACTAAAATAGTGATAATCTAAATGATTGCTGCAAAACCTGATGGTGTTCACAATAACACGCAGCAGTGAATGAAGAAATAAAGTGATCTCACGCAAAGTTAGAAAATCACAAAAAAACAATGGAATGAAATCCACTGATAAATAAATAATGTAACAAAAATAAATGCAATAGTAATAAAGCCCACGTCATTTTTTTTTTAAATTTTGGCCGGGGTTCCACTTAATATCCATATCAGACCTGAAGGGCCTGGTATGGAATTTAGGGGGACTCCTACATCATTTTTTTTTTTTTAATTTTGGTTCGGGGTTCCCCTTTGGGGAATTCCCATGCCATTTTTATCAATGAACTTCTATGTGTATTGTCGGCAATGCAATAGCCGCGGGTAGTTTTAAATGGGTTTTTTCCTTCAAAATGTCATTTTGCTGTCAGACTGTTCTAAACACAGGAAACATGCGCCCCTTTACAGGCATACTATAGACACCCCCCAGGTACGAAATTTAAAGGGATATTACACTTTTATTGTTTGACTTTAAGCATTATTAAAATCACTGCTCCTGAAAAAACGGCCGTTTTTAAAACTTTTTTTTGCATTGATCCATGTCCCCTGGGGCAGGACCCAGGTCCCCAAACACTTTGTAGGGTAATAACTTGCATATTAGCCTTTAAAATTAGCACTTTTGATTTCTCCCATAGACTTTTAAAGGGTGTTCCGCGGCATTCGAATTTGCCGCGAACACCCCAAATTGTTCGCTGTTCGGCGAACTTGCGAACAGCCAATGTTCGAGTCGAACATGAGTTCGACTCGAACTCGAAGCTCATCCCTAGAAGGGAACTCTTAAGGCATCATCATACATAGACATTTTGGACAATTTCATGGTCCCAACTTTGTGGGAACAGTTTGGGGATGGACCCTTCCTGTTTTAACATGACTGCGCACCAGTGCACAAACAAGGTCCATAAAGACATAGATGAACGTGTTGGGGTGGAAGAACTTGATTGGCCTGCACAGAGTCCTGACCTTAACCCTATGGAACACCTTTGAGATGAATTACCATGGAGAGTGTGAGCAAAGCCTTCTCGTCCACTTCAGTGCCTGACCTTATAAATGCGCTTCTGAAAGAATGGTCAAACATTCATATAAACACACTCCTAAATCTTGTGGACAGCCTTCCCAGAAGAGTTGAAGCCGTTATAGCTGCAAAGGATGAGCAAACTCAATATTGAATCCTACAGATTAAGACTAGGAAGTTCATGTGCATGTAAAGGCAGACGTTCCAGCATTTCTGAACGTTCAAGAAAATAATGCTTCTTGCTAAATCTTGATCTTTAAAGGGGTTGTAAAGGTTCATGTTTTTTCACCTTAATACATCCTATGCTTAAGGTGAAAAAACACCTGTCTGTGACCGGCCCCCCAGCCCCCCTGTTTTACGTACCTGAACTCTCAAACTTGTCCCACAGAAATGTGCTCTCTCTCTCTGCAGGGAGTTCTCAGGCTCTTGATTGGATAGATTGAGAGCAGCGCACCCATTGGCTGCCGATGCTGTCAATCAAATTCAATGACGGGGCGCTGGGGGCAGGGCCCCAGTCCTGCAATCGGCCTCTATGGATGCCGAATGCTGGACTCGGGAGCGCGCCCGCATGGTAATCCCTGGGAGAGTGCTTCTCCCAGGTAGTTATCTGATGTGGGGAGGAGCCGCGAGAGCTGCCGAGGGACCCCAGAAGAACAGGTTCAGGGCCAATCTGTGCAAAACATGCTGCACAGTGGAGGTAAGTATGACATGTTTGTTATTTTATTTTTAAAAAACCCAAACCTTTAGTGTCACTTTAAGTTTTGTTTGATAATTTCCATCTAAAAGGCTACATAAATAATAAACATAACTCTTTGCAATTCTCCTACATGCCCCAGAAGTTTAACATGACCCACTGCAGTGCTTCGTGAATAGTGTATAATACATAGTCATTTTTGATGGGTGTTGGGTGACTAGCTTGTACTGTACACATATAATGTTCCCAACAAGACAATATTAGTGAATCTCTGTTTTCTGCAGGCTAAGCTTTTCCCTGGAGTGTTTGCTTTTAGATAGATGTTATTTTTTTCTGTTCTGTCCTCCTATGTGCTAGAAACCTTAAAATACTTCATAAGGCTGTGAAGTGCCATGCAGAGAATAAGCAGAACTTCTGCTGCTCTCTTGCAGACACAGACTGCTACATCTAATTAGGGAGACTTGAATCCACTGAGATAGAGCCACGGGCACAAGAGGAGTACTCAGACTGTTGGCTTATTCTTTTCTTTTTATAGTGCTCTTCTGCTGATGGACCACCTAAGTTCCCTGCTCTCTCTGTGTGTGAAGTTAAGAAAACTGCTTTGTCAGTTATTTCTGTCCTTAGAAGAAGTCTGTATATACACTTTTAGAAAATATTTTTTAATGCTTAACTTCCTCTAAAAAAAGTAATAAATTTACTGAATGGTAATATTAGCAAAAATGGAAAATCAATTCAGCTGATAACTCCATAGAGTGCATGCTCTAATACCTTTTATTTCTAATGAGATTGTATTCTTCAAAATAATTTTGTAGGTAATACAAAGAAATAACATGTTGAACAAGACACAGCAATATGCCACATACAGCTTAAAGTCAAGTAGTATCCAGCCATTTACAATTGATATTGGTTCAGCTTATTAGTTGAAGAGACCAATTTTATGGCTAACATCTTGCAACCAACAATCAGTGACCTAGAAACCACAAATGATGTGTATTTATCTAGGGAGGAGGAGTCATAATGTCCCAGAATACAGGTAAGATGATCAATGTCCAGATTTGTGCCAGGATGTTGTTAAAAGCTAATTTCACCTTTATAAAATAATAATAATAATAAACACATCTTTTTGCATGTAAAAAAAAATGTGCATTTATTTATTTATTTATTTTTACTATGAGCCTGCAAAGCATTGCACCCGCGATCAGCAGATTGCAGGTGCCATGCAGGGCTCTTGCAGACAGTCTGTGCAAGCTGTATGCCCATACCTCGTATGGGCAGGCAGTTGCACAATGACAGGAAGACTCAAAGAACTATCTAGAGTGCTCATCGGAGCCCTGGTAGTTCATTGAGAACTACAAGCCCACAGCCTCAAAAGCTGTTGGTACTTTTAGCTTTCCCATTCACAGAAGATCCTCCGCTTGCTGTCAAAACAGTGGATCGTGGGGGGCAGGGGGGCAGTTCTACAGTAATCTGTTACATGTTACACCCTGAATATGTAACATGTTAAGAAAGGTGAACATATACTTAAAGGGTTGCAATAACTCTGCCAATGGATGTGTATCAAGTTTGTTTGTTTCAGCAGGGTTTGGATGAAGGAAAACCATATGTAGAGGGGTGCAGTACATTCTATGAAGAATAAAGAGCTGCAACAACCTGTGAAAAGGAGATAAGTAAGGAGATAATTAAATGAACAAATTGAAGTATGCCATCCTAGGTATCATCTTGAATTGGGTAAAGATCCAACTCGTATTTTCGTTTACAGGGAATTCAAAATGTAGGTAAAAATGTAACCAGTAGCTGAACATAAGCTACAGAGATAAGACCTTTATAATGATCAACTTGAACAATAGTGTCAGTGGATCTGAAATGCATACCAGAGCTAAAGGTATAGGTAGAAAACTTCCTGGTCTAAATTGAAGTCCATTTGTAATTGCTGAAAAGATTAAAAAAGTGGTTCGCAAGTAGGTGAGATATCATAAGTATACCTAATAGGTCAGAGCTCAAAATTTCAATTCCTGAGCTACTAGCCAGACCTTAAGGGTTACTCGCCACCAGTTGCCCTGCCCCTATATCCGCCCCTAAATACACCCTCATAAATTATCACATGAAATTACAATTAAATATGTTATGCAGAATTAAGTTACAAAAATAAATATTAACAGCAACTTTATCAGTGGCCATCAGCGCAGCCTCACCTGTGCTCATCAATGCAGCTGCACCTGTGGCCAACAATGCAGCCGCACCTGTGCCTAACAATGCAACTATACCTGTGCCTATCAATTCAGCCTCACCTGTGTCTATCAATGCAGGCACACCTGTGCCCAACAATGCAGCCACACCTGTGTCTATCAATGCAGCCACACCTGTGCCCAACAATGAAGCCTCACCTGTGCCCAACAATGCAGCCTCACCTGTGCCCAACAATGCAGCCTCACGTGTGTCCATCAATGCAGCCTCATGTGTGTCCATCAATGCAGCCTCATGTGTGTCCATCAATGCAGCCTCATGTGTGTCCATCAATGCAGCCTCATGTGTGTCCATCAATGCAGCCTCATGTGTGTCCATCAATGCTGCTTCACCTGTGCCAACAATGCAGCCTCACCTGTGCCCAACAATGCCACTTCACCTGTGTCCATTAATGCAACTTCACCTGAGCAAACAATGCAACCTCACCTGTGTCCATCAATGCCACTTCACCTGTGCAGGGGAAAAGAGAGGAGAGGAAGAGGATTGCAAATCATCACAGAGCGAGGAACATCGCTGTAACAGCTTTAGTTTAAATTGCTGAGTGTTTCTCGCGTTCACCGTCACATACAGCCCTGCCTCCTGGCCCGGGTACTTTGTTATACGTCACGCATTCTGGCATTGGACCGGCGTTCAGTCTATCAAAGTACATCGACCAGGAGGCAGGACTGTATGTGACAGTGAGCTCGAGGAACACTCAACAATTCAAATGAAAGCTGTTAAAGCGATGTTTCCCGCTCTCTGATGATCCAGCTGACCTCTCTCTTCCACTGGGTGATCACTGGGAGAATGGCTTCCATTCAACCCCACCTGATGACAGTGCTTGCCCCCCCCCATCTGAGGCAGCCCCATGCTCGCTAGCCTTCATTTTCCACAAAATGCGGGTAGACGAGTGGAAATTTTGAGGGCTGTAATAGGTAATGTGGTGTGGGCTAAGGATGAATCCACTGCTGCAAGAGGTGTTCTTATTGCCATCATCCCATATATATAGTCGAGAAAAGGGAAAAAAGGGAAAGAATACTACATATATACAGTCTCTGCATATATGGTCTTTGCATATGCCTCAAAGAACATAAAATGCACGATTATAAATAGAAGATTTTTTTATTTAGTACATGACTCATGTTTTAACTATGTACTAAATAATAAATTCTTCTTTTTATAATCGTGGCATTTCATGTTCTTTGAGGCATATGCAAAGTCCCGCACTACATGTATGTAGTTTTCTTTCCCTTTTCTCGATCATAAGTATACCAGCTTTTTGAGAGATCCCTAGCAAGCCCTATGATCTCTAGCAAGCCCTATGCGTCTATTCAGACCTTCCCCATCTGAAGAAAGGCGGTCAAGTGTAAATGCATTTGATCATTTGAGTGTATCTAGAGCAAGTAAAGAACTAATTTCTGGGTGGCACAGTGGTGTTGTGGGTAGCACATTTGCCTAGCAGTAAGAAGGATTGCTGGTTCGAATCCCAACCATGACACTACCGGCCTGGAGTTTGCATGTTCTCCCTGTGCCTGCGTGGGTTTCCTCCGGGTACTCCGGTTTCCTCCCACACTTCAAAGAAGACATGCTGGTAGGTTAATGGGATTCAATCTAAATTGTCCCTAGTATGTCTGAATGTGAGTTAGGGCCCTTAGATTGTAAGCTCCTTGAGGGTAGGGACTGATGTGAATGTACAATGTCTATGTAAAGCACTGCGTAAATTGATGGTGCTATATAAGTACCTAAAATAAATAAATCATATATGAGACGATATGTAGGGTAAATTTTCTGGAGCCTGCTATACTGTATGTTGGCGTTTTGCAGCAATGAAATAGGGCCACCTGTTTGGGGTTGAAAGTGATCTTTTGGGTATTGGAGTATCTCCATTCTAATGGTTTCTTTTTCCACACAAGATCCCAGAAAATCATATTGAATTCTTTAAAATATTTAATCTAGCATTAGGGATGAGCTAACAGTTTGATTGTTTGGCGTTAGGATAAATATCCCAATTTTGTGCCTGTTCAGACTATTGTTCATCGGGAGCTAAAAATCACATACAGAAAATTTATTTTTACTTCTATAAATAACAGGATCCCTCTTTCACTAGTGATAGTCATCACTATCCGGGCCCTTCTCTTACATAGCTGATGATGCCTCGGGGACCATCAGGTTAATTTGTATGCGCCAGGTTGTCAAGGTTTTTCTTTTTTTTTGTGAGTCGGCAGGCATTGGGCGTTATAACTTATCATGTATTTACAATGAGGGATTTTTATTTCTTAATAAAATCCTTGTCAAATTTTTTGGTGTCTATTTCTAGGTGACATTTTTTTTTAATTATGTGAGTAAATTAAGGTAATTTGTACCCCCTACTCATTCACATTGAGGGGCTGGTATCTGGAGGCCCCCATTATTATTAAATGGGGGCCTCCAGATTCAGATCAACCTCTCACCTGAAGACCCCTACAACCACTGGCCAGGTTTGTGGAGTAAAGGCCCTTGTCTTCATCACCATGACCCGCCATGTTGAGGGCATGTGGCCTGCTATGGTTATCTACTTAAAGACCGCCTATCACATATATATACTGCGGCAGGGCAGCTCTGTTGCACAGGAAACAACGTACCTGTACGTTGTTTCATGCAATAGATAGCAAGGGCGCTATTCTGTGCATGGAGGAGGAGCCGATGGACGTGCCTGGTGGACCCAATGTTGGCCAGCCACCCTTGATCGCTTCATAGAGAGGCAGAATGGGGATCTGCCTATATAAACAAGGCAGATCCCCATTCTGACAGGACAGCATGGAGATCTGCAGTTCCAAATTATTAGGAACAGTGATCTCTGTGTTGTTCCTGTCAGCACTTCCCCCACACAGTAAAAAAGCACCAACAGGGAACACATTTAACCCTTTGATTGCCTCTGTAGTTAACCCCTTCCCTACCAGTGTCATTTATACAGTATTCAGTGCATTTTATTTTAGCACTGATCATGTTATTGGTGTCACTGGTCCCCAAAAAGTGTCACTTAGGGTTAGATTTGTCAGTCGCAATGCCGCTGTCTCGCTAAAAATCGCTGATCACATCCATTACTAGTTAAAAAAAAATCAAAGTCCATAAATCTATCCCGTAGTTTGTAGACGCTATAACATTTGCGTAAGCCAATCAATATGCGTGTATTGGGATTTCTCTTTACCAAAAATATGTACAAGAATACATATTGGCCTAAATTGATGAAGAAATTTGTTTTTTTTACATTTTTTTGGGATATGTATTATAGCAGAAATTTAAAAATACTGTTTTTTTTTCAAAATTGTCTCTCTTTTTTTGCTTATAGCGCAAAAAATTAAAACCACAAAGGTGATCAAATACCACCAAAAGAAAGCTCTATTTGTGGGAAAAAGGACATCAATTTTATTTGGGTACAGTGTTGCACGCTCGCGCAATTGTCAGTTAAAGTAACACAGTGCTGTATCGCAAAAAATGGTCTGGTCATCCTTTCCAGGGCTTCCAGAAAGTTCGTCCCCCTTTTTCTGGCCAGTCAGGGGGCATGGTCGGATTTAGAGTTTGTTATGGGTTTTTAGGGGACCTCACACTTTTTTTTTATGAGGTATCTCCTTAAAAATCCATACCAGACTCAAAAGGTTTGCTATGCATTTTTGGGGACTCTACGTTATTTTTAAAATTTTTTTATTTATATAGGATATCGTAAAGCAGCGCTCAATACTCTAAAGCAATACTTAACCACTTCCCTACCCACATATAGTCATATGACGTCCTGGGATGGGATCTCACATCCTGGGTGGACGTCATATGACGTCCTGGGATTCCCGGCCGTCTAGGGGGCGCGTGCGCGCCGCCGGGGGCGCGCGCCCGCCGCGTTGCTCAGGACCCGGTGCAGGTGCCCGGCGGTCGCGATGTCCGCCGGGCACACACGATTGCCCGTTAACCGGGCCGGACCGTGGATCTGTGTGTGTAAACACACAGATCCACAGCCTGTCAGGTGAGAGGAGACCGATCTGTGTTCCCAGAACGGAGGAACACTGATCGGTCTCCTCCCCTTGCACGTCCCCTCCCCCTACAGTTAGAAGCATTCCCTAGGAAACATATTAACCCCTCCCCACCCCCTAGTGGTTAACCCCTTCACTGCCTGTCACATTTACACAGTAATCAATGCAATTTTATAGCATTGATCGCTGTATAAATGTGAATGGTCCCAAAAAAGTGTCAAAAGTGTCCGATGTGTCCGCCATAATGTCGCAGTCACGAAAAAAAATCGCGATCGCCGCTAAAAAAATAAATAAATATATTTTTTTTAAAAATGCCATAAATCTATCCCGTATTTTGTAGACGCTATAACTTTTGCGCAAACCAATCAATATACGCTTATTGTGATTTTTTTTTATCAAAAATATGTAGAAGAATACGTATCGGCCGAAACTGAGGAAAAAATTTGTTTTTTAAAAAAAAATTGGGATATTTATTATAGCAAAAAGTAAAAAATATTGTGTTTTTTTTTAAATTGTCGCTCTTCTTTTGTTTATAGCGAAAAAAATAAAAACCGCAGAGGCGATCAAATACCACCAAAAGAAAGCTCTATTTGTGGGGAAAAAAGGACGTCAATTTTTTTTGGGTACAACGTTGCACGACCGCGCAATTGTCGTTTAAAGTGCGACAGCGCTGAAAACTAAAAATTGGCCAGGGAAGGAAGGGGGTGAAAATGCCCTGTATTGAACCGGTTAAATATAAAGTGCTAATATATATCTCAATTCCCAATGTGCCAACAGTGCAATACAATATCATTAAAAAATTGTCCGGGACAATTTTTAAATGATATTGTATTGCACTGTTTGCACATTGGGATGTGAGATATATATTAGCACTTTATATTTAAGTATTGCTTTAGAGTATTGCGCGCTGCTTCACTATATCCAATATACCTGCATTTGGTGCTGGCAACACTATAGAAGCTCAGCAGCTGTATACACCTTTTGCATTAAGCACTTTATTACTCCAATCGTTTGCACATCTAGTAGCGCATTAGTATTTCACATATATTACATTCTTTTTTTCATTCTTGCTGCAGCAAAAGTGATATTTCAAAAATAAAAAAGGACACAGTTTAAGCAATCAAAGCAGGCTGTTGCAAGTTACAACCCACATTCACTTGTGATCACTGACAAAGTTTTTACGCAAAATATTTGTTTCTTTCCATGCTCTATTACACAATAAGAACCTGTGTCGATAGACTTTTGTTCGCAACAACATAGCTTCTCCCCACATACAAATCTATGGGAATGCAAAAGCAGCCTGAAGCAGGTCAGCTGCAATTCAAATGCACCTATCGGTGAATTCTGAATAATATGTCTCAAACTGATGTCAAGAACAAGCAGCATTTGTCTATTGACATACAACAAGCTCAACAACAGAGCATGCAAGCACACCATTTAGCTCATTCCATAAAGAAAAACTTAGGCAAAAAATCCTTTATTCATCATTGCAAATTGTAGAATATTTCATAAACACAGAATTCCTCCTGTAAACAACTGATGTAGCAAAGTGTGAGAATACACTTTGTGAATGTATGCTTAGTACTGCATGTCCTATTGGCAAGCTCTATTTTGTGTTTATCAGCTATGGCATTCAGCAGATGCTTTTTGCTCTGGATCACCACCTCAGTTTTTTGTTGGATGACATGTGAATGTCACCCTAGTAATAGAGAGCTCTTTTAATTAGTTACTTGAAAACAGGTCACAGATAAAAGCTCTGACATTGCCAATCAATATAAAACCTAAGGGGTGAATAAACAGCCAGTTCACAAGACAGAATATAAAAGTGCTGGTTGAGTTAATTAAGAGATGGGATTCTCTGATATTGTAAATCTCTCCATCAGCATCTCATAGTTTAGCTATAACATGAATGTACAGAACACCAGACTATGCTGATCTCTACACCTATGGCCTAGATGATTTGGAGATTTGTTTCACCCTACTTAATTAACTTGCTGCAGCAAACGTCTTTTTGAAATTGAGTCACAATGTTGTAAAATACAATAAAGACCTCCTGAGTCCCTCCCTAGGGAAAGAGAGCCTTGACTGATGCGGGCATGGCTAGGTGCATGACAAGGGGAACGATTAGTTGGGACATGTGGGATTGGATGGGCCTGAGCTCAGGAAATCATGTGCCCCAGGGAATTCTGGGTCTTTCGGAAGAGTCGTTGGAAGAGCTGCCCACCCTCCCGCCCCTTTTTTGCCTATATTATGGTATGTCACAGCTTGCTTCGGTTTTCTTGACCTTGCCAGCAGTTAAAGTTGCTGTAATGGGCTATGCCCTTGTTGAAAATTGGAAGTAGGCTGTCTGTCCAGCACTTATGGTAAGGACTGCCCCCACTTCCCTCTTTTGGTTACGTGCTCACAGTATGACTGTGACTGGCACTGGTTAAATATGTTCACATGTTATGTGTTGGAATTTAATAAAGCTGTGGCCTTGCCCTTTCCAACCTAATGGTTGGAAGTGTCTTATTTAATGGGGTAAAGAGCAAGGGGTGGTGGGGGATTTGATCCCTTGGTGTTAATTGAGACCTAAGCCCATTGCACCTCAGCAGTCAAGATAGTCAGTTCATTTTGTTTTTGGTTGTTTTTTTTGTATGCACATCTTGAATCTTGTTTCTTTTTTTGTTAAAAATGTAACAGTTTAAAAAGGCACACATGCATACTGTCTCTCTTTCTCTGTCCCCTCCTTTAACCACTCCCAGCCCAAGGCCCGTCATATGACGTCCTTGACTTTCAGTGGGAATATCTGAATGATGCCTGTAGCTACAGCTGGTGATTCTGTGCACCATAAGAATGATCATATCGGCAGTTCCGCTGCTTGATTGTTCTTACAGGCGACATTCCCCCTCTCCCACCGCTATCCTTTGCTTCTCCGGGCTCTCCCGTGCCATCGGGGACCCGGAGAAAGAATCAGTCACCGTCGGATGATGGCCATAGAGATTTCCGGTGACCAGATGGTCACCAGTCATCTCTATGACCATCAAAGGCCCAGACGCGGTGTTATGATGTCACGTCTGGGCCCCCATTGTAAACAAAGCCGCGATTGTGGCTGGTAAGCATGAGATTGTGAATTTATTTTTTTTATCTCATGCTTTCCAGCCTGGAGGAGAGATGCAGGGTCTTTTGACCCCGCATATCTCCATAAAGAGGACCTGTCACGCACCATTTTTATTACAAGGGATGTTTACATTCCTTGCAATAGGAATAAAAGCGTTTAAAAAAAATGTAAAAGAGAAAGTGTAAAGATTAAAAAAAGAAAGTAAAATAAACAATCAAAAAAAAAAAAAGTAAAACACCCCTGTCCCCGTTAGCTCGCGTTCAGAAGCGAACGCACACATAAGTTCCGCCCTCATATGTACACGCTGTTCAAACCACACATGTGAGGTATCGCTGCGTGCGTTAGAGCGCGAGCAATAATTGTAGCACTAGACTTCCTCTGTAATGCTAAACTGGTAACCTGTAAAGAATTTAAAAGCGTCACCTACGGAGATTTTTAAGTACCGAAGTTTGGCGCCATTCCATCAGTGTGCGCAATTTAAAAAAATTACATGTTGGGTATCTATTTACTTGGCGTAACATCATCTTCACATTATACAAAACAAATTGGGTTAAATTTACTGTTTTGTTATTTTTTAATTCATTAAACTGTTTTTTTTTTTTTTTAAAACGCGTTTGAAAAATTGTTGCACAAATACCGCGCGACGACCGCCATTTTATTCCCTAGGGTGTCTGCTAAAAACACATATATAATGTTAGGGGGTTCTGAATAATTTTCTAGCAAAAAAATGATGATTTTTACATGTAGGAGAGGAGTGCCAGAATAGGCCCAGTATGGAAGTGGTTAAAGTGACATTAAAGGCAATTTTTAAAAAAATAACCAACATGTTATACTTACCTGCTCTGTACAGAGGTTTTGCACAGGGCAGGCCCAATCTTCCTCTCCTTTGGTCACCCACTGACGCTCCTGGCCCCTCCCTCCTGTCGAGTGCCAAGCAGGCATGCTCCCATGGTGTTGCTCTGCCTGTCCATTCAGACATGGAGCCAAGGCTCAATCCCATCACCTCTCTGCCCTCAATGGCTTACTGGCTGTGATTGACAGCAGTGGGAGCCAATGGTTCTCACTGCTATCTCAGCCAATTAGGAGTCCCTGGAGAGCTGGTTAGCACATTGCTTGATCAAGAGAGAGCATAGGTACGTATTAGGAGGGGCTGGGGAGAGGGAGGCTTCTGCACTCAGAAGGTTTTTTTTACCTTCATGCATAGAATGCATGAAGGTAAAAAAATCTTCAGCCATTAGAACCACTTTAACCTACCTGACGGTATTCCCGAGTCTGGCTCGGGGTGGATTTTCAGTACCAAAAGTGGTAACCCTGAGCCACACTCGGGATCGCATCGCAGGATCCAGAAAGTGGTTACTTACCTTGTCCCCAGGATCCTGTGATGTTGCCACGCTGTGTGTGAGCCATCCTCCGCCGGATCTATTACAGTGCCGAGCTCCATTCCCTGCCAGCGCTGCGACGCACGGGGACGGAGAACAGCGCCAAATTCAAAAAGTAAAACACACAATACACATACAGTACACTGTAATCTTACAGATTACATTACTGTATCAAATTATTTCACATCCCTTTTGTCCCTAGTGGTTTGTCCAGTGCCCTGCATGTAGTTTTATATTATAAATACTGTTCTTTCTGCCTGGAAACTGGAGATTGTCCATAGCAACCAAAAAGTGTCCCTTTACATCAAAAGTGGTTGCAGAATTGAGCGATAGTGATTTGTGGGGAAATCCGTCATCAATCACTGAAAGTAACGACAGCGACAATTCTGCAACTGAGCAAATTTCAGTTTTTTTTTTTTATTACATTATTGAATAATTTTTATTATTATTATATTATTATTTGTTATAATTATTTATAGTTATTTATTATATTATAATTTATGATTTCATGTTTCAAACTTTATCATACCCGGGATGTCTACTAGACTCTTGTTTAGACAAATTTAAGTGAGTTATTCCTAAGAATTACTGGCCTACAATATAAAACGACAAATTTCCATGCAAAATAGTTGTACTGCTTTCAGCATCAAAAATCTGACATAATCATACCGCCAGGGAGGTTAATTAGTTATGGTTAAATTCCTCACCTGCAGAATATATATATATATATATATATATATATATATATATATATATATATATATATATATATATATATATATATATATATATATATATATATATAATTTGAACACATGCAACTGCATATAGATGGCAAATGCAGAGTTTGTTAAGAAAAGGCTGCATTTGACCTCATTGTTTGCAGTTCACCATAATACAACATGCTGCATCCAGAGAACTGCGGCACAATGCAATGCAGCTCAAATGCAGCCTGTGAGCTTTTTATTTGTACTGCTCAATTAAAGCTTATGGAATTTCTCTGACCTGCATTTTATATTTAGTTACGGGATCGTAGACAGTACGACATGGACATAATAAATAAACACCACACCAAAAATTAATTAAGATCATATATATATATACATATATATATACATACATACATACATACACACACATATATATATATATATATATATATATATATATATATATATATATATATATATATATATATATATTTTTTTAAACAATAGCTTTTTTTTTTTGGGAATATAATTTTGGCTGCGGCTATTTGTCATTGTTTTATTTTTGATACCATATAACTTAAGAAAATGTATATCATCCTTAATACATATAACACCTTTTCTAAAACACACCCAGCTCAGCCACTCTGACTCAAGCTGAAATAAACTTCCAATACTTAAATTTTTCATTTCAATTTTTTATCAACAACCTTCCCCAGCTCAGCCACTCAGACTCAAGCCGGATACCATTCATATTTGATGAATATATAAAGCCGCGATGAAAAAAGAGGGGGGTGGAATTGGGTGGGAAGCTCCGCTGGATGTTTCTCCCTCAGGCGACTGGCCACGAACCCCGTGAGGAAGCCCTTTTTATAGGGTACCCATAGGGTTCCAGAAGCTTCCATGGTTCATGTGATCTTTTTTAACCAATAAAACCCAGAACCCTAAAACTGGAATATTCCAGTTTTACCTCTGACCTAGTTGACCTATAATGAACCCACTCACTAGTCACAGCAAGAGGGAGGCCTTTGAACTGCACCTTTCACAATCCCATAAAGAAAATGGGGGCCTTGAAACAGGCTTTCCCTCCTTTTCTCTGTATGGGATCATAGACAGTATGACATGGACATAATAAATAACCTTGCAATCCAGACCAATCCTAGCAGCTTCTGTAGCAGCTCCAATTCTGAAAGAATGTGATGAAATTTTTATATTATCATTCAACTGCAAAGACTGGCAACATTTAGATAAAACCTTATTAAATTGGAATTTTGTCAAAGGTGATCCGTCTGCATGTATAAAAAAAAAAAAGACTCCCCACATCAAGGCGAGTAGCTAAATAGGTCTGCATACACATCACCGGGCAAATTGGCGAACCAGGGCATGAAGATAAATTAAGCCTGGTACCCACATGTCATTGCAGTAACTTAGGGTTCTTTTTATTGACTGAAATTATTTCAGAAATGCGCAATGCTGCAAAAAAAGCTAAAGTAAATACTGCATTAAAAAGTATAGTCTCATAAACAGAAAAGCAAACTGAACTATTCCTCATGCATAAAGAAGTCAGAACATCAGGGGTAATAGGACTCCTATCATCAGGGGAAAAATTACCCTTCTTGTATCCCTTCAATGCCTGATGAACTGTAAAGAAACTCAGACAAGACGTCAGATTGTTCAGTTTTTGAAAAAAGGAAATTTCCGGACAGTGTCTTGTATGTATGAGACCAGGAATAATGTTTACTCATTAGAGATTCTAAAAACAACAAAACTACAGGTTCAGAACACGAAAACATGTCTATGTTATGAAAGTTCAAAAATTGCAACCATAACATCCAGGAGGATTCATAACCAACCCACGAGATCACTTAATACAGTCAGAAGCTAAATAATTTCCCATACATGTTGAGGGAAGGCATACCTTGAGAATCTGCCGTTGGCAACAGGAAAAAGAAATGCTCCATCTGTGAACAAGAAAGTGCATCTGCAAGTGTATTCTCCTTACCTGGAATATATCATGCCTTGACCCAGATATTCAAACAAAGACACTGGTATACCAAGTAGCGCAGTAGAGAAATAATCGATGGTGACCTTGAAGAGAGGCAATTAACAACAAACAGAACACCCCTGTTATCCGTACTAACAAGGAGCCTTTTATTTGCAAAATGCTCTCCCCAAATCTCAATAGCCACTATTAAAGGAAATAGTTCTAGTAGCTATTGCTACTAAAACCTTTGCTTATCCAATCCGCAGGCCATGGAGCCGAACACCAATGAGTGCCCCAAATAGCTCCAAAGCCAACGGATCCAGCAGAATCAGTAAACAACTGAAAGTCGCTATCTACAATGAATTCCTCCTGCCAAAAAGTCTTACCTTTAAAACGGGGGTCTCAAAGTACCGGCCCATGGGCCATTTGCGGCCCGCGGACCAGTTAAAAATGGCCCGCAGGCAGGGCCGATCCAGGACGTCTTTTTGTGCTGACAGAGGGGGAGGCGCCGAAGAGCGTTACCTCTTCTTCTGCTCTGTCCTCTCCGCTGCACGCTGCTACAGCCCAGAGAGAGAACAGAGCGGAGGAAGGATCCGCCCATCGCCCCACCCACCTATGCACTGACCTCAGGGCGGAAGATTGTGTTCTCTGGGTCCCCTATCACTAGGCATGTGTGTAATCCAGGAGGAGAGGACTCGGGAGGCGGATGGTCCTGACTGCCAGGAGAGGTGAGTGAGCCATCACACTAAGGCAAAGTCCTTAGTGGGGTAACTGGGGTAGAAATGTGTGCAGTGTGGGTTTTTTTTTTTGGAGTGTGGGGGGATTTGTGCAGTGTGGGGGTTAATGCGGGGGGTTAATAATGCGTTTGCTGACATCAGTGCTGGGGGTTAATAATGCGTTTGCTGACATCAGTGTTGGGGGTTAATAATGCGTTTGCTGACACCATTGCTGGGGGTTAATAATGCGATTGCTGACATCAGTGTTGGGGTTAATAATGCGTTTGCTGACATTAGTGATGGGGGTTAATAATGTGTTTGCTGACATCAGTGCTGGGGGTTAATAATGCATTTGCTGACACCATTGCTGGGGGTTAATAATGCGATTGCTGACATCAGTGTTGGGGGTTGATAATGCGTTTGCTGACACCAGTGATGGGGGTTAATAATGCGTTTACTGACATCAGTTCTGGGGGTTAATAATGCGTTTGCTGACATTAGTGATGGGGGTTAATAATGCGTTTGCTGACACCAGTGCTGGGTTAATAATGCGTTTGCTGACATCAGTGTTGGGGGTTAATAATGCGTTTGCTGACATCAGTGTTGGGGGTTAATAATGCGTTTGCTGACACCATTGCTGGGTTAATAATGCGTTTGCTGACATCAGTGTTGGGGGTTAATAATGCGTTTGCTGACACCAGTGATGGGGGTTAATAATGCGTTTGCTGACATCAGTGTTGGGGGTTAATAATGCGTTTGCTGACACCAGTGATGGGGGTTAATAATGCGTTTGCTGACACCAGTGATGGGGGTTAATAATGCGTTTGCTGACATCAGTGCTGGGTTAATAATGCGTTTGCTGACATCGGTGCTGGGTATAGTATATTATTGCTGGTATTGTTTATTGAAGTTTTGAAAGTTTGCATGCGGCCCCCATGGGATATGAAAACTTGTCATGTGGCCCTCTGCCAATTTGAATTTGAGAACCCTACTTTATTATTATCGAAAGAGGTACCCGACAGGGTTGCCCATTATCTCCCTTATTATTTGCCCTTATACTCGAACCCATGGCCCAATACATCAGAACAAACCAAACTATAACTGGCATTGAAGTAGGAGGTATTACACACAAATTATGTATATTTGCAGACGATATATTACTTTTTCTATCATCACCACAGGTCTCTGGTCCTAACTTAATACCAGCTCTGGATGGATTTGCAGCCCTATCCGGCCTTATGATTAATCCTAAGAAATGCCTAGTGCTTAATATTTCACTCACAAACATGGAATTGATCCCGGCTAGGGCTGCACTCCCATTCACATGGGCAGAAAAATCAATCCCATATCTCGGAATTCATTTAACAGCATCTCATTCTGACTTATTCTCAACCAATTATCCTCCTGTATTAAGACGGATCACAGACCTAATAAAACAATGGTCGCAACTTCCTTTATCCTGGATAGGGAAGATTAATGCAATCAAAATGACTATTCTACCCAAATTGCTTTATCTATTCAGAGTCCTCCCTATTCCAATTCCTTCCTATTTTTTGAGAATAGTACAAAAAAGAGCAACTTCGTTTATATGGGGCTCTTCTAAACCACGTATACCTATACACACACTACATCTTCCCAAAAATAAAGGAGGCCTGGGATACCCTAATTTTACTAACTACTACAGAGCAGCACATTTGGCCAGTCTGTCCAAATACCATGCAAAACAGGAAATCCCATTATGGGTATGTATAGAGGCTTTAGAAAATGACCCTCTATTAATATCAAACTTATTATGGCTTGATCCTAATGTTGACTAGTTCTGTATTTTGTGCATACACCTCAATCATTGTAGTAGTATGGACATATACATATCTAGATCTGAGAGATCTTACAACAAAGAGGTAGTTCGTTCCGCAATACACATTTATTAATAGGGTTACATAATCTATACAAAGTACACACCAGACAGTATTTACAACACAATATACAGGGTAGGTCTCCTGGCTTACATGGTATTTACAAATTACCCACGACACCCATATTTACAGTACAGTATAAAATACAAGTATATTAGATTACCTGTTAACTTCAGGTCAGCCCATGGTGACTGCTGTCTGTTCCCACACCAAAGAGTGAGTTAGCTTGGTCACAAAGCATTTTACCCCCCCCTCCTTTCTGTAGTGTGGCTAATATAATTCTCCCTAATTGGTCACTGTACTTAGTAAATGTATATTGGGCACAGCCTGATTGGATGAGTCAAAGAAGGCTGTTGTTTACTACCCAGGGAAGATGTTATCAGGGAGAACAAAAGGCCAACCTTTGAAGTTGAACTAATTACAATAACACCAACACAACACTCAGTACTTTAAATATATTTCCCTCTAACTGAAATATATTTCTAATTGCAATATTTTACAGTGATTAATGGAGATTTCACATAATCCCATAAGGCAACAGATGGCCCCTTGTGGCCAGTTGAAAATATGAGACTCGGCCACACCTAGAATAATGGTTTATGTGCAATCTCCTTCAATATCTGGCACGTTTGGCTTTGTCCTCTGAAATGAAATAAAACTCTTTGAGAAGAGAAAAAAAAACTTTTAAACTCTCCATCCCTACAGTTCACATTTCTGGATCCCAGTATCGGTAGTCATTACTTGTTCTGGATGTCATAAGTCCATAATAAAAATCAGGAGAAACAGCCCCAAAACAAAACAAGAAGAAGAAAAAAAAAAAAAAACAAAAAAAAAACATGAGGATCCTTGTTCTCAACAGTCCAATAATAACAGTACGAAAGTCCATAATGCACATCTGGTTCTGTTGCCTTTGCTTCTGGGACGGCCTTCCCGGGTGATTCCAATTGGATACAGCATACAATAATGGCCTGGGGACCAGCTTTCCTGGCTTTATAAGATTATACTTTATTAATGTGAACAAAGTTAGAGAAAGAAAAACACAAGTACATTTAAGACATATGCATTCAACTGAATGCTTGTCTGGTAAGTCTGAGCCGTAAGGACCTTTGATTAGAATTGTCATAGATATACTGCGACATACTAATGAGACCCCTTTCCCAGTGACATGTGTAACAATTTGAATGGTTACGCCCTTCAGCCAGGTGTCTGATTTTCATCCCCCCATCTTTCTTCCTCCATTGTCATATGCCTGCAAGTACCCCTGCCCCACCTTCTGTGGAACACCACGTTGTGTGTGTGTGTGTATGACTCTTCACGTGTTCAGGGGAATTTTGTTGCTATCGCAACTCACCACTAACCCCTTTTACTGGAACTGTGTTCCGTTCAACCTTGGCTGGTGCCAAACCTTTGGGCATATAGCTCCGTCATTGGCTACCATGTGTAGCTACTGTATGAGTCCTGCCTTTAGCAGGCTACGGAAGAGGTCATCACCTTAAGAGTTTTCCATGCAGATTAGGCAGTGTCGCCTACGCAGACAAAAATGGGATGTCATCAGTCACTAGTGGCTTCAGGAACAATCAAACTAAATTACTCTTAAGTACAATTGTACTATACTCCCTGCTATTTGCCAATCACTATGAGTCTCACCAGTCCCAGTATATCTATATGATATTCACGCAATGCTCTTTGAACTTGATTATGGCACAAAAAGAAAACTGACCAAAAAAAAAATTGATCAATGACCACATATGATGACTGCCCAATATTAGAACTGTAGAGAGGATTGTATGTCACATATACAAAGAAAATAGTCACATGACTGTTGCTAACACCCAGGTGTTACTGTCATAATTGGTAATAGCTACAATCACATACATTTATATAACAATTATCCAATGTTGAAAGAGAGAAGAAAAACTGTTGGAACTTGGTCCATCCCCAAAAATGCTATAGGGAAGATGTTATCAGGGAGAACAAAAGGCCAACCTTTGAAGTTGAACTAATTACAATAACACCAACACAACACTCAGTATTTTAAATATATTTCCCTCTAACTGAAATATATTTCTAATTGCAATATTTTACAGTGATTAATGGAGATTTCACATAATCCCATAAGGCAACACTAAAGACCGCTTTAAAATTCATAATCCCATAACTAAACACTTCTTATCTCTCTGGGATAAACTAAAAACCAAATATCAGTTACAATCTCCACACAATCCTCTCCTTTCTTTTATCAGAAATCCGGCCTTTATCCAGCATGGATCTACCCAAATTCTTTTAAAGCTTGGACAACATCAGGCATTCAGACACTAAATGACTTCATAGCATCTAAATCATTCCTTTCATTCCCATCGCTTAGAGAAAAATATGATCTACCAAACTCTGAGATATTTAGATATCTCCAAATCAAAAATTTCTATACACCATTCCTAAAGGGGGATACACCATTATCCCAATTATCCATTTTTGAATCAATCTGTACAAAAGATCCATTTGCTAAAGGTACAATTTCATCACTTTATAATCAATTATATGGAGTAGCAAATCTTAATAGACCCTCTTACGTTCAGAGGTGGGAGGAGGACCTGGGACGAACTTTAGAAGACACGGACTGGTCTAACATATGGCTCACATCTAAGTCATCTTCACCCAACATCTTAGCACTGGAGACAAATTATAAAGTCCTAACTCGCTGGTACCTTGTACCCGCTAGAGTGGCAAAATATTCACCTAATACCTCAGCTCTTTGTTTTCGAGGATGCCCAGAAATAGGCACACATTTACACATATGGTGGACGTGCCCAGTAATCCAAACCTTCTGGAAGGAAGTCTTCGTGATTGCATCTAAAATATTTAAAAAATAATACAACCAGATCCATATATAACTTTACTTAATCTAAAACCGGAATGGTTAACACTCTCTCAATTCAAACTTATGATCCAACTAATAACGGCTGCAAAACAAACAGTGGCCAAGGCATGGAAATCTCCTACATTGGTACTAGCAGAAACAATTCACAGAATGAATAATACAATGTCCCATGCTAAGATGGTAGCCATCGATCAAAATCAAATTCCAAAATTTGAAAAACTTTGGCATCCTTGGATAAAACAACAGTTCCTGTCAAACTTCAATGACTCTGTCCTGTTGCCATGGTAGCAGATTAAATGACTTACAGAGACACCCATTCTAAGGCTTCAAAGAGAACTAAAAAGAATAATAAACTGACGAGCGGGACAACCTTGTGGACCATACCTTTACCTTTCTACCCTTTTTCTTCTTTCTCTTTCCTTTTCTCCACCTTACGATTAAAGCTCATTATCAGAATTTATTTGACCTATATACACTCTACCTGTAAACAATATGTATAGTAGGTATAAATCATTTAAATACCTACAAAAGTAACTAAGGAAATGACATATGTCTTTAATTTAGGTTTACGTTAACCCAATGTTTAATATTTGAAATTTCATGATATTTACCTATATAAACCCTACTGTAAAACAATGAGCTTACTTTATAGATCCTTGTAAACTTACGTTATGTATCTTTATAATATTGTATACTCAAACTTCTTTTGACAAGGAGAACCCTACTTTAAAATGACTTAAGAAATTACACCAAATCAACATATCTTCCTTTAGATCTGTGGTTAACCTGTTACGTGAAAACGGATTCTTCAATCCAGAAATAGCCATATAAAGCCTTCTAGAAAATATTCTACCTATTGGCCATACCCGAGTAGCAAAAGCTAAATGTCCTAATAATGACTGCATGTCTTTTAACAATACTTTCTTCTTTCTGATTAATGACAACAGCAGTTCAGTAATTTTTTAAATTTTTTCTAAAGGGAGCCTAAATTATTTTTCGACAGTATCGATTGTGATACCTAAAAAATCAATGCAAGTCGTGGATAAAACTGTTTTTTCCCCCGCCAATGGAACCCCGAATTCAGCACAGTTTCACAAAAAAAAAAAATTTTAACAAAGAAATACATTGCACAGAATTCATGGCCCCCATGAAGAGAAAATCATCAAGGTAATGTATTAAAAAAGGTGAACCCGACTTGACCGAAACAACCCATTCTAAAAAAGTAGCGAACGATTTGAAATAAAAACAAAAAAGGGAGCACCCCATTGGAAGACATCTGTCAAAATAAAACTTACCGGCAAAATGAAAACCCAAGGAATTAAAACAGCTGGGATGTATAGGGAGCAACTGAAACGCTGCTTTTACATTAGCCTTAGCTAATAAAGCTCAGTAAATAAAGTGCTGTGCAATTCATAAGAGTCCATAAATTGATAAAAACACAAGTGGTGTTGGTGTAGATAAACAAGAAAATTGACGTGCAAGTGACACGCAGGAAACAAATCTCAAAGACGGGTGTCAGTGATCCCTCCACCGCACACAGATGGCCTCTCACCTCCCAAATTCGACCTGAAACAGGTCACACAGCGAGAGTCAGTGTAGCTGACACAGCAATCCAGGCAAACACTCTGGACATAGCCGCTCCAGGATGTGTCTCAGTCAACATAATATGGCATGTGGAAAGAGATAACAAAGCAATCTAATGCTCTCTGTATGTTCAATCTTTTATTAAGGTAAAAAAGATAAGTTGCACTTACATATAATGGCACTCAGGTCCGAATGCCGGCGGACAAACGAAACTGATAGTGAACAAGATGGCCGCGGGTGACGTCATGCGAACACCTGACCCCCACTAATAAAGCATTGCCACCCAATAGTCTAATTTTTTGTATCACACTATCAAATGATGTATAATTTACCGAAGAGAGATCATTATCAATTTGATCATTTAAAGAAGAACCCAGAGGAAAAAGAAATGATGGATTAAACGGTAAGAATGAGGCTCTTTTTTAGGTACCAGCCCCAGAGGGGATAACTGAAAATCTTTAAAGGGCGGGGAATCAAAGGGGCCTGAAATCCTGCCCTCCCAATGTTCTTCTTGTAACTTTTCTGCTACGACGTGTGATAGATCCGAGACTGAAGAAAGATTCTTTACCATAGAACAACCGGAATCTTCAAATGGTGGAAGAAGAAAACCATTTGAAAATCCATCAATTAATTTTATTTGGGTAACATTGGAGCCAGGGGAGGATGCTTTCCAATTTCACAGGAGTGGCTGCTTTTAAGAAAAAGCTCTCTATTAGACTGTGATTGATTATTGTATGACATTGTATGACATTTTTCTAAAACATTTAGCCACTGAATGTGCACCAGCGCATAAAGCACATTCATGTTTATATTTACAATTGGCATGCCATTTACACATGCTATAATTTGAAAGCAAAACATATACCTTTTTTGTATTGCATAGGTGTGCTAGTATTGTTAACTGGTAATGATGATCTAGGAAAACTGGACTGTGGTGGAACAAAAAGATTCAGCCAAAGACCAACATCCTTTGTACCCCACTGTAGACCTGACTGCACCGGCAATTTTTGGCGGAATGGTTCATCATGCTTCAAGCATACTGTATATACACAGCCCCTGTAACCAATTAGCAAATGATTTTGCCACTGGCCTGCGTCTATCTTCCTCTTTTCTATCGTCCTTTCTCTCCAATTTCAAAATTAATTCCTTAACCGATGGTAAAAGGGATAAAACATCCACAAATTCACCCTTCCATATTTTTTCTTTTATCCCTAAAGGAAGGTGGAAACCTAAAGGAGACAATACACAGGGTATTGTTTCCTTTAAACGAGATTCAGGGACCAAACCAGGATTAAATGACACCACTTTTTCTCTTTCAGTAGTGGGAGAGATTAAACCTTGGTGTAAATTTTCATTATTACCAAACTGAAGCAGCAGGATTAGAAGACCCCATTGCATGGGAAGCTGAACTGGCAGATTTGGAATGTAATTCTTTTACTAGATTAGAGAGAGAAGATGACAATTCACATAACAAACGTAGTTGCTGAGACTCACCAGCATTAGTAGAAACCAAATGCTCAGCTGGATCCGGCTGCTGAGGTGAACAAATGATTGGAATGTTGCACCCAACTGGAGTGTTTTCCTGCTGGGTGAACCCTGCTGAACCACTTGATGTATCCGTCTCTCCACTACGCCATGCTGCACCTGTGGAAAAAGAATTAGAAATCTGCTGCCAAGCAGAAGGCATCCTGTCGCTAGGCAACCGTCTGACTCCTCTGCCCCTGCTGGCTCCACCCACCGCCTCATTCTGCGCAAGCCGCCGCTTGTTGCGATGGGCCGGCTCCGCTCTGACTGCCGCCTCATGTCTGGGCGGGGAAGGAGAGAATCTTCGGCGCCTCACATGCTGCCGCTTGCTCAGCTGCTCGACTTCGGCTCCTCCCGTAGCTCCCCCGACGTTCCATCTTCCGTTCCGCCTACCGCTCCTCCTTCTCTCTCACCTTTTGGTGACGTCGATACCCCTCTGACCAGGAACCAGAAACTCCGCCTCGGACAATTCTTCTTCCTGCAGAATTAATCTAAATCTGTTGGCTCCGCCGTCGTACCCAAGATAGACTCGGTATTCACCACCGTGGCCGCTTGATCCGAAAGTAAAGCTAAGCACTGCCGCAGCCAATCTTCCCCTTTCTCAGCTTCTGCTCATTCCAAAAGCTGCCTTAAAAGAGTCTTCATGTCGCTGAAAGAAAAAAATCCAGCGGGCTAAATGTATTATAGCTCAGTATTATAGCCCTAAGCTCCACTGGATGTTTCTCCCTCACGCGACTGACCACAAACCCCGTGAGGAAGCCCTTTTTATAGGGTACCCATAGGGTTCCAGAAGCTTTCATGGGTCATATGATCTTTTTTAACCAATAAAACTCACGAACCCTAAAACTGGAATATTCCAGTGTTACCTCTGACCTAGTTGACCTATAATGAACCCACACACTAGTCACAGCAAGAGGGAGGCCTTGAAACTGTCCCTGTCATGATCCCATAAGGAAAAGGGGGGCCTTGAAACAGGCTTTCCCTCCTTTTCCCTGTACTCTGGTTGAACAAAGACATAAGTCCACTAAGTTCAACCCCCCCCAGAAAAAAAAAAACACACACAAATTGAAGACCTTCATATACACTATCCTATACTCACAGTTGATCCAGAGGAAGGCAAAATACCCCAAAAAGGTATAATCCAATTTGCTCCAGCGGGGAAAAAAATTCCTCCTGATTCCCCAAGAGGCAATCAGATATTCTCTTGATCAACTTTACCTAAAAATATTAGTATCCAGTTATATTATGTGTATCTAGGAAAGAATCCAGGCTTTTTTTTTTTAACAATCTACTAAGCTGGATAAAACCAGTTCTTGATGGAGTCTATTCCACATTTTCACATATCATACTGTGAAGAAGTTTTTACGTATTTGGAGATGAAATCTCTTTTCCTCCAGACATAAAGAGCCCCCCCCCCCCCGTCCTTTGTGATGCCCTTAAAGTGAATAACTCAACACCAAGTTCACTATATGGACCACTTATGTATTTGTGTACCAAAATTAGTTTCAAATTTAAAAAGTTCAAATAAAACAGTCCAATGGTTTAAGACTAAAAGGTTCCTATCACCAATATTGTTGATCCAAGTGTTGAAAAATCTTTGATCCAAAGTCACAACCTCCACTAGTACTTATTTCATTTGAAATTCATTTTGGTTAAAAAAAATTTCACTTATTGTTTGGAGGACTTTATATGATCACTATATTTATGGAATCATCTATTGTGAATGAATTTTCACAAATAATAATTTATATTATTGAACCAGCGCTATAATTATTATTTTATATTATATGTAGAGTAGAGGAAAGAGGGGTTTGGTGGGACTTTAAATGAGGCACATATTACCATGTGCCACCATCCCTAAATCAGTAAATTGAAAAGGAGATTGTGACTTTAAGTGAGGCAATTGACAGACAGCTACTCATTTATAAAATAGGACATATTTACTGTCTTAGAAAATAGACAAACATTGCAAATGTAAAGCCTTTTCATATATATATATATATATATATATATATATATATATATATACATACATACATACATACACACACATAGATAAATAGAGAACAATTCATATATTTACATAAAATCGTCATAGCAACCCATTCCAGTTACAAATTGTAAGATAAATAAAACTCCATCTAAAAATTTAATTTGGCCAGAAAGTTTGTAAAACTACATTTAAAAAAAATATATTTTCTTTGTTAGGGTGCGTGCAATAGTTGGATATAATAAGAGAATGGGTGCATCCTACAGTTTCTTACTCATTTCATGGCACAAAGTTACTTCTTCAGGGGATGATGCATCCACATATCTGAAAAAAATTATACGGAGCACCAATTGGCTCTGATTGAAACTCATATATCCAATGACAGGAAAATTGAATAACCAAACAAATATCAGGTCCAAATTACTCACATTCAGTTACAATTCAGAGGTATGTGGTATAGCAACACAAGGGCCACCAAGGGTGTTGTCTGTCCCGGGAGCTGAGGTAACGAACCTGCAGGAAAAGCGGTCACCCACAAAGCATCCCCAGAGGGTAAAGATCTCCAGATTGGGTGGAACAGCAACGGGAGATAATGGGTATGGGATCCAGGGTCTCTGTGAGAGAATGTGAATGAAATGGTAAGTGGCTCAATTATAGAGTAATACTGAAAATAGTTAAGGACCCATACCTAGAGGAGCGTGAACAAGTAAGAGGAAATGTGGAAAGGAAGGAACGTGTGACTGAAATTATAACCATGAACCAAAAACCAATTTAGTGAAACCAAAGTGAAGCATGTGTTAAGAGAAATAACTGCCCAAAGGGGATTGGTACAAACTGTGTGTGTCCAAAGATTACCTGATATGTTTGCATGATAGCATGGTCCATGTGCAGTGAAGTGTGCAACTAAGGGGCTGTGACAAGGAGGGGGTGCTTTAAAAAGGCTGCACACTGCACCCACAGGTAACTCCCAGCATCACGCTGGTATCATGGAGAAGGGAGCGGCATCCCCTTCTGGGCGGCACCTGCCATCCCTGATCGGCACCAACTAGCTCCCAATCCAATTGACCCAAGGAGTAGAAAGAAGCGCACACTTAATGACACTGGTGACTTCACACGTGTAGCGCCTGGCGTATATATCTTACAATTGGTAACTGGAATGCGTTGCTATGACAATTTTATGTAAATATATAAATTGGTCTCTATTTATCTATGTAGGTATATATATGAAATGGCTTTACATTTCCAATGTTTGTCAAACACTATATGAGTTTTCTAAAACAGTAAATGTCGTATTTTTTAAATAAATAGCTGTCTGTCGATTGCCTCACTTAAAGTCCCAATCTCCTTTTCAATTAAAATATTATTTTATATTGTTTTATCATTTAGGGGCTTATATTTATTTATATTTATTGGTAGAAGAATAAGTTACACAGTTCACAGTTTTGCAATATAATTTTCTCACAATTTATTATATTCATTAGTGAGGAAGGGTTTATACATTTATCTGAATGTTTAAGATTAATTGCTTGCCATAACAATGTTCAGCATTATGTGAGATCTGTATATATCTCTTTAACCAACTCAGTACCAGCATGTTGCTTCCTCTTCATTATCTGGCCATTTTTTAATTTTGAGCACTGTGATAGTTTGACTGACAGTTACTTAATCATGCAACACTACACCCGAATTAATTTTGTTTTTATTTTTTTTGAGACAGATAGAGCTTTATTTTGGTGACATTTACTTACCTCTGGAGTGTCGTTTTATTATGTATAAAATAAAAAGAAATATGCACATAAAGTACGGAACCCCCAAAACGACTCCTTTTGGAAAGTCGACACCCTGAGATGATTTGATTTGTTTGCCAAATTTTTTTGGAAATGTAGAAACATGGCAGTATTGAGGAGGTTAACACATGGTGCTTGGCATTAGTGCACTAGATACATTAAATGTACATGTTAAAGTGGTTGTAAACCCTACTTTTTTTTTACTAACAAACATGCCATACTTACCTGCTCTGTGCAATGGTTTTGCACAGAGCAGCCCTGATCCTCCTCTTCTTGGGTCCTCCTCCAGAGTTCCTGGCTCCTCTTCTTCTTGGTGTGCCACCATATGTGCCATCATAGGAAGCCCCATCCTATTGTGGCACACCTGCAAGCTCCATCCCAAGCTGCGCTGTCTGCATCTGTTGACGCAGACAATGCAGCTCAGCCTTGCCCCCAAGATTTGATTGACAGCAGCAGGAGCCAATAGCTCTCATTGATATCAATATGCCACTGCTCCTGGGCACAGCACTGGATCGAGAATGAGCTTAGGTAAGTACAGTGCCATCCAAAAGTATTCACCCCCCTTGGCATTTTTTGTGTTTTGTTGCCTCACAACCTGGAATTCACATGGATTGTTTGAGGATTTGCATCATTTAATTTACAGAACATGCCCACAACTTTGAAGATTTTTTTTATTGTGAAGCAAACAATAAATAGGAAAAAATAACAGAAAAAGTCAATGTGCATAACTATTCACCCCCTAAAGTCAATACTTTGTAGAGCCACCTTTTGCGGATATCACAGCTCCAAGTCGCTTTGGATAAGTCTCTGTGAGCTTACCACTGGGAATGTTGCCCATTCCTCCTTGCAAAACTGCTCAAGCTCCTTCAAGTTGGATGGTTTGCGCTTGTGAACAGCAATCTTTAAGTATGACCACAGATTTTCTATTGGATTGAGGTCTGGGCTTTGACTAGGCCATTCCAACATTTTTACATGTTTCCCCTTAAACCACTCAAGTGTTGCTTTAGCAGTGTGTTTGGGGTCATTGTCCTGCTGGAAGGTGAACCTCCGTCCTAGCCTCAAATCACACACAGAGCCGTTTTTTAGGTTTTGCTCAAGAATATCCCTGTATTAGCACCATCTATCTTTCCCTCGACTCAGACCAGTTTCCCAGTCCTGACTGATGAAAAACAGCATGATGCTGCCACCACCATGATTCCCTGTGGGGATGGTATTCTTTGGGTGATATGATGTGTTGGATTTGTGCCAGACATAGCGTTTTCTTTGATGGCCAAAAAGTTCAATTTTAATCTCATCAGACCAGAGCACCTTCCTCCATACATTTTGGGAGTCTCCCACATGCCTTTTTGCAAACTCAAAATGTGACATTTTGTTTTTTGCTGAAAATAATGGCTTTCTTCTGGCCACTCTGCCATAAAGCCCAACTCTATGGAGCATACGGCTTATTGTCATCGTATGTACAGATACTCCAGTCTCTGCTGTGGAACTCTGCAGATCCTCCAGGGTTACCTTAGGTCTCTGTGCTGCCTCTCTGATTAATGCCCTCCTTGCCCAGTCTGTGAGTTTTGGTGTGCAACAGTCTCTTGGCAGGTTTGCTGTTGTGCCATGTTCTTTCCATTTGGTTATGATAGATTTGATGGTGCTCCTAGGGATCATCAAAGATTTGGATATTTTTTTATAACCTAACCCTGACTTGTACTTCTCAACAACATTGTCCCTTACTTGTTTGGAAAGTTTCTTGGTCTTCAGTGTTCAGTGTGCAGTGTTTGGTTAGTGGTGCCTCTTGCTTAGGTGTTTCAGCGTCTGGGGCCTTTCATAAAGGTGAGTATATGTAATGACAGATCATGTGACACTTAGATTGCACACAGGTAAACATAATTTCACTAATTATGTGACTTTTGAAGGTAATTGGTTGCACCAGAGCTTTTTATGGGCTTTATAACAAAGGGGGTGAATACATACGCACATTCCAATTATCATTTTTTATTTCTGAAAAATATTTTTATGTATATATTTTTCTAATTTTACTTCACCAACTTGGACTATTGTGTTCTGATTCATCACATAAAATTCAGATAAAAAAAAAAAATAAACTAAAGGCTGTATTGTAACAAAATATGTAAAAAGCCAAGGGGGTAAATACTTTTGCAAGGCACTGTAGAAAGGGGGGGGAAGCTGCATACAGAAGGTTTTTTACCTTAAAGGCATAGAATGCGTTAAGGTAAAAAACCTTCAACTTTTACAACCACTTTAAATGTATAGGTCATACACAATGAGATCAAGGGGCAAAGAGGTTAATGTACAGGTCACATACAGTGGAAAGATAGGGATGAAGAGTTTAATGTACAGATGTGCAGGAAAAGGAAGGTGAGGAGTTATTATACAGGTCAGAGCAGAGACAGGGCGGGGCTGACATATACAAGAGTAGAGTGAACGACAGTAGGGGGCTGGATTTTAATACTGCTGGCACTGTGCTGGATTGAACTGGTGTTGGCTGGTGGTCAGGAAGCTTCCTGATTACCAGTCAATAAGTTACACATGGCTGCTAACTGCAGTCTGTGTTTACATTCTGTGATGCTGTGACTGGCCAGAGCAACCACATGGTACAGAGCGACCACATGGTACAGAGCCACTCCCATTGACTCTTTACCTTTTGTCCATAATTTGCTTTGTACAATCAAAGTGCAGTCATATGACTGTTTGCATGCAGAAGGCACACATAGAAGCTTAGTTCCCAGAGGACATACCTGTATATCCCCCCAGAACAGTAGGGGAGCAGACCAGCATATATGTATAGTGGCCAGTCTACAAGAGGTTAAATCTGCTTTTCCTTAAATAGCCCTAAATAAAGGATAAACCCCCTCCATCTCTCTCTCTGCAGGGACAGTATCCCATATATAGTCCACTCACCTAAACAACAGTCAATACTGGGCTTTATTACAAGTAAAGCCCAAAATGCTTTGCAAAATCAGTCTTATGGATGCACCCTGTAATCATTGCATATTAGTAAAATACAGATGCTATGCAAATGTTTAAAACATAAAAACCATCAGTTCATTAACCACCTCCCTCCAGCCATATAGTAAAATGATGGGCGCAAGGTGGCTCTCTCGTTCTGGGACAACATCATATGACATCTTCCCACTCTCGCCGTGCTTTCGGGGGTGCACAACGTAGTGGTTGACGGAGAGCTGTGTCCCTGGGACACGGTGCATCCCTGATCTCGGTAAAGATCTGATGACAAGGCTCTTTAACCATGTGATCAGCTGTGTCCAATCACGGCTGATCACATGTAAACAAGGAAATGCCGGCTAGCGGTTTTCCTCTCCTCACACTCACAGCGTGTGAGGGGAGGAAAGTCGATCAACGGCATTTCCTCACAAGGGAGACCTGCACAGATAATCAGGGCACTGATTATCAGTGCCCTGATTATTAGTGCAGCCCAAACAGTGCACAGTAGCAATGCCAGTCAATGCCCAGCAGTGATGCCAATCAGTGCCCATCAGTGATGCCAGTCAGTGCTGACCTTCAGTGCCTGCTCATCAGTGTTGCCCATCAGGGCTGCCAATCAGTGCTCATCAGTGCCGCCTATCAGTGCCCATCAGTGCCACCTACCTGTGCAAATCAGTGCCACCTATTAGCTCACATCAGTGCCACCTATCAGTGCCCATCAGTGCTGCATATTAGTGCCTCCTCACCAGTGCCATATCATCAGTGCCGATCAGTGCCGTCTCATCAGTACCTATCAGTGTAGCTTATCAGTGCCCATCAGTGCAGCCTCATCAGTGCACATCAGTGAAGGAGAAAAATTACTTATTTACAAAATTTAGAGAAACTAAGAAAAATTTTTTTTTAAATTTTGTCTTTTTTTGTTTTTTAGCAAAAAAAAAAAAAAAAACAATGGTGATTAAATACCAGCAAAAGAAAGCTCTAGCTGTCTCAAAAAATGCTAAAAATTTAATTTGGGTACATGCAAGTAGAAAAGCAACTGGAGCAAGTGAATTTCACAGTATCTAGTGTTTAAGTTACTAAAACAATGATATATCTCCATGCAGATGATACAGTACCTTGAAAAAGTATTCATACCCCTTGACATTTTTGTATTTTATTGGTATTTTATTTGATAGACCAGCACAAAGTGGCACATAATTGTAAAGTCGAAGGAAAATGATAAATGGTTTTCAATTTTTTACAAATAAATATGTGAAAAGTGTGGCGTGCATTTGTATTCAGCCCCCTTAACTCTGATACCCCTAACTAAAATCTAGTGTAACAAATTTCCTTCGGAAGTCACCTAATTAATAAATAGAGTCCACCTGTATGTAATTTAATCTCAGTATAAATACAGCTGTGAAGCCCTCAGAAGTTTGTTAGAGAACCTTAGTGAACAAACAAGTCAATGAAAGCCAAGGAACACACCAGACAGGTCAGGGATAAAATTGTGAAGAAGTTTAAAGCAGGGTTAGGTTTTAAAAAAATATCCCAATCGTTGAACATCTCACGGAGCACAATCCATCATCGGAAAATGGTAAGAGTATGGCACAACTGCAAACCTACCAAGACATGGCCATCCACCTAAACTGACAGCCCGGGCAAGGAGAGCATTAATCAGAGAAGCAGTTAAGAGGCCCATGGTAACTCTGGAGAAGCTGTAGAGATCCACAGCTCCGGTGGGAGAATCTGTCCACAGGATAACTATTAATCATGCAGTCCACAAATCTGGTCTTTGTGGAAGAGTGGCAAGAAGAAAGCCCTTGTTGAAAGAAAGCCATATGAAGTCCTGTTTGCAGTTTGCGAGAAGCCATGTGGGGGACACAGCAAACATGTGGAAGAAGGTGCTCTGGTCAGATGAGACCAAAATTAAACTTTTTTAGAGTGGCAAGAAGAAAGCCCTTGTTGAAAGAAAGCCATATGAAGTCCTGTTTGCAGTTTGCGAGAAGCCATGTGGGGGACACAGCAAACATGTGGAAGAAGGTGCTCTGGTCAGATGAGACCAAAATTAAACTTTTTGGTCTAAAAGCAAAACGCTCTGTGTGGGCGGAAAACTAACACTGAAAACTAACACATGAAACATACAGCCAGAGCTACAATGGAAGGGATTAGATCAAAGCACATTCATGTGAATGGCCCAGTCAAAGTCCAGACCTAAATCCAATTGAGAGTCTGAGGCAAGACTTGAAAATTGCTGTTAACAGATACTCTCCATTCAGTATGACAGAGCTTGAGCTATTTTGCAAAGAAGAATAGGGAAAAATGTCACTCTCTAGATGTGCAAAGCTGGTAGAGACATACCCAAAAAGACTTGCAGCTGTAATTGCAACGAAAGGTGATTCTACAAAGTATTGACTCAGGGGAGCTGAATACAAATGAACGCCACACTTTTCACATATTTACATATTTGTATTTGTAAAAAGATTGAAAAATCATTTATCATTTTCCTTTCATGTCACAATTATGTGCCACTTTGTGCATATATTGATTGGTTTGCGCAAAAGTTATCACGTCTACAAAAAAGGGGATAGATTTATGGTATTTTTATTATTAATTTTTTATTAAGTAGTAATGGCGGCGATCTGCGATTTTTATCATGACTGCGACATTGCGGCGGACAGATCGGACACTTTTGACACTATTTTGGAATCATTGGCATTTATACAGAGATCAGTGCTATAAAAATGCATTGATTACAGTGTAAATGTCACTGGGAGGGAAGGGGTTAAATACTAGGGGGCGATAAAGGGGTTAACGTATTCCCTAAGCAAGTTCTAACTGTCGAGGGATGGGCTCACTAGAACATAACAGAGATCACTGCTCCTGATCACTGGGAGCAGTAGATCCCTGTTATGTTGCTAGGCAGAACAGGGAAATGCCTTGTTTACATAGGCATCTCCCTGTTCTGTCTCTCCGTGCCACGATAGCGGGCCACTGGCAGACATTGAGTCCGCGGGACCCACAGGCATGCTTCCGCCAGCGGCATGTGGGCACCCACTAGTCGTGGACAATGCAGTGACGTACGGGTACTTCGCTTTGCGCACCCGTGCCACGTTGCCGACGTATATCGTCATGAGCCGGTCGGCAAGTGGTTAAATAAAAGAGTATTTTGTATTGAATAAATCTGGATTGAGACAGAAAAGCCTTATATATTTTATTTTTTCTACCCTAGTAGACGTTTTCATGTGGTGTGTGAACTGATAATATATTCAGAGGATCCCCTTTACTAGTTTAATAAGCTGGAGTTAGAAACTTCAAAAAACAATTATACTGGGTGTGCTGGGAGGGAATCTATCACACAGTTCTTAGGTCTCATGCACACTGGACGATTTTTTAGCTGCTGTTTTAGGCTTCAGAATTTTTTTTTGCAGCCAGTAAACTCCCCAGCATGTTATCCTATGTGTTCATGCACACATAGGCTAAACGCTCTAACTCTGATAAAAGCTTAAAAACACTGAAAAACACTAAAAAACACAGAAAAACACGTTTATCAGTGTTTTTGAGCCATAAGCTTTTATGGGAGTATAGTTTTGCTAAAAACGCTACAGCTAAATAATGCTTTAAAATGCTGAAAAACACTAGTGCAAAAACGCTGCAAAACTCATTCTACAGCTATAGATTTCTACAGCTAATGCTAGTGCTGTTTTATAACGTCCAGTGTCATACCTCCCAACTGCCCCGGATTGGCCGGGACTGTCCCGGAAATTGATCTATGTCCTGGGGTCCCAGCCAATCATAGTAGGCTCCCGGAGCAGAAAAAGTGTCAAAACAAGTTACGGTACTTGACTCCATTGACATTACTGCCAGGGGCATGCTGTCACGGGACTTTTTTCAGCCGATGCTGCTCACTTCTTCATGTCAGTGCTGCTGACTTCACCTCTCCTCTGGCACTCTGTGGACCCAGGGGCAGCCTGACCAATCAGGTGCTGCCCTGGGCGAACATACAGACTGAGTGTCACCCGGTACGGAGAGTGAGACAACATCATGCTGAGGGCACCAGGAGGTGGCGGAGATGAAGAGCCACGAGGGCGGCAAGAACCGATTACCCTGGAGCAGGGAGAAGAGCTCCAAAGACCTCCCAGCCCAGGACCAATGGACAGGCTAACCAGAGAACTTGCGGGCAGGAGGTGCAGGCAGCCAGAGACAGCAGGAGATCAGCTGGATGGAGCAGCTTTGTGACTACCCAGCTATGAGAACAGGCTCTGCCCACTGCATGGAAGGTACAGTGTCACACACACCTTCCCACAGGAGGGACTGCAGACAGGGCTAGGACCTCTCTCACTTCCCCCCTCTCCCCCCCCGCTCCCTCCTGCAGGCCCCACGACAGTGACGTCATCATGTCATCTATCCCTGATTGGTTGATACACGAGTGAGCCTGGAAAGAAGCTCGTAGGGATGCCGCATATCGTATGAGGATTATGAGAACATACCATTTTATATCTAGATTGTTATAAGTGCAACACTTTCTTGGATAAACTGGAGTTATCATATTACACTATGCAAGCGCACTTTTGCTTTTATCTTTGAGTCCCGCTGGAACATTGAGAGTGGATGCAGCCTGTATGGTTTGAGGAAGATCTTATTTTCTCATGTCTTGTCAGACCAGACCACCTGTAATTCAGTGGTCATAAACATCTGGTAAGCAGCATGTGTGACTCACATTGGGTGCGGAACTGGATCTTCCTTTCACCAATTGCTTCCCTTCACCTGTTGTATCTGTTGTAGGGAACACAAAAGAGTTTAATACTTTGGCTTTATGGACTCTTCCTATATAAGCTATTTATAAGGACATTGTGTGTTATATATTTGTGGAAATTTGCATTCAGTCTCTGACTTGATATTCCATTTTTTATTGCTGCACTGCTATACATGATTATCTGGGAGTTTGTATCTTGACTTTGAGTGCTAGCTTCTCTTTTTGTATTTTACTTTAAGTGCAGTGTTTTTTTTGTTTATTATTTTATTGTCTTTCTTGTAACCAAATTATGCATTCAAAACATTGCTCCTACGGAGCTTGTGCTGATGTCACCCACGCCTTTCTGCAGCTGGTGCCATCAGCGTTTTTAATGCATTGCAAGGAGCAAGGAGGAGGAAAATCAGCAAGGAGTGAGAATGAAGTAAAAATATCAGGAGGTAAAAAGTAAAATTCCCTGTTTTCCTCTTTGTTTTTAAATATCACTTAGGAATCCATCATTATACAAGGATTTTTGAAACAATTTGCTGAAAATGAATGAAAAACAACAAATCACCAGTTCATGCACTGAACAGAATGCCCTCCAGCCAGGCTGGTAATCTTAGTGTGTACGAGAATCTGCTATTACTACAGCGCTGCAGCTCTCTTATTGATCCACTGGGTGTTGGAAAATCATCTTCACAAAAACAAGGAAAAAGGAAAGAGCGTGCGTCTGCCCTAGTGTAGTATTGTTTTATTAAACACACGATAAAAGCTCTTAACAATTGCACTGACATTTATAAGTGTTTAACCGCTTCAGCCCCGGAACATTTTACGCACTTCCTGACCAGAACCCTTTTTACAATTTGGCACTGCGTTGCTTTAACTGACAATTGCATGGTCATTCGATGCTGTACACAAATAGAGCTTTCTTTTGGTGGTATTTGATCACCTCTGCGGTTTTTATTTTTTGCGCTATAGACAAAAAAAGAGCAACAATTTTGAAAAAAAATTTTTTTTTTTAACTTTTTGCTATAATAAATATCCCAAATTTAAAAAAACAAATTTTTTCATTAGTTTAGGCCAATATATATTCTTCTACATATTTTTAGTAAAAAAAAATCACAATAAGCGTATATTGATTGGTTCTGCGCAAAAGTTATAGTGTCTGCAAACGATGGGAAAGATTTATGGCATTTTTATGCCATTTTTATTATTTTTATTTTTTTACTAGTAATGGCGGTGATCTGTGATTTTTAGTGGTACTGCGACAATGCGACGGACAGATCGGAGACTTTTGACACTTTTTTGGGACCATTGGCATTTATACAGCGATCAGTGCTATAAAAATGCACTGATTACTGTGTAAATGTCACTGGCAGGGAAGGGGTTAATTGTGTGTTCCCTCAGTGTGTTCTAACTCTATGGGGATAGGATTGACTAGGAGATGATCCATATCATTTTTCCTACTTAGTAGGAAAAAATGATATAGCTCCTCTCCTCTGTTAGCACAGGAATTTGTGTGTTTACACACACAAATCCCTGTGCTGGCGCTCGTGCATGTGATCGTGCGTGGGCGGCAGTGATCGTGCCTGCCGGCCACGCGCATTGGGTCCCCTGCCGTGCAGCAGGTCAAAAAAGGGTAGGACGTACCGGTACGGGATTTCACCCAGGAGACCCATTGTGCCATAGTACATCTGCGTGTCATGGTCGGGAACTGGTTAAACAGGTATGTAATTCCATAAGTCCCCCTCTCCTGAATTATAGTTACATAGTAGGTGAGGTTGAAAAAAGACACAAGTCCATCAAGTCCAACCTATGTGTGTGATTATATGTCAGTATTACCTTGTATATCCCTGTATGTTGTGGTCATTCAGGTGCTTATCTAATAGTTTTTCGAAACTAT
Organism: Aquarana catesbeiana; assembly: GCF_042186555.1. Taxonomy (NCBI): domain Eukaryota; kingdom Metazoa; phylum Chordata; class Amphibia; order Anura; family Ranidae; genus Aquarana; species Aquarana catesbeiana. Next base: position 192,640,049 of record NC_133333.1, on the reverse strand, counting down.
TGATGCCCCCTGCTGAGACCCCCACCCGTGAAAGGTAATTCCACATCCTTGCCGCTCTTACAGTAAAAAACCCTCTATGTAGTTTATGGTTAAACCTCTTTTCTTCTAATTTTAATGAGTGGCCACGTGTTAATCATTTGCCTACAGGGCACTTAACCCCCCACCCCCCCTGCCCAAGCCATTTTTCAGCTTTCAGCGCTGTTTCGTTTTGAATGACAATCGCGTGGTCATGCTACACTGTAACCAAACAAAGTTTTTATAATTTTCTTCACACAAATTAGAGCTTTCTTTTGGTGGTATTTAATCACTGCTGGGTTTTTTATTTTTTACTGAAAAAAGACCAAAATGTTGAAAAAAATGTTTTTTTACTGAGTTTCTATCAATAAATTTTGTAACTAAGTAATTTTTCTCCTTCACTGATGTGCGCTGATAAGGCGGCACTGATGGGCACTGATAGGATGAACTGGTGGGCACTGATGAGGTGGTACTTATGCGCACTAATATGCTGGACTTATGGGCACTGATAGGGGCACTGATATGCATTGATGGGTGGCACTGATGGGTGACACTGATGGGCATTGAGCGATAGCAGTGATGGGCATTAATGGGCAGCACTGATAGGCGGCTCTGATAGCCAGCACTGACTGGCATCGCTAATGGGCACTGATTGGTGGCACTTGTGGGCAGTGGTGGGCACTGATTGCTGCCACTGGTGGGCACCGATCGCTGGCACTAGTGGGCAATGGTGGGCACTGATTGGTGATACTGTTGGCACTATAATGTAATCAGGGCACTGATCAACAGTGTCCTGAATACATGTAGATGTCCCCCTGCGTGGAGATGCCGCTAATCGGCTCTCCTCGCCACACACTTTGTCAGTGTGAGGCGAGGAGTGTCGATTACTGGCATCTCCGTGTTTACATGTGACCGGCTGTGATTGGACACAACAGATCTACATTTTCTACATTAAACCTCATTTGCCATGTAGTTGCCCACCCTATTAATTTGTTCAGATCTTCTTGCAAGGTTTCCACATCCTGTGAAGAAGTTATTGCCCTGCTTAGCTTAGTATTGTCCGCAAATACAGAGATTGAACTGTTTACCCCATCCTCCAGGTCATTTATGAATAAAGTAAATAGGATTGATCCCAGCATGGAACCCTGTGGGACCCCCCTACCCACCCCTGATCATTCTGAGTATTCCCCATTTATCACCACCCTCTGAACTCACCCTTATAGCCAGGTTTCAATCTATGTACTCACCCTATGGTCCATGCCAATGGACCTTATTTTGTACAGTAAACGTTTATGGGGAACTGTGTCCAATTCTTTTGCAAAATCCAGATACACCACGTCTACGGGCCTTCCTTTTTCCTGATGGCAACTCTCTTCCTCATAGAAGGTTAATAGGTTGGTTTGGCAAGAATGATTCTTCATGAATCCATGCTGATTACTGCTAATGATACCGTTTTCATTATTAAACTCTTGTATATAGTTCCTTATCATCCCCTCCAAGAGCTTGCATACTATTGACGTAAGGCTAACTGGTCTGTAATTTATAAACTAGTTTATGCTATTAAAGTAAGGGTCATTCAGGATAGTCGGGAATATTGATTTTATCTCCAGATAATGCCAAGCCATATTGCAGGAACTTGCCCCTGGGAAAGCCTATTTACTTCTCCCAACTATCCCGTACCATTTTTAACCCACCATTTCATACATATTTCAAGCTCCTTTAAACTCTGACATAGTACTTTTGTTACACTACCTTATATTTTTATTTTTCTCTTAACGTTTGCAGTTACTAATAGCTGAAATCACAGCCTCAGATACATATGTTAAATGTAGTATTGTTTCATGTAATGCTCCTTACATTATCTCTTGTTTAATACCTTTCACCAGAAAAGCTTTACTATTACTTCTTATTGCATTGTATTACCATAAATTATATTATTTTGTGAACTTTGTTATACCTTGTAAAACATAATAAAAATATTTTAAAAAGGGGAAATCTGTTCTATCCACTTCCAGGCTGGGCCTTTTCTGGCACTTTTTGTTTACATGTAAAAATCAATATTTTTTGCTAGAAAATTACTTTTTTAGAACCCCAAAAGAATCCCCAAACATTATATATTTTTTAAAAACTAAGGCCCTAGAGAAAAAAATTGTTGGCTTTTGCAATTTTTAAACTTACACAATATTTGCACAGCGGTTTTTCAGTTTTAATGATAAAAATTTCCAATACTTAACCCAATTTTTTTGTAAAATATAAATGATGATGATATATCGAGTAAATAGATACCAAACATAGCATGCTGTAAAATTGAGCACACCCATGCAATGGCAACATTTTACCATTCATAGGTAACACTTTAAAAGTCTTTACAGGTTACCTTTTTAGATTTACAGAGGAGGTCTATTACTTCCAATTTGCAATGATACCTCACATGTGTGAGCGATCGCTGTTTGTGTGCATGCGGGATTGACGTGAGCACAGGGATTCCTTTGTTTATTTGTTATTTTTTACACTGTTTTATTTATTTTTTATCACTTTTATTGCTGTCACCAGATGTACACATCCTGGTGACAATAGGCATGTGGCAGGAAGAGATCTGAGGTCTATAAGACCTTAAACCCCTATTCTGCCCTTAATAGCATTCAAAACACCAAGATTGATGTTTTTGAATACTTTAGATTTTTTTTAAATGGCGCTGTTGACATCTGAGTAAACAGGAAATTATGTCAGGTTATCGCTTCCAGGTTACCATAGCTGAGAGTCAATCAAAGCCAATCCAGGCTTTATTTAGCTCTCTGATCAGCCGGCAGAAGTGCCGGCTGGTCTCTCGGGTCTCCCAGTGGAATGGGAGATCCCGAGAAGGACACAGAAGGTGGCAGGAGGGGGCTTGTAAAAGCAATCCAGTGGCTAGTTAGCCATTAGAATTGCTTTTGCAAGAGAGCCGACCACAGACATCATCCTGGTATAATCACTTATACCCAGCTATGTATGGGTACGTGGCTGGTCCGGAAGTGGTTACAGTAGGTTTATTTAATCTGATAGGATGGAAAAATATTTTTCCTGGATATCAATAAAGATCAACAGTCCCCACATGTTAGCCTGTTGTATATTCCGTATATTACATATACAGAGTTAGTAAAGAGTTGTTGAATTTAGTTCACAAAAATTTAATAGCTCACATTCTTTAAACAAGTCAGAAGTGTAACCTCACTCTAATAAACATTGTTAAGTTAAGTTTTGAATACAAATGAATCATGTCAAAAAATTGGTCATGATGTTGACTCCACTTTAAGAACCTCTGCATGGTGTTTCTGTGCACAGATAATCTTTTTATTAAGTCTTCATAACCCTATGTACAGTAATACCTTTTCACTTTATTAAAACATTATATCATCTATAATCAAGAGTTGTACCAGGTCTTAAGATTAACCAGATTTTGATTTGATTAGAGGACCACTGTCAAAATAAACCACTCACTGCATGCAATTGATGTATTTTATATTACAAAAATAAAATAATTATGGGCTTAAAACCAATGTTCTTATAAGACTTATTTAGCGAAATAAAGTTGTTTTGATGATTTGTTCTTACTGCCTCTAACTAATTACCCTTATTTGCCATGTTATTTCTTTTGAGTTGTCATAGTGAGGAGTGGAGCAATAGGCATCTCTGACTTACACTTACCACAAAATCTAATTGGTTTTTATAACCCCTATTTTGCTGTAATCACATTACAATTAATATCCTACTTGCACAATGTTTTTCATATCTGGCAATTTAACTCCATGGCAACACACAAGTTAATCCTTTTTACTAAAGTACACAGAATAGAAGGATATCGCAGTCCCACTCACCACCTTAATAAGGTACAGGCTTTTAATAATACATCAGAGGTGAACAAATAATACATCAGAGGTGAACAAAATCAAAATATTTCCACATTTATTTGTTTCACTTGATAAGCAGTGATTAAAGTCCAATTCCAATTTTAATTTTCTAATTCCAATTTGGACAAAACACATTCAAATCAGATCTCCCACAGCCTTTTAAAATAAAAAGTCCAGGGTCATTCAACCCACTTCCTGAAAGCCACCCCTAGAAATAGTGGAAGTCAGAAAATTATTCAGCCACCAAATGGAAATGGAACTTACTTTCAGCAATTTAAAAATCTGACAGACTCACTTTAGGACTGTTGTTAGCCTCATGTTTATCTCAGCACAGTGTTTAATAAATTCAACATATTTTTTTTTAAATGGAAGGCTGGGCTTCCTGTCAGCTCCCACTGCCCAGGAAAAATTAACTAAAAAACAAAAAAAACCGTAGAAAAATATAGACTTCACAAAAAGCACAGGAAAAAAATGAGTTACCTCAGTCCCAGCTTCTGATGTTTCTGAGAGGCATGGGGAACATCAATGTGCTTCTGCACTGCCTCCTGGGATAGCTAGACACTCAAAATACCATGAGAATGCACCCTAGCGGGAGTACATTCTTATGGAATTTTGAGTGCCTAGGAGGCAGTGGTAAGGTGCACGGACATCTGTTACTGAAGGGTCAGACGCTGCAAACAAGGTAAATATTTTTTGCAAATGCTTTTATTTTTAAGGTTTGTTTTGCAGCTAATTTTGTTCGGCTGGTGGGCGACTTGCAAGAATGCTGACCTTCCAATTTTATTAAAGGTCTACTTGAACCTATATTTGCTTTATACTCGTTTTTATTTTTTCATTATAGTAAATATCTTTATGTATTCTTCAAATATACAAACCTATACAAAAGAAGACTCTTACTTATTAAAAACTGTACATGTTCACCTGGATTCAACTGCAACGCTGTTTGCACACTCCCCCCATCTAGACAACTTCTAATGCTTTTCTTTCATGGTGAGTATATTTAAATATTTAAAGAATTTTTAAAACCCAACATTTCATATTCCTGATATGTGCCTGTTGCACCATGCACTTGTTTAAAAAAGTATCCTGTTCTCTTTGCATTGCTTCCTTTGTGTGAAATCCCTGTTCCTGTCAGTCCTTCTGCTTTCCTATTAAAATATTAAAAACTGACCATACTAAGAAGGAGAACACACTGTGGTCAGTTCTCTAGCTATACTGGGAGCTCAGCCTGCTCTCCTCCAATAATCAAACTTGTCCTGACACCCCCCCCCCCCCCCCCGCACAGCCTTTCACAGGAAGCTCAGTGTGCTATTTTTTTCTCCTCCCATAACTATCTATGCAGCTGAGAACAAAGGGTATATGATATGGTATATTTATCATTTTTTTAATCTCTATATACAAATGATTGCCTTTCATTTCTATTTTAAATAGAATGGGTTGTTTTACGAAGTGAGGGTTTACCATCATTTAAAGTGATTGTAAAGGCAGAAGGTTTTTTATCTTAAGATAAAAAACCTTATGTGTGTAGCAGACCCCCTAATCCTTCTTGAGCCCCATCTCTATCCAGCGATGCCATCCAGGACACTCCCTCCTGATTGGCTGAGACACAGCAGTGGCATAATTGGCTCCCGTTGATGTCAATCAAAGTCAGTTAGCCAATCAGGAGCGAGAGGGGGCGGGGTTGAACCGTGGCTCAGTGTCTGAATGGACACACAGAGATTTGGCTCATCTTGGGTGCCTCCATATCAAGCTGCTTGCTGTAGGGGCACTTGACAGGAGGGAGGAGCCAGGAGCACTGAAGTGATACCTGAGAAGAGGAGGATCTGGGCTGCTCTGTGCACAACCATTTCACAGAGCAGGTAAGTGTAACATGTTTGTTATTTTTAAAGAAAAGAAAATGAGACTTTCAATCAATCACTTTAAGTGTAGCTACCGGATTCATCAATGTCGTCCTTCAGCTATACAAAGAGGTTACTAAAGGCAAATATACTGTGTGATATACAGTTGTATGCAAAAGTTTAGGAACCCCTGACAATTTCCATGATTGTCATTTATAAATATTTGGGTGTTTGGATCAGCAATTTCATTTTGATCTATCAAATAACTGAAGGACACAGTAATATTTCAGTAGTGAAATGAGGTTTATTGGATTAACAGAAAATGCGCGATATGCATCAAAACGAAATTAGACAGGTGCATAAATTTGGGCACCCCAACAGAAAAATCACATCAATATTTAGTAGAGCCTCCTTTAGCAAAAATAACAGCCTCTAGATGCTTCCTATAGCCTGTAATGAGTGTCTGGATTCTGGATGAATGTATTTTGGACCATTCCTTCTTACAAAACATCTCCAGTTCAGTTAGGTTTGATGGTTGCCGAGCATGGACAGCCCGCTTCAAATCACCCCACAGATGTTCGATAATATTCAGGCCTGGGGACAGGGATGGCCATTCCAGAACAATGTACTTGTTCCTTTGCATAAATTCCCAAGTAGATTTTGAGCAGTGTTTTGGGTCGTTGTCTTGTTGAAATATCCAGCCCCGGCGTAACTTTAACTTTGTGACTGATTCCTCAACATTATTCTCAAGAATCTGCTGATATTGAGTAGAATCCATGCAACCCTCAACTTTAACCAGATTCCCAGTACCGGTACTGGCCACACAGCCCCACAGCATGATGGAACCTCCACCAAATCTTACTGTGGGTAGCAAGTGTTTTTCTTGGCATGCTGTGTTCTTTTGCCGCCATGCGTAACGCCCCTTGTTATGACCAAATAACTCAATCTTTGTTTCATCAGTCCACAGCACCTTATTCCAAAATGAAGCTGGCTTGTTCAAATGTGCATTGCAGACTCAGTTTGTGGCGTGTGTGCAGAAAAGGCTTCTTTCGCATCACTCTCCCATACAGCTTCTCCCTGTGCAAAGTGCGCTGAATTTTTGAAGGATGCACAGTGACACCATCTGCAGCATGTTGATGTTGTAGGTCTTTGGAGGTGGTCTGTGGGCTGTTTTTGACCATTCTCACCATCCTTCACCTTTGCCTCTCCAATATTTTATGTGGCCTGCCACTTCTGGCCTTAACAAGAACTGTCAAGGTGGTCTTCCATTTCCTCACTATGTTCTTCACAGTGGATACTGACAGCTTATTTCTGTAATAACTTTGTGTAGCCTTCCCCTAAACCATAATGTAGAACAATCTTTGTTTTCAGGTCATTTGAGAGTTGTTTTGAGGCCCCCATGTTACCACTCTTCAGAGGAGAGTCAAAGAGAACAACAACTTGCAATTGGCCACCTTAAATACCTTTTCTCATGATTGGATGCACCTGTCTATGAAGTTCAAGGCTTAATGAGCTCACCAAACCAATTGTGTGTTCCAATTAATCAGTGCTAAGTACTTACAGGTATTCAAATCAACAAAATGACAAGGGTGCCCAAATTTATGCACCTTTCTAATTTCATTTTGATGCATATTGCGCATTTTCTGTTAATCCAATAAACCTCATTTCACTACTAAAATATTACTGTGTCCTTCAGTTATTTGATAGATCAAAATGAAATTGCTGATCCAAACACCCAAATATTTATAAATGACAATCATGGAAATTGTCAGGGGTTCCTAAACTTTTGCATACAACTGTATGTTATGGAAAAAGCTGTCTAAGATGGTAATTCTCCTCACTTATTGATGCTTTTCCTTCAGTTCCTGTTGTGTCTCCAGGGCATGAAGTGACATGGAATCTCCCCGGTAGGACAGAGACAGGAGAAATTCAATCCACAACCGAAAAAAAAAAATACATTTTGACTATACACACACAATAATCTGTTGTCAGCAAAGTTCATGTTCTGTTCATGTTGTATATACCTTTCAATTTAGGGATAGGGTTAGGGTTACATACCCTTGTGCTTCAAGCTTATTGTTACACATATATAAACACCTTACTCACTGATAAACATAATTGGTCTATTGATTAATATTCAGGATATACTGATCATGTTTCTCACGCCTGTAGAACATGTTTATTTTAATGTATACATGTGTAAAAAATTGCAAGACTGTGTTGTAAAAGGCTCCTTGAAATCAGTAATTACAGAAAATTAAACGGCAGTGTATAATCATGCTTGTGTCTTCTGCCAAGATATAATCACTGTGACTGATTGACAGGTGCTGCAACACAAGTCTCTAGTCATTTGCTAGGTAAAATTAGAGGAAGTGCCTCTTTTTAATAAAACGACAGTGGTTCTAGAAGCTTGAGCTAAAGTGATTGCTGTATCCAGTATTGCATTACATGGAAAATATTGTAGAGAGATAATTAAACAAATTTTTCAAGTCACATCTCTGTAACTGATGGACAGGGGCTAGATGTGCTTTTCTAAGCATCATGTCTGCGATATTTGTAAAGCAGCTATAACAGATTATATAATACATATTATTTATAGATACCCACTTACCAATATTTAAATGTAATATGCATTTATTGCTCTGTTAATATATGATAGCTACATATAAACATTTTAACAGGTAGTCTGGTGAGAAAAAAATCAATAAATATGCAAAACCAATATCTCTGACTAATTTGGAAAGCATGTGGATGGTTTGGTTTTTCCCTTACTTACTTACTTTACTAGTGATTGTAAAGTCTAATTTTTTTTTCAATAAAAATAACAAACACATTATACTTACCTGCTCTGTGCAGTGGTTTTGCACAGAGCAGCCCAGATCCTCCTCATCCCAGGTCCCTCTTTGGTTCTGCTGGCCCCTTCCTCGATTTGAGTGCCCCCACAGCAAGCAGCTTGCTATGGGGGCACCCAAGCCCAGCTGCAGCTCCGTGTATCTATTCAGACACAAGGCTGTGGTTTGGCCCCATCCCCTCACTCTGCTCATTGGCTAACTGACTTTGATTGACAGCATCAGGAGCCAATGGCACCGCTGCTGTGTCTCAGCCAGTGAGGAGGGGAGTCCTGAACGGCCGAGGCACTCATGGACATCGCTGGATAGAGATGGGGCTCAAGTAAGTATTAGCAGGGGGCTGCTGCACACAGAAGGCTTTTTATTAGGATAAAAAACCTTCTGCCTTTACAACCCCTTTAACCAAAATTGGCAATTTTTTTGCCTTCCATTACAGAGACTTACAGGGACTTTAACCACTTCAGGCCCTTTTACTTTTTCTATAATAAATATCCCATTTAAAAAAAAAATAATAATTTTTCCTCAGTTTAGGCCGATATGTATTCTTCTACATATTTTTGGTAAAAAAAAAATCGCATTAAGCGTATATTGATTGGTTTGCGCAAAAGTTATAGTGTCTACAAAATAGGGGACAGATTTGTTGCATTTTTATTATTATTATTTTGTTTACTGCGATTTTTAGCGGTACTGCGATATTGCAGTGGACAAATCGGACAATTTTGACACATTTTTGGGACCAGTGACAATTATACAGCAATCAGTGCTATAAAAATGCACTGATTACTAAATAAATGTCACTAGCAGGGAAGGGGTTAACACTAGGGGGTGATCAAGGGGTTAACTGTGTTTCCTAGGTATGTTCTAACTGGGGGATGGGAATGATTGGGGAGGAGCCCGATCAGTGTTCATACTTAGTATAAACTTGCGCCAAGCCTCCCGTAGTGTGCGCGCCTCCTACAGCATCCTAAAGAGCCGACGTACAGCTATGACGGCTCACCCAGGGAGCCAACCTGCCACAGTATAACTGCGGCCGTTGGTCAGGAACTGGTTAAAAGAAATCTGTCATGAGAGAAGTATGTGATTACATTGCTGTCCTTTACATCTGAAAATACTAGTTGCCTGGCAGTTATGTAGGTGTAATATCTTCCAAGTCATAATCAAGAACAAGCCTAAAGATAAGGATTTTAATGTCATATGCTATGAGAAAGGCTTTGGCCGAAACGCGTTTTTGTCATTGCTGTGTTTCTCTAAAAAAAGTTTACTTTTGAGAAGCTTTTGAGAAGCTTTTGAATTGCCAACTCATGTGTGTTATGGATCTGCAGTAATTGTTCAAGCAACAGCACCGACTATTCTGCTCACATACCTTCACAAAATAGTGGTAGAGCTTGGTTGAGTTCTGTTGTCATAAAGATAAGGAGCCCTGATGTTTTACTACTTTTGTTTACTCCATTCTTGTTCCAGGTCATTGTAAAGGCAGCAAAGGTAGCCTTAATACTTTAATATTGTTTATGGTTATTGTAACGCAAAAAAGATCTCTATACAAGCACAACATAATAAAAAAGTGAAAGTCTAAATAAGCTGTCCCCTTCTTCAGTTCTCCCCACATTAAAAAAAATAAATAAATTAGGGCTGCGGAAATTAACGATTAATTCCTCAATTAATTTTTTTGATCGGTCAAAATTCTTTTGATCGGTACTCACCTCTCCACCGGCTTCCGGGTCTTCAGGGAGTTCCGTTGGAGATCCGGTGACGTCACAGACATCGACGTCACTGGACTCCTCCCCCCTTCCCCAAGTGCCTCCGTCTGCTAACGAAGGGAAGGGGGGAGGAGTCCAGTGACGTCAATGTCCGTGAAATCATAAATTGAGGAAGACAGATCCTAACAATTTGATTGATCTCACTGGTCAAAGTATTCAGATAAACATCTATGTAAATCCTGGACTTGGTTATGAAAATCAACATATCTGAGGGCTTTCCTGGCTATAAGTCAGTTTGAGGATGAACTGACATTGATTGGTTATCCAGCAATCAAGAAACATTTATGATGAGGGCACTTTTTTCCAAAGAGCTGACACTTTGCTGTCTCAGCAGGTGATGGATGTCTCTGGCTCTCCATCGGTCCCCCTGATGCACAATGGTGCTATTTAAATAGACTGTAGGGTGATGCCGTAGCCCCACCCCGTTGAGGAAGTTCTGAGGAAGTTCTGATTGACCGTAACGCATACGGGGGAGGAGCTACACATGACATCAGCTAAAAGTAGTTGGATCTGTATGTACGTTATAATTAATCGAAATTAGTCAGTTAATCGATTAAAAAAAAGATTAATCGAATACGAAAATTTTAATCAGTAACAGCCCTAAAATAAATAGATAAATAAATACAAGTTTTGATACCAAAGACCCAGAAAGTGATTGAATGCTGCTCAAAAGCTTAAAGCTGAACTCTGGGCAGGACTATTTTTAGATACTATAAAAGGTCCTTTTTTACCTTACACTAATTTTTTTTAGCTCTTTTCATACAAATGTTCTGCTTCTTCGAAATCCTCCATTGAATAAATGCTCAATCCTGCTGTGTCACCCTGATTTCCTTTTTTACAAGACTGGTGGCAGAGATTGCTACTATTCCCTTGGCCTCCAGTCTTGTAACTTCGACTCAGTAGTCCTGTCTCCTGTGTTAGAGCAAGCAGGATTTCATTTGCTTGACGTAGTGGGTGGGACTCCTGGTCTGACCCACCCACTCCCTTTGTGCTATTTAGGGACAGGCTAGGAGACTTTTGTCCCATTCACCACAATCTCACACTATAATCCTGCCCATTCACAGAAGCTATTCCCATGGATTCATGGGAACTGTACTTTGCAATTGCTTTGCTGTTCACAGAATAGATGTGACATACTTGGCTTTCTGATCCTTCTTCTGGGTCCAGGCCAGCACTGTTTAAAAAATGCAGGTGCAATGACATCACAGCTTTTTTAAAGGTACATTTCTACTGGGTTATTTTTCTTTTAGCAACAAGAAGTTTTCTTATATGCATACTGAATACCTGCAAAGGTGAAACGTTGCTGCTATCCTGGAGCTTTAAATTCTAACTTCAAGCAGAACTAAACCCTCCTATCGTTTTCAGCCAAGGAAGCTGCGATTTTGGCCTATGTTTGATTTTCAACTGCCATGATGCTGCACACGTGATCAGTTATAAAACCAGCCACGTGACAGTTTGATTGAGAGCACAACTAATGTGACAGTTACATTCCTGGCACATCCCAGAAATGTAACTGGTTTTTGGAACTGTTAAATTCATGGATTTAGTTCCGCTTTCAGGCTCCACATCCCCATCTCCACCTGGACACCACACTCTCCCTCCCCTGTAGGTCACAGTATATATTTATTATGGTATTGTTTTTTAGACACATCTTTTCTGACGTATTCAGGTTTGTCCACTGGCACTGCATGATCGATTGTGCCTCTTGTTTTGGCCGGGTGGTCCTTACTGATGCAGAGAGCTGTGATGATATCAGTAAATTTGCACCAGCACATTTCGAAGTCTGTCATAGTGACACCCACTCAGGAAGCTAGTCTGTGAAGTCCTGCATTCACAATAGAGTTTTCTGTCTTCTGGGTTGAGTAATTCTGGCTGTCATTTAACCCAGAAGACTGGGGACATCATGTAATGAAGGAGAGGTGTTACCTGGGACAGCCCTGGATTTTAGTTGGTTATCACAGCATATGCTGTTTTTTTATTACTGGTTGAGGACATTTTTTTAGATATATAAAATTGTATCCCTGCGTTTGGCTTTAAATAGTTGACAATATTGTAATGTACTGACAATATTGCAGTAGTCAATACTGCAGTAGGGTAGTAGAATTACATTAGCTGTTTTCCACTATAAGCTACCGTACACATACACAGCATGAATGTATTTTGGGATTTAACAATACATTTTAATTATATAAACTTTTTTGTGCTCACCTGGTGTTCAGTAAACTGGCACAATCATGTTAATTCAGGCACCTAAATGCACCCCCAAAGTCAGGGTATTCTAGCCTGCAAAAAAAAAGGAGCAAGAGGCGGGACTTTACATGAGGCACACGGAAGCAGATGAGTAATTGGCGTAAAAAACAGCTTTAATAGATTCAAATAATCATATATTTACATGTTTACTGTTAATGCATAATGCTATATATCAATATTTTATATTTTTAAGAACCTAATATTGCACAGTAGTTTACATTCCAACAATGAAATAACAATGTTTACAAAAAAAAGGAGAACTTAATGCATATATTACACACATAGTAGTTGATATCTATACAGATTAGTAATCCACTGAGGTGTCATTTAATGGGCATAAAAAGAAATGAAAATAGGTCTAGAAGGAACGTCCATACAAAGTTGATAAGTTGTGTACACATATCGGTAGTTGTAAGCTCGGCGCATTTCAGGACCTTATAGCCACTCGTCAGGAGCAGAACCGTAGTGATCACCTATGAGTAGGGAAGACAACCATATTTTGAATGATCTAGGGGAATTATGGAAACTAGTGGGCAAATGTGAAATATGCAAGACCCACACATATGTACATTTGACCCACAAAACTTACATATACATCTGTGCAATGGTGGTGCAGCCATGAGAGTCGCAGACCAGCCCAAGATGCCAAGTCCAGGAGCTGAGGGGGCGCACTGGGGCAACAACAGCCAACACAAACAATGCCCCGAGTGGGTCAGAATGTATGAAATAATACAGGTGTGAGCAAAATGGGGTAGCCCCAATGGAGGGACCTCTGTAAAAAATGTGAAAATAAAAATATAAGTGATCTAAAAAATGTTGAATGTTGGGAAATGTTGAGCAGTGTGAAAAGGTATAGTACAAGTGGGAAAGGGTAAAAATGAAAAAGCAGGGAGAAGGGACACCGGGGTAAAGGAATTAAAAGGAAAAAGGGGAGACAGAAAATGGTGAATAACAGGTAGGTTAAGTGAATGGTGAAAAAGAGTAAATACCTAGTGCAAAACGGATGGGAGCAAAAAAGCCATGTTGCATGTTGTTCCACAAGGGAGAATGATGTGAGAAGATCTAAGTGTGGGACCCAACAAAGGGAGAAACTCATATAAAGAGCGCCGCCACAGCCCAGCCCCCAACGTCACACAGCAACAGCCCATAGGGGACGAGGGAGGCGCCACCGGCCAGGCAGCCAAACCACCCAAGCCACCCAGCAGGAAGCGCCAAGCCAAACAGCCCCCAATGCGGTGGCAGATAGTAATAACTCTGCCGGAAGTGATGCACCATGAGGACGCCGCACGTCCAGCATGGGAAGCATGATGTTGACACGCAGTGGTGGAGCCCCCGCCCACCCCATGTCAGAACAGGGTGGAGGGGAGTCCCCCAGTGCGCGTCGCAGCTCCCGAACATAACAGGAAGGGCACAGCCAAGCGACAAACCACACCCGAAACCACCAGTGCGCACATGTAGAAAAAATGATCGAATTAGCTGAAAATATGGGAAATCAACAACCAACCATTGAATCTGTATAAGAGCAATTGAAAAAATGAATAATTGAAGACTAAAAATAAGATCAGCTGAGGAGCAGCCATGTATGTTATAAATTAGTGAAAGGAATATTATTCCCTCCTCCATCCCGGTTCAATAATTGAAATTGAAAATAAAATTGAAAAGTTTATGACTGCAACTAGGAAGCCTGTGTTTGGCCATTAGTAATTCTGTAAGTTCTTTGTTGGTTTAACAACATAATAGGTGGCCTTATTTATCAATATACTGTAAAGCCATAGCAGATGGAAAAGGAAGAAAGACAAGAATTGTCTTCTTAGTAGAAAGTCAAAACATATAGATGAAAGCAATACAGGTGTAGGGGCTTCTGGTATATGCTTAAAGTGGTTCTTCTTTGAAAAAAAAAAATCAGCAACTACAAATACTGTAGCTGTTGACTTTTAATAAAAGGACGCTTACCTGTCCAGGGGTCCAGTGCTATCCTCACCTAAAACAGTTCTCCTCCAGTCTTCGTGTTCCTGGCTCCAGCATGATTACTGTGGGCAGCCATCTGTAAAGCCGCAAGAAATCAACTGCCTACTGTGCATGGCCAAGCCACGCCGTGCTTTGTGAATGGCCCCGCAGCCTTGTGGGGCCTGTGATGTGTCCCAGAATGTTGCAGGTAGGGGGAAGATAATTTCCAGTGGATCGATGTGGCGATCCGACCGGAAGTGCGAGCAGGTACCTGGAGAAAACAAGATAACCCCCCCAAAAAAAGTGCCAAAAATAGAAGAGAAGGGGACATAAAGCCAAAATTCCCCTTTAGGAAGAGGTTTCATGTTTAGGACAGTGGAGGGGATGTACGTGTACTTTTGGGTACCCTTACTAACATGCAGGTAGTACTATATATGCATGTAAAAACATATACACTTCAGCGACATACTGTACCTGACTGAGAAAAAAACAGAACGTACATAAAATAAGAAGAAGTAGATGTTATACTTGCATATACCGCAAATTCTTATGTGCCATAAACCATGTCAAAATGTCCACCAAGCTGTTCTGGCAGTGGATCTCTTTTGTTGCAGAACTGTTTTGATGTTTTGCCTTTTTCAAGGTTTATCCAATACTGCTACTGCTATGATCAAATATTCTTTACCACTTAAAGTGTTACTAAACCCAGGACACTGCATTCACTATATCTGGTCCGCCACAGTACACAGAACATGGCAATGCAATTATTTTAGTAAATATAAACTGATAAATTCATTTTCTCATCAGCAGTAAATAGCAGCCTTGTGACTTCTATGAGTTCCTAGTAAAGTTTGTAGGAGGAGTTTTCATTCTCCCATGATCCTCTGTCTGGACATGTCTGGACAGTGCTGATTGTCCCTGTGCTGATCACATGCACCCTCGCATGAAAAAGAAAAAAAAAACTTTCTAGCAATACACACAGAACTGAGCATGAGCAGCCTATCCCCTGGCTCTGTAAATATCAGGTTACTTTTTGGAGACAGTGGAAGAAGAGGAGGACCAGAGAGACAGGATCAAACAGCCTTTATACATAATGCAAAGGATAAACCCCTTAGGTTCCACAGTGAGTATAACAAGCATGCTTTACTGCATATACATACTGATTTTACTGTTGTGGGTTTAGTAACACTTTAATACATGTAGATGTGCACTCTATTCACTGGAATTTAGGGTATGGTTTTATTAATGTTTTCAGATTACTCTAAAAAGACATTGGCTAAAATGACAAAACAGCATGCCCTTACACAAAAAAAAGTCTAATACCTGATTTCAAAGATTTCCTGATTTGTGGTGGAACATATTCTAGATAGACAAACTATCAAACCACTGGACAACCACAGTTTTCATTATTCACCCAACTCTATCTCTAATCACAAAGGCTGTAGACACAATACCAGGGGTGGGTAGCTGTGATTTCTATATGTGCAATTAGTGGTAATAGACATCAATAGTTTAACCACTTATCAACCGGCCCATAGCCGAATGACGGCTGCAGGGCGGTTGGATAACTCTGGGAGGGCGTACTATGCCCTGTGGGCTGGATGTGTAGTGCCCACAGCACTGCACAGAGACATCCAGCCATCCATCCATCCATGCTCAGCCATCCCTAACGCTCTGCAATGCTGTGCAATACTCTGCAAAGCCCCACATTACCCTGGAATACACCACATTACTCTGCAAAGCCCCACATTACTCTGCAATACCCCCACAATACTCTGCAAAGCCCCACATTACTCTTCAATACCCCCACAATACTCTGCAAAGCCCCACATTACCCTGCCATACCCCGCATTACCCCGCCATACTCCGACATACCCCGCCATACTCCGACATACCCCGCCATACTCCGCCATACCCCGACATACCCCGCCATACTCCGACATACCCCGCCATACTCCGACATACCCTGCCATACTCCGACATACCCCGCCATACTCCGGCATACCCCGACATACTCCACCATACCACGACATACCCCGCCATACCCCGACATACCCCGCCATACTCCGACATACCCCGCCATACTCCGACATACCCCGCCATACTCCGCCATACCCCGACATACCCCGCCATACTCCGACATACCCCGCCATACTCCGACATACTCCGCAATACCCCGCCATACTCCGCAATACCCCGCCATACTCCGCCATACCCCGCCATACCCCGCCATACCCCGCCATACTCCGCAATACCCCGCCATGCTGAGCCATGCTCGGCTGTACTCGGCCTCTGTATGTGGCCAGGCTGTGGAAGTCTCACACATGTGGTATCGCCGTACTCAGGAGGAGTAGGAGAATCTATTTTGGGTTGTCATTTTTGGTATGTACATGTTATGTGGTAGAAATATTGTATAAATGGACAACTTTGTGTTAAAAAAAAATGCGTTTTAACCACTTCCCGCCCGCCGGCCGTCATACAATGTCCTTGACTTTGTGCGGGGATATCTGAATGATGCCTGCAGCTACAGGCATCATTCAGATATCAGCTTTTTCAGCTGGCAATTCCCTACACCATAAGAATGATCATGGCGGCTGTTCCACTGCTTGATCGTTCTTACGGGAGGCGAGAGGGGATGTCCCCCCCTCCCGCGCTTCTACCGACTCACCGCTACGATCGAAGCCAGGATCATTTTTTTTTTTTTTTTTTTTTAATTTCAGGCTTCCCAGCCTAGAGGTGAGATGTGGGGTCTTATTGACCCCATATCTCACTGTAAAGAGGACCTGTCATGCCATATTGCTATTACAAGGATGTTTACATTCCTTGTAATAGGAATAAAAGTGGTCAAAAATTTTTTTTTTGGAAAAAAGCATCAAAATAAAATAAATAAAGTAAAATGAACAATAAATAAAAAAAAAAAAATTTTAAAGCACCCCTGTCCCTGTGTGCTCGCATGCAGAAGCGAACGCATATGTAAGTCCCACCCACATATGAAAACGGTGTTCAAACCACACATGTGAGGTATCGCTGCGGTCGGTAGAGCAAGAGCAATAATTTTGGCCCTAGACCTCCTCTGTAACTCAAAACATGTAACCAGTAAAAAATTTTAAAGCCTAGCCTATGGGGATTTTTGAGTAGCAAAGTTTGGCGCCATTCCACAAGCGCGTGCAATTTTGAAAGGTGACATGTTGGGTATATATTTACTCAGCGTAACTTCATCTTTCACATTATGCAAAAACATTGGGCTAACTTTACTGTTTTGGTTTTTGTAAAGCACAAAACAGTTTTTTTTTTTTAAAAAACGCGTTAAAAAAATTGCTGCGCAAATACCGTGCAAGATAAAAAGTTGCAATGACCGCCATTGTATTCTCTAGGGTCTTTGCTAAAAAAACATATATAATGTTTTGGGGTTCTATGTAATTTTCTAGCTAATAAATGATGATTTTTACATGTAGGAGAGAAATGTCAGAATTGGCCTGGGTTCTCCAAAACGCCTGAAGATGCTCCCCTGCATGTTGGGCCTCTGTATGTGGCCACGCTGTGTAATGCCGCGTACACACGGTCGGACTTTTCGTCTACAAAAGTCCAACGGACGCCGACGGACTAAAGCTGGCTGGTAATCCGATCGTGTGTGGGCTTCTCCGGACTTTCAGCAGACTTTTTCAGCCTCAAATCCGACGGACTTTAGATTTGAAACATGCTTCAAATCTTTACGTCGTAACTACGACGGACCCCGAAATCCGCTCGTCTGTGTGCTAGTCCGACGGACAAAAACCCATGCTAGGGCAGCTATTGGCTACTGGCTATGAACTTCCTTATTTTAGTCCGGTGTACGTCATCACGTAGGAATCCGTCGGACTTTTGTGTGGTCGTGTGTAGGCAAGTCCGTTCATTAGAAAGTCTGCTGCAAGTCCGCCGAAAGTCCGCCGGAAGTCTGTCGGACAGGCTGTCGGACTTTTGTAGACGAAAAGTCCGACCGTGTGTACGCGGCATAAAAGTCTCACACATGTGGTATCTCCGTACTCGGGAGTAATAGCAGAATGTGTTTTGGGGTGTAATTTGTGGTATGCATATGTGGTGTGTGAGAAATAACCTGCTAATATGACAATTTTGTGGAAAAAAAAAAGTAAAAAAAAAACCTTGATTTTGCAAAGAATTGTGGGAAAAAATGACAACTTCAAAAAACTCACCATGCATCTTTCTAAATACCTTGGAATGTCTTCTTTCCAAAAAGGGGTCATTTGGGGGGTATTTGTACTTTTCTGGCATGTTAGGGTCTCAAGAAATTAGATAGGCTGTCAGTACTTCAGGTGTGATGAATTTTCAGATATTCGCACCATAGCTTTTGGACTCTATAACTTTCAAAAAGACCAAATAATATCCACCGATTTGGGTTATTTTTACAAAAGATATGTAGTGGTATAAATTTTGGCCAAAATATATGAAGAAAAATTACTAATTTGCAAAATATTATAACAGAAATGAAGAAAAATTTATTTTTTTACAGATTTTTCGGTCTTTTTTCTTTTATGGCGCAAAAAATAAAGAACCCAGCGGTGATTAAATACCACCAAAAGAAAGCTCCATTTGTGTGAAAAAAAGGACAAAAATTTCATATAGATACAGTGTTGCATGACTAAGTAATTATCATTCAAAATGTGAGAGCACCAAAAGCTGAAAATTGGTCTGGTTAGGAAGGGGGTTTAAGTGCCCAATTGTCAAGTGGTTAAGATTGTAATTTCTATTTGCTTCCATTTTGCCCAGGTACATGTGTCATTTTTTTTTTTTTTTTATATGGGGCCTCAAAATATTTTTGGTCATCACGACTATACATTTTGTATGTCATTTATTGTATGGGGCTTTGCTACAGATATTTTGGAGCTGCATAAAAAAGAAAACTGTTAGCAGGATCTCTAAAAATGGCATATTGGTATCTGGAACTTCAACCAAAGGGTAGCTATACAGTAGGTATGTAGTGTCTACTAATATAAGCAGATCATCTGGGCTACCTTTGTCAGGAGAAAACGTTTTCAACTCTCTAGTATATCTGCCATGGGAAAATTAGACTAATTATGGTTATAAACTAAAATATAACTTTAAACAAATAGCTACAGCTAATACTGTATATAATTGTGAAGCAAAAAAATTAAACTAATAAAATTTACAAATATCAATATTCTATACAGCACCGTTTGTCATGTTAGTGCTCAGCATAACTGGACTCAAATGGGCAATCTTGCATTACTATTTCTTCTCTTTTCAATTGCCTTTTTAAACTGTTAGCCATTTCTTTTTTGTTTAAGCTCAACATTTTTTATGTTTTCACCAAATGGATTCTTTTTTCAACTTGAAACATTGATAAATTAACTGAAGAGCTTTTAGTGTCAGAACTGTATGAAAGTATAAAAGTTGCAATGGAAGGTTTGACCAGTTTTTACTTTCTGTAAATATTGTTCAGCCAAGTATCATTACATACTTTCTGACTGCACTCTTGTGCTCTAGAAACTATAGTAACACTATAATTTCTTCTTCTGTTTTGTCTACTTATCCTGTGTGAATTGTGACTTCTTTAGTGTATGTCAGTCCAAAGTATTATCCTCATGTATTCATTTAACTGCAGTATGATCCCCTTGGGTAACTATTTTTTTAATTAGACAGTGAATAAGAGAATTAATGGTGAAGAAGGGGGAATCAATGGTGGAGAAGGATCTGGGGTTTTGGTAGATCATAAGCTTAATAATGGCATGCAATTCCAAGCTGAAGTCTCCAATGCAAGTAAAATCCTTTCTTGTATTAAGAGAGGTATAGACTCCGAGGGGGAGACACTGTTTTATATCTGTACAAATCATTAGGAAGAATTCATCTGGAATATGCAATTCAGTTTTGAGCTCTACTTCACAAAAAGGATATTGGGGAACTGGAGAAAGTGCAAAGAAAGGCAACCAAACTGATAAGAGACGAGGAGGAGCTCAACTATGAGGAAAGATTAGAGGAACTGAATTTATACTCTTTTTAGAAAAGGAGATTAAGGGGGATATGGTCAACATGTATAAATACAGTACATAAGTGGTCCATATAGTGAACTTGGTGTTGAATTTTTCACTTTAAGGTCATCACAGAGGACAAGGGGACACTCTTTACATCTGGAGGAAAAGAGATCTCCGAATACCCAAAGGTCTCTTCACAGTAAGAGCTGTGAAAATGTGGGAAATGATTCCCTCAAGAGCTGGTTCTGTCCAGCTCAGTAGATTGTTTTAAAAAGGCGTGGATTCTTTCCTAAATGTAAATCGTATAACTGGATACTAATATTTATGGGTAAAGTTGATCCAGGGAATATCCAATTGCCTCTTGGGGGATCAGGAAGCAATTTTTTCCCCTGCTTGTCATGCTTTGCTGTTTTTTGTTTATCTTCCTCTGGATCAACTGTGCATATAGGATTGTATATATTTTTTGTTTCCCTTTGATTGGTTGAACTAGATGGACTTGTGCCTTTTTTTCAGCCAGATTAACTATAACTATGTAACTATGTAAGACAGTGTGTGAGGAGAGAACTGATCTGCAGCATTTCCTCACAGGGGAGACCTGCACAGATAATCAGGGCACTAATTATCAGTGTCCTGATTATTAGTGCAGCTCCAACAGTGCCCAGCAGTGATGCCAGTCAGTGCCCATCAGTGATACCAATCAGTGCCCATCAGTTATGCCAGTCAGTGCTGCCTTTCAGTGCCTATCAGTGCCTGCTCATCAGTTTTGTCCATCAGTGCTCATCAGTGCCGCCAATTAGTGCCCATCAGTGCCACCTATCAATGCCGCCTATCAGTGCTGCATATTAGTGCCTCCACATCAGTGCCCTTCAGTGCTGTCTCATCAGTGCCACCTCATCAGTACCCATCAGTGCAGCCTCATCAGCTCACATCAGTGAAGGAGAAAAATTACTTATTTTTCAAAATGTTCTAACAGAAACAAAGAAAAACCTTTTTTTTTTTTAAATTTCGGTCCTTTGTCATTTTTTTTGCAAAAAATAAAAAAACCCAGTGGTGATTGAATACCATCAAAATAAAGCTCTATCTGTCTCAAAGACATTGATAAAAATTGCATTTATACAGTGTTGCATGGACGGAGATGAAAGTTCTCAGTATTGAATTTGTTATCTAGTCAAAAATACATTATTGGGTAAATGAAAGCACCTCAAGGTGCTTTGTAGAAATTCTTAAACACCCAAAAATCCACACAGCTACTTCTTAATATGTTAAAGAAAATTGACAGAAGTTGGATAAACAGCCAGACCTTGATTTTCCTGGCAAATATAAAAACTTGCATAAATCAACACCCCAGGTTTACATAGTCTGTCTATAAAATGATAGTTTAAAGAACAATGGTGATGGGTAAAGTTCTTTCTTCTTTAGTTAAAGTGTATGTTAAAAGGAAAAAGTTTGAACCCCTGAAAATTGTAATGCTCTTTGTTTGTCATTGTAATCCTTGTCACCAAGACTAAAAGTGATAGACAATCTAAAATTCAGAATTGTCACTGGAATAACAATAGAGAGGAGATCTTCAAATGACGACACTTGTTCCGGTTACATCTGTCATAGGTAAGATTTCTTCTCACTTCCTGTTGTTTCTCAACAAAGGTAATGAATAAAAATCCCCTCAATAGGACACATAAACATGACAGGAATTTTAATCATCGCTTATGCTGTCAAAAAGAAAAAAAAAGTTTTGGCTTCAGAAAAAGGAAATGTGTTGGTTGTTTCTTTCATTGGATACTGGTTGTTTGTTATGGATTTGTGTTATTACTCTAGCTGTGAATCCCCCCGCCCCAAGTGACAGTTTTGGGTGCTCCCAGGGCTGTTTGAAGGAATTTGGGGGCGCCAAGCAAAATGGACATGGAGGCCCTCCCACCCCCCCCACGCACACACGCACGCACGCACGCACGCAAAGCCTACAGGAATCACAGCATAGCGATACAGTTTAAGTTCACCAACACTTTATACAGTATAAATAATAAATAATAAGGTTTACAGTGCAAATACTGCTGTTGCATATAATGTGCATATAATGTGCATAAAATTTGAACATTTTCAACAATTGAACATTTGCAAAAAAACACCACTGTACCATAAAATCAAATATAGATTAAAAAAGTGCACAATAACTAAATCCAACATACTTAAAACACACACACACACTCACATTAACATTTTTCAGTTCTCACAAACATGTGCAAATTATCTAAAACTGCTGTTTGCGAGCCTTGTTTTCTGAGTCCTGTACTGCATGGACTGCTGGAGGAAGGAAGAGGAGCTCGGCCACGCTACAGGCTGCAGCTTATAGGAAGTGGCAGCCAGTGGCGCGGCTGGGGCCCCAGGCCAGCTCGGGCCCCAAGCAATTGCTTGTTTTGCCTGTCCTGTCGCGACGGGCCTGGGTGCTCCAGCCTCATATCATGAAACAGTGCACTGCCACATGGGAGGAATAAGAATAAGTAACCTCCCCCAACATACCTGAGATTATGAAGTATGTTACTTTGACCCCCTGGTTCAGCAGGGGAATAAAGGGAAGGCGAGTATAAACATGTCATTTACCAAACTCAGGTTCTTTCTAATAGAATATTACAAATACTGTATCTGTAAAGAAGAGGCTAAGCCCTCGTTTACATTGGAGCAATTTGTCATGCGATTTGACAGTTCAAATTGCATTACAAGTCACATCCTTTTGCCGGCAATCGCACTAACATGTGGCTTTGAAATCCTGATATTTCAGATGAAGCCACATGATTTCAAAGCCGCAGTCAATGTGAATGAGGGCTTATGCCGCATACACACGAGCGGACTTCTCGTCCGCCTGAACTCCGAAGGATTTTTTGATGGAGTTCAGATGGAGTTGCGACGGAGTTCAAACGAAACAGACTTGCCTACACACCATCACACCAAAGTCCGATCGTTTCGAACGTGATGACGTACGACTGGACTAGAATAAGGAAGTTCATATCTAGTAGCCAATAGCTGCCCTTGCATCGTTTTGGGTCCATCGGACTAGCATACAGACGAACAGATTTTTCAATAGGAATTGAGTCCGTCGGAAAGGTTTGAAACATGTTCTATTTCTAGGTACGTCTGAATTTTCGACAGAAAAGGTCCGATGAAGATCTAATGAAGCCCACACATGATCGGAATGTCATACAGAATCGTTCCGTTGGACCTTTTCTGATGAAAAGTCCTCTCGTGTGTACGCAGCATTGGACTGCAGTGCAACATAACTAGGTGGAGTGCATGATTAGACACATAAGTAGATAACATTATTAATAAGAAGTAATGACTGTGTAAATACATGGAATGTACAAGAATAATGATGAGGATAATGACGATGATAATAATGATAATAATAATTACTGCAACCTTAAAATATGCAGTTCTGCATGGCTTTTAACTTTATGTAATGTTAAAATGAAATACCAGTGCAGCAAATTAATCATAAATATACCAAAAATAAGTTCATGCCATCCAAATGATAATTAAGATGATAACTGAACCAGTCCCATGAAAAATACCATATTACCAGTAAGCAATAAATTATTGTAAAGTGTTTGTTGGCTTATTATGAGTGATATCATTTTGCTAGCAATATACAGTGCCTTGAAAAAGTATTCATACCCCCTTTTCCACAATTTGTCATGTTACAACCAAAACGGAAATGTATTTTATTGGGATTTTATGTGATAGGCCAACACAAAGTGGCATATAATTGTGAAGTGGAAGGAAAATGATAAATGGTTTTCATTTTTGTTTACAAATTATCATCTGAAAAGTGTGGCTTGCATTTGTATTCATCCCCCTAAATCAATGCTTTCAAGAACCACCTTTCGCTGAAATTACAGCTGCAAGTCTTTTTGGGGATGTCTCTACCAGCTTTGCACATTTAGAGAGTGAAATTTTTGCCCATTCTTCTTTGCAAAATAGCTCAAGCTAGATTGAGTGGAGAGCATCTGTGACAAGCAATGTTCAAGTCTTGCCACAGATTCTCAATTGGCTTTAGCTCTGGACTTTGACTGGGCCATTCTAACACATGATTATGCTGTGACCGATACCATTCCATTGTAGCTCTGGTTGTATGTTTAGGGTCATTGTCCTGCTGGAAGGTGAACCTCCGCCCCCGTATCAAGTCTTTTTGCTAACAGGTTTTCTTCTAAGATTGCTTGGTATTTAGCTCCATCCATCTTCCCATCAACTTTGACCAGCTTTCCTATCCCTGCTGAAGAAAAGCATCCCCACAACATGATGCCGCCACCACCATGTTTCACGGTGGAGATGATGTGTTCAGGGTGATGTGCAGTGTTAGTTTTCCACCACAGAGTTTTGCTCTTAGGCCAAAAAGTTAAATTTTCTTCTCATCTGACCAGAGAACCTTCTTCCACGTGTTTGCTGTGTCCCCCACATGGCTTTCTGCAAACTGCAGACAGGACTTCTTATGGCTTTCTTTCATCAATGGCTTTCTTCTTGCCACTCTTCCATAAAGTCCAGATTTATGGAGTGCATGACTAATGCCCCGTACACACGGTCGGATTTTCCGATGGATAATGTCCGATCGGAGCGTGTTGTCGGACATTCTGACCGTGTGTGGGCTCCATCAGACATTTTCCATCGGATTTTCCGACACACAAAGTTTGAGAGCAGGCTATAAAATTTTCCGACAACAAAATCCGATCGCATCAATTCCGACCGTGTGTGGCCTGTTCCGACGTACAAAGTGCCACGCATGCTCAGAAGAAATTCCGAGATGGAACAGCTTGGTCGGGTAAAATTAGCGTTCTGAATGGATACAGCACTTTCGTCACGCTGCAATGTTAAAAATGGTTTAATACAGCGCACTCTCTTCTTCTTTATAATGTGAGAAGAATGAAGTAGTTTTGCTGCTCATATTCACACAGACTTCTCACAAACGTATTTCTTTACTATTTATCGGGATTCCCTCAATATATTTTGATTTGTCACATCTGACAACATTATTTTTGTGTTGCCTTTTTTTTTTTTGTTTTAAGGCAGATTATTTTTTGTTGGTTTGTCTTTTTTTCAAGGCTGATCTTTGTTTTATTGTATTTTAATTTTTACTCCAGAATATTTTTGTGTGTGTTTTGTGTGTCAAGTTACCACAACACCATTGATATGTTGTTCTATTTAATCTGTAGGAGATTGTTTGGTGTTGTTGTCTCTTGTTAATTTCACATTGTATTTTCGAAATGTACCAGAATCCTCACCAACCAACTGTCCTTTTTGGATGAAAACACACATAGGAGAGTATAATTTTCCCCAAAAATTCATTTATTAAGGGCTCACAACTAAACAAAGAGGGAGGCAACGCTGGAGAAACAGATGAAATGGGTGAAGCCTTGGACCCCAGGGCACACATCAACTATTTTCAAGCAAAATTGGTGGCCTGAGGAGTCCATATGTAAGGGAGTGTAGTCTGGTCCAGAAGTCCCAGAGATCCGGAAAGCAGCAGATGACATCTGTGTCCCCAGGCTGTGGTCATACAAGAGACTGCAGCTTTTGTCAGACCAGACTGAACCCAGGCCATCACTCTCTGGTCTTCCTTCCACGCTTCCTTCCACGCTGTGGCTCTGGTGGTGGAGTTGTGGCAGCAGGAGGAGGAGGAGGATGGTCCAACTCAATCACGTTGGTCTTGGGTGTGATTTCGCCACTCACCCCCTTAGTTAGGACTTTATAAATAAGTTGCTCACACATAAGGCGTTGACCCTCCTGCATGCCCTGTAGTTTTGTGGCAACCATGCAGGCAAAGGCCTCTTCAGGAGTGGGTAAGGCTCTGAGGGATGCAGAAGTCTCCTGAATGAGCCTGAGTGCAGAATCCTGAACGTGACTCCCCTTCCTGGGTCTTTTGTATGGAAGGCGGAGGGGAGGAACCTGCGATTCGGTCAGGCTGCGACTGGTCCCAGGCTTCTCCTGGCTGACACTTAGCCCCGCCTCCTCCTGGCTGCCACTAATCCCCGCCTTCTCCTGGCTGCCACATTCCACAGCCTCCTCCTGGCTGAGGTCTTCCTGTGTATGAAAAAGGGACATAGTTTTAGTTTTTTAGTCATCAATCACACACAATTTTCACCTCCTGACTGTTGCAAATTGAATGTGAACAAATATAACAGACTATGATTCTGAGCCCAGCATTTTTCACTCTTGTCCCAATTTTGGGTGCCCACTACTGTCTATTGATATGTCAAACACTTTTTTCAATCAGCAATTAGTGATCAATAATAACATCTAGTAAAGATCATTTCTTTATTGACCATAAATCTGTAGAAGAATGCTATACCTGACTCCAGCTGGGCTCCTCCACTTCTTCCTGGCTGGAAGGCCCAGGTTGGACATCGGAAGCCTCAGCTGGGGTGGAAGGAAGAGTGGAAGGAAGAGTAGAGAGGGATTCCCTGACTTCAGTGTGGTCTGACAGAAATCGCAGTCTCTCATAGTACCACAGTCTGGGGACATAAATGTCATCTGCTGCAGCTCTGGATCTGTGGGAATCCGTGACCTTCTTGCGCTCCCTAAGATATGTGCTCCTCAGGCCACCAATTTTGGCTCTTAAATAGGGGATGGTTGCTGTGGGGACCACCGGCTTCACCAACTCCAGCAGTGTCTCCAGCACTGCCTGCCTCTTTTGTTTATGATTATAATGGGGATGTCTTACCTGCCACAGACAGGGCAGCTCCCTGTACTTGTCTATGAACAGGGGGAGGAAATTGTGATCGTTGAAGCCATCCATTTTCTCTGCAAGACACAACACAAGAAAAACCCTAAGGTCAGGCCAAACTCTCCTAATCTTGTTACAATATAGGCTTCAATTTCGAAGCAGTATAGGCCCAAGTTTAGATCTTACCTTCGTTATCACGATCGGCGCCTCCGATGCTCCTTCCTCCGTTCACAGATCGTACGTAATACGCACTCGTGTTACGCTTTATACACACTGCGAATGTGTGTAACTCCGCCCGCCCCTGACGTTCTTTCTAGTCTATTCCCCGCCCCTTTTCGTTCGGCGCAGTGGGGGAGAGCACATGGCGGATACATAGCAGGTGCGTGCTAATTACAGCAAAGAGGAGGAGGAGGAGGAAAGCCCGGATCCAGAGACGTCCCGATCCAGAAGGAGAAGATTTAGGGCCTCAAATATGTCCTTTGGGGAGATGTTGGAGATGGTGGACATCCTGAAGAGGGCCGACTATGATGGAAAGTATGGACCTTACCCCAACCCCAATGTCAGAAAGGCCAAGAGCATGGCGAAAGTGGTCAAAAGTCTGCACCGGAATTTCGGGGTACGACGATCGAAAGATCAGCTCATCAAACGGTGGTCGGACCTCAAATTACTAGAACACGAGCAGTACAGAAAGATCCGGAGAGTGCTGCAAAAAAGTAAGTAGTTGTCCTGTGTTCCTATTCTTTTTGTGTTTATTACGTTCGTGCTGCTCCATGTGCTTTTCTTAAAAGTGTACATGTTAAAATGGCAACTTTCATGTTCATGGGCACATTATTAGTTCGTATCAAACATTTTTCTTTCGGCCTATAAAACACCATTGTTTTGGCCATATGCATTTGACCACATTTTTGACGCCCTACTTGTATGAAACTAATTTGGTTGTGTAGATGGCTTTGTTACTAGAATGAAATGCAAACTAGATTCTGTGTAAGGAGAGGACACTGAGCAGCTGTTTTCACATCTGGACATTGGAGCACTAGTGTGGGACACAAGAACACCATTTTTATTAGGGGGCCCACACAGGTGCTCCAGTGTATACTATAGGGGGGTCTCCATCTGTGAAGATTGTACCAAACAGGTAAAGTATTGCAGCTTGACAAAGGACACTGAAAATGCTACATTTTGGAACTCGGCCAAAATAGACAATTGTACCCCACTTCCAAGCAATGTTTCCTATTTATAGTTCTGCCATTAAATATCTGTGTGCTATGTATACCATTTTTGTTTTACATAGGGGAGAAAAGACTCGGAGGACACCCCTCATCCGAGGAGAACAGAGACCCCCCACCTCGGGAAGAAGAGGAAATACCCCCAACCCAAGCAGAGCAGGAGGAGGAAGAAGATGTGGTGGAAATTGTCACCACAATAGGTGAGTGTCTGCGACCACAGGCTCAGGTAAGAGATGGATGCCGGCATATTTCTGATACCTGTTTTTGTTTGGTTTCTCTCTTTTTAGGTGATCGTGATGTTGTGGATCCAGATCCTTTCACATCAGACAGTGCACAGATCCTGTTCGGGCAGATCATGGGGTGTAATTTAAAATTGGAAAACCTCAAGAAAAACATCAATGATGTTATTCAAAAAAATAAAAACATCATTGATGTTTTGAGGCAAGTTTAAAACCCCTCCAAATCCCTTTTTTTGTGTGCTACAATCTTAAAAATGTTTTACCGATTTTTAGAAAAGCCAAATTTGGAGGATGCACACAGTGTGTCAACATGTGCTATCTGCCATCACGGGAGATCAATGGACGTGTTTTGGGGGTGGCAACTCCTTCCTCAATAATAAACTAGCTGAGAGAAAGGGGTTTCTCCCCCAAAACACGTCCCTTGATCCCCCGTGATGGCAGCTAGCACATGTTGACATTCGTAAATTGGTGTGCATCTTGCAAATTTGAACGCAATATCAAACAGTTCCTAAATACTCATGTCTGATATTGCCTTCAAGTTCTACCAAATGTGAACTTTCTAAGTTCAAGATTTGTGTCTTTCTTGTTGGTTTTACACATGCCTGTTTTATCTTAAATGGACATTTCTATTTTTGATAATGCCACCCCAAAAATTGTTATACAAAAAACATGTTGGTTTGTTTTAAAAACCTTTTCTAAATGCACATGTGATTGTGCAGGTATTAAAAAGATTGTTAATCAAGAATGTGTGGATTATTGTCTCAATGCTACAACACTTTTGTGGTGATGTAATTGCTGCTTTCTGTGACAATGGGGGTTATTTCCTAAAGACAAATCCTCTTTGCACTACAAGTGCAGTTTCAGTGCAGTTTCAAGTGCACTTGTAGTGCAAAGTGTCTTTGCCTTTAGTAAATAACACCCAACAGTGCTTTGTATAAGGTTACACAATCACGACATTTTCAGGACTACCCACATTTCTTTCAGGGTCAGCTAAAACAAACACAAGCATTAAATGTCACCAAAGGTTTTTTCTTTTTTGTGGTTTTTATTTGATAAAGGCTTCACAAATTGTCTGGCATATTGATGGCCCCCCTACCTGCAAAGAACTCAAGGTATCTTAACCGGACATCACGGGCACTCAGGGAGGGCAAGCCAGGACGGCCACTTTCAAGCACCGTCAGTGTTGTTTCATTTAGGATTCCGGCCTCAGGCCCAACTGAGCCAGCATAGTTGGCAGAATGTTGGCGTAAAAAGTTATGTAGAACACAGCACGCCAGGATTATATGATTAAGTTAATACTCCGCCATATGGATGGGTGTCAGAAATAGGCAGAACCGGCTGGCCATGATTCCAAATGTGTTCTCCACCACTCTTCTGGCTCTGGCCAGCCGGTAATTAAAAACCCTCTGTTCTGGGGTGAGGGTCCTCATCGGGAATGGCCGCATAAGATTTTCCCCCAGCGCAAAGGCTTCGTCCGCAACGAAGACGAATGGGAGTCCTTCCACATTGTCTTCTGGAATTGGCAAGTCCAAGCTGCCATTCTGGAGACGTATGTAAAACTCCGCCTGGGCGATGACTCCACCATCAGACATCCGGCCATTCTTCCCCACGTCCACATACAGGAACTCGTAATTAGCCGACACCACCGCCAACATCACAATACTATTGAACCCCTTGTAATTATAATAGTACGACCCCGAGTTGGGGGGGTGGGACGATGTGGACGTGTTTCCCATCAATTGCCCCTCCGCAGTTAGGAAAGTCCCACCGCTGGGCAAAGTGGGAGGCCACAGTCTGCCATTCCTGTGGCGTTGAAGGAAACTGTTGAGGAAAACAAAACAAACTTAGTATTTTTGCACATAAACATGGAAAGCAGATTAGACACAAACATTCTTGGCCAACATCCAGATAACATTTATTAAGGGGAATTTTACAACACCAAAGTATAAGGTACACCTATCATATTCCCCCTCCCACCCCCTCTCATGGGCCATTTCTAACATTATAGGGGGGGGGAATCTTGGACAGGTAACCCTCTTCACTTCATTGAGAGATGAATGCCATATTACTTGGAACAGCCCCTCCTTAGTTACACTATTCGCAGCCCACTGGACAGGTAAGAAGTGTCATAATACAAAGATATAAATACACACTGTACACATTTGAGCACATTTGGACATTCTGCTATTAACTATCAAGATAATAATAGGATACAAAAACTTTAAACAGTACCATTTGAAAGTTTACAGGCAGGCCCTTGCACTACATGCTTTGGGGAATTCATCCATAAATCTGACCACAAAAGAGGGGGGTATAGTGTGTATGGGTTTGGCAAAGTCAGCAGATAGATGATTGAGGATAGATAGAGAATTGGGATCAGCTGACTTAGCAGTTGGGGGGAGGGAGGGTTAATAAAAATGATTTGGGGACACCACAAAAAAAAAGCCTCTGGCACTCTTCCTGAATTAAAAGCACCAATAACATTTCAAAACATTTTAGGGGGTGTTTGGGGTAAAGCAAAACTATGGAGCTGATAAAATACATTGTAAAGTGACTACATGAGGTCAATATAGGGGCAGGAGAGCATGCTGAGGAGGTAAGTGAAGGCAAATATGTATGAAGGAAAAAAAAAATAATGATATAAAAATCCAGCATGAATGAGGACAAAGGGGACATTCACAGCATATTACAATCATGGTAATTAGGGAATGAGGAAAGAAATACATTACATTAGCAAACATTATATACAATAAAATGTGATATTAAAGGATAAAAATCTTACCTTCATATACTCCTTCTGTAGGACCTGTATGATGGCAGAACAGGTCTCTGGGATAATGATCCCCAGAGCCTGGGGGGAGATGCCTTTCGAGAACTTGAGGTCCTGCAGGCTTCTCCCAGTCGCCAAGTACCGCAGGGTAGCGATGAGCCTCTGCTCCGGAGTGATGGCTTGCCTCATGCAGGTATCCTGCCTGCTGATATAGGGGGTCAGCAAAGCCAACAAACGGTGAAATACGGGGTCCGTCATCCTGAGAAAGTTCCTGAAATCATCAGGATTATTCTCACGGATCTCACAGAGCAAAGGCATATGACAGAACTGGTCACGCTGAAGCAACCAATTCTTGGTCCATGAACTCCTCCCCACCCTGTTCATGGACTGGACTTGTGTCAAGGTCAGGCCCAGTCAGTCCCAACACCAAGCCCCCGCACAGCACGAACTCTACGAGGAGTACGTATACGCAACATGGCTAGAAAACGGTCGGCTGTTCAGAACGAAGTAACAGAACGCACTGAAGAACAGCAAGGCCTGTGAAGAGTGACCTGAAAAACAGTAACGAACGAACAAGAACACAATGACAAAGTCACGCGGAGCTTGCTTGCACGCACTGAAGAGCAGATACAAACCCACAAGCACAAACTGAACGGCAGAAAACGATCTGAAAGCCATGAGTCTGAAAAAGTGCAAATCGTCTCTCACCAAACTTTTACTAACACGAGATTAGCAAAAGGAGCCCAAAAGGTGCTGCGCTTGGTTCTGAACTGGCCTTTTCTAGTCTCGTCGGACTTGGTTGATGTCACCGCGTTGTTTGCGATCGGAAATTCCGACAACTTTGTGCGACCGTGTGTACGCAAAACAAGTTTGAGCCAACATCCTAGGATTTTGTTGTCGAAATGTCCGATCAATGTCCGACCGTGTGTACGGGGCATAATAGTTGTCCTGTGGACAGATTCTCCCACCTAAGCTGTGGATCTTTGCAGCTCCTCCAGAGTTACCATGGGCCTCTTGGCTGCTTCTTTGATTAATGCTCTCTCTGCCTGGCCTCTCAGTTTAGGTGGATGGCCATGTCTTGGTTGGTTTGCAGTTGTGCCATACTCTTTCCATTTTCAGATGATGGATTGAACAGTTCATTAAAAAAAATGTTGGGAATTTAGACTGCTGTAGAGTTTGTGTGTCTACATCCCTGAATCATATAGAAGAGAGAGGGGAATGGGGAATGTTGGGACTTTGTGTGAAGCATACCACCAGAACCAAATTAATTAATTATTATGTATTATTTAATGGTGCACATGGATGCATGTGGGACAATAAATACATATATATAAAATATAACATAAAATAAAGACACATATATACACACACACATATAGGTGTTCCTACATAGTACATGGTATATATTTAAAAAAAAAAAAATGCAACCCAAACTTGCATATAGACATGATTGATTGTACACATGATATTATAAAATTGATTCAAAATTCTTCAAGGTAGTCTCATAGTAGACACATAGTAGCTGTGACAACACATTGATGGAAAACTCTACACATGTTTCGTGGATAACGTCCACTCATCAGAAGCAAATGTAGAAATATAAATGTCAAATAGTATAGTAACTAAGATAACAGGAAGAGGGGGAACCACACCTTAATCCCAGCACTCGTACATATTGGTAAGCTACAGTATTCAACAACATGAGTAGTACTGGTAGCTGGAGGCACTGTGGGAATATCATCCACGGAAACTGATGTGGCGATAACTACGGCAACACAGCGATGAACAGAGAACAAGAAGTGAGCATCAATAGTGATTTCATCCCCAATAAGTAACTGTGCTTGTAATAAGTGCTGAGTAAAGGTACATAGGGCTTCTGTGGAAAAATTGTAAATAACGTGTATCAGCAAAGTGACTACACAATAAATAATTGGGGAAAATATGAAAACCATTACCAAAGGGAAGAAAGACAAAGAAAGACAAAGAACAGATCTTGAGTGTAATGCCCCATACACACGGTCGGATTTTCCGATGGAAAATGTCCGATCGGAGCGTGTTGTCGGAAATTCCGACCGTGTGTGGGCTCCATCGGACATTTTACCTCGGATTTTCCGACACACAAGTTGGAGAGCAGGAGATAAAATTTTCCGACAACAAAATCCGTTGTCGGAAATTCCGATCGTGTGTACACAAATCCGACGGACAAAGTGCCACGCATGCTCAGAATAAATAAAGAGATGAAAGCTATTGGCCACTGCCCCGTTTATAGTCCCGACGTACGTGTTTTACGTCACCGCGTTCAGAACGATCGGATTTTCCGACAACTTTGTGTGACCGTGTGTATGCAAGACAAGTTTGAGCCAACATCTGTCGGAAAAAATCCTATGATTTTGTTGTCGGAATGTCCGAACAAAGTCTGACCGTGTGTACGCCCTATAAAGTGAAAACAGGTGAGTGCCTCACCATGGAATGGGTGGTAATATTAAAAATAACACATAAGAACCATAGATGGATGTAATGCCAAATATTACCCTTACCCATGAAGTGGAAAGCATAGTCCAGAGATATGCAAGGTGCAAGGAGCAGAATGACGCGCCGGCGCGCAGTGAGCGCCCTCCCGTCCCCCCCACATCCAAGGAACGAGAAAGGAGGGAGGGTCCTAGTGTGCATCGCAGTTTCTGAGAATGACGCAAACAAGATGCACCCCCAGAGCAATCTCAACCAAAGGTGTGTGCTTCCATTACTTAATTAGCATTTATTAAATAAAGATGTTGGGACTTCATATGAGACAATGACTGCTGTAGAGTTTGTGTGTCTCCATCCTTGAATCATATAGAAGAGAGTGGGGGGAAGGGGAATGGGGAATGTTGGCACTTTGTGTGAAGCACACCGCCAGAACCAAATGAATCAATTAGTATGTATTATTTAATGGTGCACACGCATGCATGTGGGACAATAAATATATATATATATATATATAAAATATAACATAAAATAAATGTTGGATTTTGCAATGGCATTTGATACAGTTCCCCACAAATGTTTATTAAGCTAAGGTCTGTCTGCATGGACCAGAGGGTGAGTACCTGGATTGAAAACTGGCTACAAGGGCGAGTTCAGAGGGTAGTGATAAATGGGGAGTACTCGGAATGATCCAATGTGGAAAGTGGGGTCCCTCGGGGTTCTGTCCTGGGACCAATCCTATTTAATTTATTCATAAATGATCTGGAGGATGGGATAAACAGCTCTATCTCAGTATTTGCAGATGATACTAAGCTAAGCAGGGCAATAGCTTCTCAGCAGGATGTGGAAACCTTGCAAGAAGATCTGAATAAATTAATGTGGTGGGCAACTACATGGATAATGAGGTTTAATGTAGAAAAATGTAAAATAGTGCATTTAGGTGGCAAAAACATGAGTGTAATCAACTCACTAGGGGGAGAACTTCTGGGTGAATCTAGGATGGAAAAGGATCTGGGGATCCTAGTAGATGACAGGCTCAGCAATGGCATGCAATGCCAAGCTGCTGCAAGCAAAGCCAATAGAATATTGACATGCATTAAAAAGGGAATTAACTCCAGAGATAAAGCAATAATGCTCCCACTCTACAAGACTCTGGTTCTGCCGCACCTGGAGTATGCATCCAGTTCTGATGGAGCGAGTACAGAGAAGGACAGCAAAGCTAATAAAGGGACTGGAGGATCCTAATTATGAGGAACGATTACAAGCACTGAACTTATTATCTCTGGAGAAGAGATGCTTGAGAGGGGATATGATTTCAATGTACAAATACAGTACTGGTGAGGGATAAAATAGGGATAAAACTAAAACTTTTATGCAAAAGGGAATTTAAAAAGACTCGCTGCCATTCACTAAGATTAGTGAATCAATTTAACCGAAAACTGCTTAGAGGGTTCTTTACAGTAAGAGCGGTAAGAATGTGGAATTCTCTTCCGCAAGTATTTTGAGCAGGGAGCATAGATCATGTAAAAAAACTATTAGATAAGCACCCAAGCAACCACAACATAAAGGGATACACAATGTAATATTGATATAAAAGCGCACACACACACAGGTTGGACTTGATGGACTTGTGTCTTTTTTTCAACCTTACCAACTATGTAAATACATATCTATACACACACACATAAGTGTTCCTACATAGTACATGGTATATATTAAAAAAATAAATAAATAAAAGTATCCCAAACTAGCATAAAGACATGATTAATTGCACACATAATATTATAAAATTGATTCAAAATTCTTCAAGGTAGTCTCATAGTAGACACATAGTAGCTGTGACAATACATGTGGAAAGCTCTACGCACATTTTGTGGATAACTTCCACCCATCAGGAGCAAATGAGATATAGGTATGTCTGTAATGAAATATAAATGCCAAATAGTATAGTAACAAGGATAGCAGGAAGAGGAGGAACCACATCTTAATTCCAGCACTCTTAGCACTCTCAGCACTCTTGTAGCCACACTTATAAGTAAGCTACAGTATTCAACAACATGGGTAGTATTGGTAGCTGGAGGCACTATGGGAACAGCATCCCCAGAAACTGAGGTGGCGATAACTGCGGCAACACAGCGGTGAATAGAAAACATAAAGTGAGCATCAATAGTGATTGTGTGAATAGTGAAAACCGCAGAGGTGACCAAATACCACCAAAAGAAAGCTCTATTTGTGGGGAAAAAAAGGACATAAATTTTGTTTGCATACAATATTGCATGACCGCGCAATTGTTAGTTAAAGCGATGCAGTGCCATATTGCAAAAAATGGCCAATCATTAAGGGGGTAAATCCTTCCGAGGCTGAAGTGGTTAAGGTCACCTTCACCCTCATGGATAATCGATCCATTATAATTTTTTGGGGGGGCTCTTCATATACAAATGTTCCACTTTTCAGTAAGTACTAAATATCTGCCAGAAATTGTTATGTTTTTATCCATTTTTCTTTTTTTCATATACTGTTGTCCTTTGTAGTAACTATTTTTATATGCATTTTATATATTGTGTTTTAATGTGTTTTTTTATATACATTGCTTGTCTATATTCTAATTATGATGTTTTTTTTTTTTTTTTATGGTACTGCTGATCTTTTTAGTCCTCCGATCGGCATTATTCCCCATAGATTATTTAATGACAAGCATGCCATTACCAATGTAGGCCTGTAGAAGGAGCTCAACGCTCTGAGTGCGTAGCCTTGCCTTGCCTTTCACTTGTCAATGATCTCCTGTCTCCGTTTGATGACATCGTACCTGTGGGATAGTCCATGCTGCCAGAGTGTGACTTCCTGACTCCTCGAGGCTCCAGGAACTGCCTCTCTCTCTCTCTCCAACTGAGCGGCTGGAAACCACCCCACACACCAATGAAATTCCCTTGATGACAGCCCGGAGATCTATATACAGATGAGCCCATTTACATTTGCATCTTGTAAGTGTTCTTAACCCTGTTTTTTAGTAATAAATACCTTGGATACTACACTTAACTGGCACGTCCTTCCCTCTTTCTCTTTGGACTCTATTTACTAAATAGGTGACTTCTGAAGGCAATCAGTTCCACTAGATTTTAGTTAGGGGTATCAGAATAAAGGGGGGGTTAAAACAAATGCACGCCACACTTTTATGATATTTATTTGTAAAAAAAATTGAAAACCATTTAGCATTTTACTTTCTGGGGTCCCTCTTCAGGTGTCCACATCACTAATTGCATAATGTGGATATCTCCTATTGGTGACACTTTGATTTTCCATGGTTCACTGACAATTCATTCAAACTGAACTATCTGCCTAAGCCCAGGTTCACTTTGACAGCAGTAATGAAATCGTGTAAGTTCAGCTGAACTCACGTGATTTCATTCCCTTATGTCAGTCCCAACTTTGGAGGCAATTTCAGAGACATCTGTGTGAGTTGCTGCACAGATGTCTATGGGAATCGCACCCCAAAGTCACCAAAAGTAGTATAGAAACTACTTTTGGGAATCCACGTGGCGCCGCACGTGCGTCATCGGACCAATTCGGGTGGTTCCATTCCTGACAATTGCCATCGATTTGGCATGCAATTTGACATATCAAATTGCATGCCAAATTGCTCCAATGTGAACCAGGGCTTAACGCAACTCACCTAAATGCATGAAAACATATGCATTAACTCAACCGATAGTGTGAATGGACCCCCAACGCTTGAGAGTTCAGTGGGAGGAGTTTTACTAATTCTGATTTTAAAAGAGTAAGAAGCACTAAAAGTCTGAGACTAGTTATGAATTTATGGAAAACCAAATCAAAATGGCTTCTTGTTTTCCTCTAGTATCAAATTTACCATGGCATGGGTCTTTTAGTAGAAGGACTTTGATGGAGAAGGAGATAACCAGGGACATGCGGTGAGATCAGTGGCTGGTGAGGCACTGGCTAGTATCAGAGCCAGATACACACAGGTTACATACGCTACAAACATTAGAGTGAGAGCAATAATTCTAGCACTAGACTGCCTCTGTAATTCTAAACATGTAGCCTGTAAAAAAATTTAAAACATCACCTATGGAGATTTTTAAAGGGGTTGTAAAGATAAAAATGTTTTCACCTTAATGCATTCTATGCATTAAGGTGAAAAAACTTTTGACAGTACCGCCGCCCCCAGCCCCCCCGTTTTACTTACCTGACGCCTCGAATCTTCGCTGCTTGTCCTCATTGCAGCTCAGCCTGGTCGCTGATTGGCTGCAGTGGATGGATTGAAAGCAGCGCAGCCATTGGCTCGCGCTGCTGTCAATCACATCCGATGACGCGGCGCGCCGGGGGGGCGGGGCCGAGTGATACAGCGAGCGGCTATAGCCGCCGGCTGTATCACGGGAGCGCGCCCGCAAGCACTCACCACCATGCGAGGGAGCTCGCATTAAGGTGGTAAATGCTTGCAGGGAGGAGCTGAAACAGCCGCCGAGGGACCCCAGAAGACCAGGTTCGGGGCCACTCTATGCAGAACGAGCTGCACAGTGAAGGTAAGTATGATATGTTTGTTATTTTAAATAAAAAAAAAATTACCTTTACAACCCCTTTAAGCACTGAAGTTTGGCGCCATTCCACGAGTGTGCGAAATTTTAAAGCGTATAATGTTAGGTATCTATTTACTCAGCGTAACATCATCTTTTATAATATACAAAAAAATTGGGCTAACTTTAGTGTTTTATTTGGGGTTTTTTTATTCATGAAACAGTTTCTTTCCAAAAAAAACGAGTTTGAAAAATTGCTGTGCAAATACTGTGCAACATAAAAAATTGCAACGACCACCTTTTTATTCCATAGGGTGTCTGCTAAAACAATATGTATAATGTTTGGGGGTTCTGAGTAATTTTCTAGCCAAAAAAATTATGATTTTTACATGTAGTAAAATGGTCAGAATAGGCCTGGGTGGCAAGTAGTTAATTACCATAAGTAATATACAAATAATTATTATATATTGTTTTCAAGGTCATTTACTATATTTTCAAAAACTGTACTTAAGCAGGTGGCTTAAAGGACACATTACTGAAGTTTGAAGTTATAACTTTAAACCAGTAATTTCACAGTAAATTGATAAATAATAAACTTATTATGTTATAACATATAGCATAATAATATATGATTTACCTTGATTAAAACAGTACCTTTTCAGCAGGCAGAATATTCTTTTTTTTTTTTTTTAAGTTTGAAAATAAAGTTTATTGAGTTATTGAGAAAATACATCATGCAAGAGAAAGAAAAAAGAGCAAAACGCTCATCGTATACATAGTATAAAAGTGGTACAGCGGTTGTCTAGAATGTCAACATCAAATTTTCAATTGCCTTAGTCTTATAACTTAAATAAAAACGTTGCTATGGGCGCTGGGGTTCTCGGCACCAGAGCCCCTTCTGGGAACTAACTGCTCTGATGAACCGGGAATCCCCGAGCCCACCTCGCTACTAAATGTGGTAAAATGTCAAGGGTATAGATACATAACCTTAAAAACAGGAAAAATAATAAAAAAGAGAAAACTAAAAGGGGGTTTGTATCTATATGACAATTGAATACCATGTTAATAACGTATTTATACAATCATTACTTAAACAAAGAAGCGAACTGGTTAGTCGAACTCTCAAGGCAGAATGAACTTTGGCCGGTTGGTCCGGACTGAAACATATTATGCTTAGAAAATAGGGGGAAACAACGTTTGAGAGTCTGCCCCGAGAGCCTCCTTGAGGCTAATAACCTAATTAGTAGAGAATACCGAGAGCCTGAGGAGACAGTATTAACAAAGGAGAAAGCTGAAGAGTGAGAAGGGAAAAGAAAGAAGATAAGAGGGACAGAAGGGATAGGGGGGGGCGAAAGGAGTAGCTAATCGTAAGGAGTGATGGGAAGGAAGTGCACAGGAGACCACTAGATGAGGGAGATCGAGAGCCCTCCAACGGTGAACCATTCTTATGAGCTATCGATCACACATACAGTGGGTGCCCCACAAGGGTTGCCCAAGGTTCCCAAATAATCTTGAATTTGTCTAGGGTATCTAGAATAGTATTGGATATTTTTTTCTTGCAGCATAATCCAAGTAATTTTTTGTTTGGCTAACCGAACGGACACTTTCGGTGATTTCCAGGACCGGGTGATGGTCATTTTGGCCCCCACTAGAATAAACTGGATCAGCTTCTGGGTATGTTTGGAAATTTTAGGGATGGGGCCATTAAGCAAAGCAATAGTTGGATCTTGTTTCAGTGTACAACCACATGTTCTGCGGATAAGGGAGAAGATCTTGTTCCAAAACATTCTGATTTTAGGGCATTCCCACAGTATGTGTAAAAGAGTGCCCACATGATTGCAGCCTCTGAAGCAAAGAGGTGACGTTTGCGGGTAGAATTTGGCCAGACGTGAAGGTACCAGGTACCAGCGTGTAAGAATTTTCAGCCCTGCTTCATTTATTGAAGTGTTAACCATACCTTTGAAGGAGCGGGCAAAGTTAATGTGCCACGTATCCAGGTCCCAGCTGAAGTCAAGATCCCGCTCCCAGCTCGTCATGTATGCTGCTTTCTCCGTGGGTTCCGCTAGGGATGAATAGATGAGAGAGATACCTCCTTTGATGTCTGAGGCCGAAGAGCACCATTGTTCATAAGGCATTACTGAAAGGTGGTTCTCACTACTCTTCCATAACCGATTCAAGAAATGTGAGAGTTGAAAGAACCTACATTTTTCGGCTAAGGGCATTTCAAGTTTAGAAATACAGTATGCTAAAGTGAGGGGACCATTGGAATTGAAGAATTGACCAATTCTATAGAGGCCCTTGTCTAGCCACCATTTGTAGGCTCGAATATCTAAGCCAGGGGGGGAAGTTATGATTCCTGAAGATATGTGCCAGAGGGTGCCAAGTAGAAATGAGGGGTTTAAGCTTATGAAGGGAGTCACTAAGTTTCATTGAGTGAGATAATGTAGGGGCTAGTATAGGGGGACGTTTTTTGGGGATATTCCAAAGCAGAAAATCTAAGGTGAAACCAGGGACCGTCTCTCGCTCCATGTTCACCCAGTCTGGTTTGGGTCCCTTCATATAAATAGTTGAAAATTGGCTCAGTTGCGCTGCCTGATAATACCACCAAAGATTAGGTACCCCTAGTCCTCCCTTTTTTCTGGGTCTAAAAAGCACCTCTTTAGAGAACCTGTGGCCTTTTTTTATCCCAAATAAAGTGGATTATGGCAGATTGTAGGCGTTGAATGTGCGATTTGGGGACTGGGATGGGTAAGGAACGAAAAAGATATAATATCCTAGGTAGGAGTGTCATTTTGACCGCGTTCACTTTACCTAACCACGAGAGCTTATAAAGCGACCACTGGGTCAGGTCGTCAGTGAGCTTTTTGAACATGGGAAGAAAGTTATGTTTAAACATTATATCAATACTGGACGTAAGGTTAATGCCAAGATAAGGGATGGATATGGAATTCCACGAGAATAGAAATTTACTCCTTAGAGTGTTAACGATGTCTTCAGAAATGGAAACATTGAGAGCGACTGATTTGGAGACATTAACCTTAAGTCCGGAAGCTAGTTCAAAGTCATGTAAAAGTTGCATTATGTTGGGGATGGAAATTAGGGAAGATGTGACGAACAGGAGGACATCATCCGCAAATAAAGCGCATTTGTGAGTACATTGCCCGCAACGGACTCCATGGATGTCTGGGTGTTGTCTTATCGCGATGGCTAAAGATTCGATAGCCATCGCGAAAAGAAGGGGGGAAAGGGGACATCCCTGCCTCGTTCCTTTCTGTATAGAAAATTTATCTGATAGATGTCCTTGTAATCTAACCTGTGCCTTAGGTTGATGGTAGAGAGCTCCCAAGATATTAATAAAGTTTGGGCCAAATCCCCATTTACGTAGAATAGTGAAGAGGTAGGGCCAAGCCACTGTGTCAAACGCTTTTTGGAGATCAATGGAGAGGAGGAGGCCCCCCTGAGGGGGTCCCCCATCCCACCCCGATCTCATTAGGGAAACTGCATTTATTGCTCTCCGTATCTGGTCCGGACCCTGTCTCCCCGGTATGAACCCTACTTGGTCCTTATGTATGTAGGTGCCTATTAAAGAAGCGAGTCTGTTGGATAGTATTTTCGTCATAATTTTTAAATCATTATTAATTAATGAAATAGGTCTGTAGTTGCTGACTTCGCTGGGGTCTTTACCTGGTTTGGGTATGACCGAAATAAAAGCCAAATTGGCATTAGGATCCAGAGGGGATGATTTGGTTAAGGAGTTGAAGAGGCGAACCAGATACGGAGAAAGGGTATCTGTAAAAGTTTTGTAGTAGTGGTTTGAGAATCCATCCAGGCCTGGGGCTGAGTCTTTTCTAAGCCCTTTTATGACTGCTCGGATCTCGGATTCTTGAAATGGGGATTCTAAGATGGAGCAATGAGATTAAGAAATTTTGGGTAGTGGGATTTTCTCTAGAAATGCATCCATTTTCTGTTGAGAAATTGGGCAATCGTCGGAGTACAGGTTGGCATAAAATGATTGGAATGATTTTAGGATTTTACTGGGGTTTTGGGTGTGTGACCCGGACTGGGTTTTTATTTTGGGTAGGGCGAATGACCTATGTTTCGGGGTAAGTTTGGCCGCTAACTGGGGGCCAAATTTGTTCGCGCGCAGATAGAAACTGCCACTAAGCCAATGAAGGTGCTTTTCTGCAGTGGAGGTCAAGGCTGAATTAAGGGACAGTCTGATAGTATCAAGTTTAGAGAGAGTAGTAGGATTAGGGTTCTGTTTATGGGACATGCTGAGATCTTTGAATTCTTTCTCTAGCTTCAGGATATCTATTTGCCGTTCTCGCTTTAATTTGGCTGCAAATTAAATCAGTTTCCCTCTAATTACCGCTTTGTGGGCATTCCAAAGAGTAGTAGGAGAGACATCCTCAGTGTCATTAATCAGGAAATACTCTTTAATATCCTTTTCTAATATGATACAGTGGACAGGATTAGATAAGATTTTCTCATTTAGGCGCCAAATGCGAGAGCCAATGGGGGACAATGAGTTGGATATTCCTAAGATTACCAGGGAGTGATCGGACCACGGAACATCGTGGATAGAGGCATGGTTAGCATTGTGTATATCAGAGTTTGACATAAATATGTGGTCGATTCTAGCATATGTCTTGTGGGGTGCTGAGTAGTGTGTATAGTCCCTTGTTGAGGGGTTTAATTCCCTCCATGAATCAATGAGGCCCACTGAGTGAAAGAGTCTGGCAATCTGGAGGCTCTGTTTGGGGGGTTGTTTAAAGTGAGGGATCCCCTGAGCTACTTTATTTAGGATCTGATCGAATGTGATGTTGGAGTCCCCACCCATAATCACCCTACCCTCAAAGTGGGGTGAGAGATTTGCCAGTAAGGAGGAGAAAAATTTAGCTTGGCCTTTGTTAGGAGCGTATTATGAAATGATAGTGTAGAGGTTACCTTCAATCAATCCTTTGACTAATATATATCTCCCGTCATTATCTTTAATGGTTAAAGTGTGTGAAAAAGGGGTCTGTTTAGAGATTAGGATGGCTACTCCTCTTTTTTTCTCGCCAGCGTTTGCAAGGAAAAAAGTGGGATATTTGTTGTGTAAAAAAGAAGGCGAATAGTTTGAGGGGAAATGGGTTTCTTGGAGGAGAACAACATCTATTCCTCTTGAATTATAGCTTTAAAACGCTTTACGCTTTACGTCTCTTGATGGGTGAGTTGAGCCCTTGGGTGTTATGAGAGGCAATCTTAAGTGCCCTCTGTAAAGGAAGTGGGTCAGCCATAGTCACAGGAGGAGTGACCTTGGTGTGTTAGGTGCGTACCTAACCGGTTCTTTGATGGAGCAGCTCTGAGTCTAGGAGGGAGATCTTGCTGTCGCAGCGGAGGATTCTGGATAATGACGGTCTCCCGTGCACATTCCTGAAATAAAGAAAAGGGGAAAGGGGGAAAGAAAGGAAAGAGGGGAGTGAGAAGAGAAGAGAATGAGAGAAGAAGGGAAGAATAGTTAATTAAAACAATCTATTAAATTTAAAAAAGTCCAGGCGTAGGAGCCCAGTAAACCGATGAACTGGACTGAAAAGTTCAGTTCAAGTCTGAGACCCAAAAACAAAGGATCTCAGAAAAACAGGAACAACCTCAGCCGAGGTTGTTTGTCTGATGAAACCAGTGGGAAGGTCTCCCCTGATCACAACAGAGGGAGTGGCAATGCTAGCCCAGCCGAGCCGCCGGGTCCCCATCTATTGAGGCGATATGGAACCTAAAAAGTATGAAAATCAGAAACTTTTAAATATATACCCAAATAAAAGAAAGAAAACAAAAATAAGGAGTTGAGCCCATCCTCTGAGAGATATATGAGCAAATCACTGCCTTACATAAAAATGGCAAAACGGGGCCTGCCGTA
The DNA here is from genome assembly GCF_042186555.1 of Aquarana catesbeiana. Lineage (NCBI taxonomy): Eukaryota > Metazoa > Chordata > Amphibia > Anura > Ranidae > Aquarana > Aquarana catesbeiana. Next base: position 192,595,690 of record NC_133333.1, on the reverse strand, counting down.
GGAATTATCCTACCAGTAATCGGGAAGGGGGAGGGAAGGTAGGAAGAGGGAAATGGAAGGGAAGGGGAGGGGGGGGATAGTGGGTTAGGGCAAGATTCTATGCCCTGGTGTCCCCAGAAGTCAGTATAACCTCAAGTGCGGTCCATCATGAAAACAAGAGGTAATGTTCAGAAAATGTAAAAAAAAAAAAAACAACTCGGGATCTTCTTCCATCTTCCTTGAGGGGAGGTGAGTGGAGAGGGTTCAGGTAAGCGCAGCTATTTTCACTGATGGGTATGGAGGTTCGGATAGGGTGTACACATTGTACACAATTACCCCTCAGTCAGAGGGTAGAACCTGGAGGGGAAAAGGTATCCACACATGGGAGGGAAGGAGTCGTGGTGGCGCTTCGATTGCTGTTTGTTCCAGATGGGAGTGATGGGGCTGCCTGGAGGGGGTCTCTTCGAGGAGCTTGATTTGGATGGAGGATCCTGGGGGTAGGCTTCTTGAGAGATGAATCCTAGTCTCAGGAGTAAGTGTTCACCCTCTTGGAATGAAGAGAATCCATATGATCTTTCCTTGTGTTGAAACAGGAGGCGGAAAGGGAAAGTCCATCGATATTTAATTGATTTCTGTGAGAGGATTTCGAGAAGAGATTTCAAAGCTCTTCTTTTTAGAATTGTAGTTTTGGAAATGTCTGCGAAGACTTGAATCTTGTTTCCTTGGAAGGATAAGTTGTCCAGATTCCGAGATCTTTTCATGACTTCCTCTTTGGTTTTGTAATAGTGGGGTTTAACCACGATATCCCTCGGGAGCCCGTCCTGTCTGGGTGGTTGCAGCGCTCTGTGAGCCTTGTCAATCTCTAGTTTGTGGTCAGAGATATCTGGGATAAGTTCTTTCATAAAAAGCTTCACTGTGTCATGAACATTAGTTACAGCCTCAGGGATACCTCGAATGCAGAAGTTACCTCTCCGATTACGATTTTCCAAATCGTCAATCTTCCCTAGCGCCGTATCAAGTTGTTCCTGCATCAATTGAATGCTGTCAGTATTCTGGTTGGTGCGCGCAACAGTATGATCCACTGCTTGTTCGATCAAATCAATGCGGGCCCCCAAGTTCTGTAAGTCAGCCTTTATAGACGTGGTGATCTGCGCTGCATTTTGGGCCAGACCTGCAGCCAGCATATCTGAGAAACAGTTCAGGAGTTGTGCCATGTCTGTCTGGTGGGGGGAGTTCAGAAGTGCAGCCTGCTGCATGGCAGGGGATGGGGTGGGAGCGTGCATTGATGGGATATGGAGCATATCAGATAAGGCTCTGTGAAAAAGGGATTCTTTGCTGGTAGGGTGAGCAGTCTTGGGAGAGATATTACTCACAGAGGATCCCAGTGTGGTGGTGGCGAACTGTTCCTCTTCAGGGATGTCTGCGATGGAGTCTCCTTCTCCTGTGTCTGCCTGTGAGGATGCCACGGCCGCCATCTTGGAAGTAGTGGGGGCGAGCAGGCCGAAGGTAAGTTGCCTACTAACCGCTGGTCATTGTGAGTGGTTATGCATGTATAATTGTGCCCACGGTCCTCCTCTACCTGTGGGTACCTAGCAGGGACGGTTCCGCTAAAGATGTCAGCGTCTGGGGACCGCGGAAGGCTCGGCTGTGACGAAGCTCCCGTTCAGAGTGTCTTCCTGGAAGTCCCGCGCATGCGCACTGCAGGCAGAATATTCTTATTCTCCCTCTTAACTGTGTGAGAAAAACATGGGTTTATGGGTGAATCTTATACCCATAAACCCATGTTTTTTCCTTCTAGTTAAGAGGGCTGGGCTGGAAGGGAGCATGTGTCTTTTAGACACATGCCCCTTCTATGACACTGCAGTGAGAGGAGTGCCTCCACTGCAGCATTTTTATTGAACAGTTGGGGCCAATGGTACTTTACCATTGGTCCAAGGCTCCAAGCTGTCCATTGAGCTCAGTGTCTGACAAGAAGTGAGAGGCACTGTGAGTTCATCCTCTCAGTCTGCTGCAAAAAAAGTGTGCCAGCTTGTATTTAAACTGGTTGCTCTGTATGTAGCTTCTGACAGGCTGCACAATGAGCCCCCTATCTCTGGAACCATAGGTCCTAGGAGCCCCAAATTTTGACCAGTGGTGGGGTAGGGCTTCGGCTACCTACCCCCCAACCCCCCACTGCGATATGTGAACTGATCTGGCGGTGTCATTAATTTTGTATTGACATCCCCAGCGGTTCGCATTATGCAGTGTGGACTGCCTTGCGAGTCAGGTGCGATGGGGTAACCTGCAGTGCATTCACAGTGTTCTTGCATCCCACCAATGTGAACCGAGCCTAAAAAATTAATTCAGGAACTGCATTATGCCTGTCACTGACCAAAACAGCTTGTGGTTTTGAAGAAGACAGTGTTTGAGTGTTTGAAGTTTTACATATCATATACAGCACAGAAATGCACAGCAATCTAGTGACTGTGAGATCATAATCAAGATTCAAGACTATATAGATTTAGTAAATAAATATTTTCCACTATTTGACCAAATGTTTGTGGACACCTGACCATGATACCTATATAAGTTTTCTGAATATCTCATTCCAAAACCATGGGCAATATTATGGAGTGCCTTACCTCCTCTTTGATGCATAACACCCTCTTTCATACTGGGAAGGCTTTCCAAAGGATTTTTGAGTGTTTTTTTGTGGGAATTTGTGTCCATTCAGCCAAAAGAGGAAGGTCAAGTGCTGATGTTGAATGAAACTACCTAGCTCACAATCAGCATTTCAATTTATACCACTGTTCATTTTGGTTCCGCTCAGGGATCTGAGCATGTTACCTAAATTCCTCCACTCCAAATTCATCAAACCATGTCAATGTGAAGCTGACTTTGTGTACAGGAGTACAGCCAAGCTAGACAAGAACAGCCTTCCACAAACTGTTGTCACAAGGTTGGCAGTCACAAAAAAAGAGAAATTGCACAAACTTAGTGTACCACCTTCAGACACCTATTTAACTACTTCCCACCGAATCACTGTACATAAACGGCCAGGTGGGCACTCTCTCCTGATGAGTGGACGTTCAGGAATGTCCCTCAGAAGGAGCGGGAGCACGCGCGCGTGCCCGTGCAGCAGCGCAATCCCAATGCTCTCGTGTTACCCGGACACGGTGCATCGCCGATCTCCAGGAGGGCTCTGTGATTGGCCCTCCTGATCACATGATGGCCGTGTCCAATCACAGCCATCATGTGATGTAAATACAGAGCCTGTTGCTAGGCAATCGGCTCTCCTCTCCTCACACAGAAGTTGTCAGTGAGGAGAGGAGAGCGGATCGCTGCAGCCGGCTGGTGAGTATGAGCTGTTTTTTACAGCTTTTTACTCACTGATCACCAGTCTAGTGTCCCCACAGTGTAAACACACAAAGTTAACACACATGTCCCCAAAACACGTCCCCACATAGTAAAAACACCTGTCCCTCACATATGTAACAGTAAAATCAGATGTCCCAATGATTATCTGCACACATATGTCCGTGATCACCTGCGCACATCTGTACATGATCATTTGTGTACATCTGTCCGTGATCACACGAACCAATTATACACTTAATGGGATTTTGTTAACCAAAAACATGTAGCAGAATACATTTTGGCATAAATTTATGACAAAATTCAATTTTATTGGATTTCTTTTAAAATAGAAAGAAGAAAATATTGTTTTTTTTCCAAATTTCCTCTCTTTTTTCGCTTATATCGCAAAAAATAAAAAACGCAGTTGTGAATAAATACCACCAAAACATAGCTCTATTTGTGTGAACAAAATGCTAAAAATTAAATTTGGGTACAGCATTGCATGACCGTGCAATTGTCATTGAAAGTGCGAGAGCGCTGAAAGCTGAAAATTGGTCTGGGAAGGAATGGGGTGAAAGTGCCCAGTATTGAAGTGGTTAAAAAAATGTTTTGAGCTCTCCATCACATTGAATTGGAGGACTTGCACCTACTGTATCCTGTTGCAGGTGATAAAGAGGTCTTTTGATCAAATATCCAATCTCTGGAGATGGGAACAGACCCACAGTTTGAGTTAAATGATATGTCTGTGATTTTATTCCTTTTGTGAGTATTTTATTAGTTGTTTTATATTAAATTGGTGACTGAAGGTGTTGCACTAGGCTGGCATGCTCTCTTTTTTGTCATTTTAGTATTGAAGATTTCCCCAGTCTCATAAGAGCTGCAAGGCCATGAAAGATCCCTGAACATCATAAGAATTGGGGGAAAATATTAGAGAAAGGATTTTAGCCTAGCCTCTCTCATGAATCTCCTCTAAGATGTAAGCAAAGACAATGTGTCCATTTCTGTACAAAGTTGGAAGTGCACAACTGTCTTTTACTGGAAAAAACCTGAACTGATTTGAATAGGTATTCATATTTGGGATATATTTAGTTTTATATTTTAGACAGCTAAAACAAAACTTCTGGTAAAATAAATGTGATTATGTTACAATTTTATATTCTCTGCTGATGTTTATTTAATGGCATTGATTTACATATTGAAAAAAATCGGATTCACTCTGTTAGTTCGTATAGTCATCATTCCCATCTCATTAAGCACTTTCATTATTTATGTGTAAAATTATTAGGGCATTATAATTATCTTTCTGAATGCAACAGGCAACATCTCTGGTGGTGGTGGGGGGGTACATTAACCACTTCAATACAGGGCACTTTTACCCCCTTCCTGCCCAGGACAATTTTCAGCTGTCGCACTTTGAATGACAATTGCTTGGTCATGCAACACTGTACCCAAACAAAATTTTGGTGGCATTTAATCACAACTGGGTTTTTTATTTTTTGCTAAATAAATGAAAAAAGACAGAAAATATTGAACAAACTAGACATGTGCACACTGAAATATTTTGTTTCGGAATTTCGTTTTCGTCCGAAAAATAAATTTATTTAGTTACTCCCGAAATTTGTTTGTTAAAACGATAACAAAAATACCTGAAATTCGGACGAAAATGCATTTGGACGAACATGAATGCACATGTCTAGAACAAACCCCCACAAATGACCCCTTCTTGAAAAGTAGATATCCCAAGGTATTTAGTAAGAGGCATTGCAGTTTTTTTTCTAATGTTTTTATTGGTATTTCAGATAATACAAAGGAAAACAGACAAATAATAAGGAGCCTAGGCTCCTAAAACATTGAAGAGATATACTACATACAGATAACAATAACAGTAGGGGAGGGAAATATAGTTGATCCACACTACACAGCACATCGGAATACCATATGAAAACAGAGTGAAATATGCTTATCGTAATATCAGTAATCATTGGTGGAGAGTCTAGGTATCATATTCTGTGACTTGAGCACTCTATCCAAGGTTGTTAGGTTTTAAGAAAGAGGAGTAGGAGTGGTTGCTAATCGTGAAAGCCTTTTTGTAAAAATAGTTATTTTTAACCAGGTATTCATGTAGTGCCAATGTACTCTGTCGAATGCCTTCTCTGCATCAATAGAGAGGAGCAGAGAAGGCACATGATACGGCTCTGTGAAGTTGATATTATTGTCTGGTAGCATCCGAGGATTGTCTGCCAGATGTTAAACACATATGGTCAGGTTGCATAAGAATTGGAATTATATGCATAAGGCGACCACCAATCATTTTAGCGTATAATTTTACATCTGAATTTAGGAGGGAGATGGGTCTGAAATTAGAGGGGGTCATTGGTTCTTTTCTGGGTTTTGCTAAAGTTGCAACATATGCCCTCAGCATCTCAGAGGGGAATAAAGCAGCTAAAGCTGCTGCTTCGAACAAAGACATAAGATGGGGCAATAATGAGGCCTGAAATGTTTTATAGTATTCATCTGAGAGCCCATTGGGTTCCAAGGATTTTATTTAAAGGTAGAGAGACGATGGATTTCTGAATTTCCTGCTAGCTAATCGGGGCATTCAATGCCTCAAGTTGCACTGTGGACAATTTCAGGAAGTCAATAGTTGACAGGAAGGAGTTAATAACAGCCTCTGTCGGTTAGGGGTAGATAGCTCATCTTTAGGGTTATAAAGACTATTATAGTAGTCAGCGAACTAGTCTGATTTTTTGGGGGTGTATGATTTTATGTCACGTGTTTGGGTGGGTAAAGTGGGAAATGTGCGAATTGGTCGTTTTATATTTGAGCTTACGAGCTAGAAATCTGCCCGGCTTGTTGTCAGAGGAGTAGTAGTGCGCTTTGAGTTGTTTTAGCTGCCGATCATGTTGATCAAGCAGATGGGCCCTAAGGTCTCTACATAGTTTGGTTAGGGCAAGCTGGTTAACGGGTATAGGGTTGAGTTTATTGCTGGCTTCCAGAGTTTGGAGATCCTGCAGAATGTTTGTTAGGTGCAAGTTATAAGCCTTTTTGGCCCTTGTACCTAATTGAATGAGAAGTCCTCAGATAAATGCATTATGGGCATTCCAAAGAGAAAATTAATGGGTGACTGAGAGTGCATTGAGTTGGAAAAATTCCTGGAGATGCTGAGATGCTGAGAAAGCATACGAGTATCAGAGGGATCTTGTATACATTTTGTATTGCAGCGCCACACCCTGGAGCTGGCTCAAGCATCCTTTTCTGTTACTTGCATTGTTAGGGGAGTGTGATCGGACCATGTTATATTAGCTATATTAGCTGAGGATGCCCTCTGTAAGACCTGTTTGTCAACCAGGATCATATGTATACGAGAATATGTATTGTGCCTAGCTGAGAAAGTATAGTTTCTTTCACTGTCGTGCAGGCAGTGCCAGACGTCATACAGTTCCTCCTAGTGCAGCAGGGTCAGAAGTGAGGGAAGATGGTGCTGAGTGATATCGATGTGGTATCGATGTGAGGGTTTGCCAGGACATTAAAATTCCCACACAAAATTAGGTTCCCGTATTTTACCTTATCTATTTTAGACATTAATTTGCGCATAAAACACAAATGGTGTGAGTTTGGGGCATATACATCTACTAGAATATAAGGGCAGTTGTTTATATCACATAAGAGAATTAGAAACCTCCCCTCAGTTTCAATTACAGAGTCTCGTAGGTTGAAGACCTGGGGAAAAGCACCCCCCTTTTCTTCAATGCAGCAGTCCTTAAGTCACGATTGTCAGCTGGGTCCATATCAGTTAGTAAGAGATCCAGGTGTGGCTGTGAGCATAGGAGAGGATCAGCAGGACTAAGCCTGAGCATCTTCAGCTTGAAGCAAACAGAGTGGGTGAAAAGGAAGTTTAACTGCAAAAAAGTTGTGTAAAGAAACATGGTAGGGTAAGTAAAAAGGTGTCCCAAAAGGACTGAGAGCAGTACGCACTGTTATAATGAATCGGGGTAAAAGCAAGATGGTAGAGTCCCCGTAGGCCAAGGTAGCGGAGAAGAGTTTCTAGACATTGTTTATGAGCTCCCTGAAGGTTGGTGTTGTGGCGTCTTCTTTTATAGAGCTTTCTGCCAATCTGTCAGGATTTGACGAGGATTGCTCGGACCAGGGCGAAAAGGTGGAGGGTCTGGGATGATGTCCCAGTTACAGAGAAGTTGCAGACCTTCATCCAGCATTGAGATGGTTTTCGTCACTCCATTATGCATGATAATGAGTTTAGCGGGATATTTCCAGCAGGGCAGGATTCTGTGGTTCCTCAAGGCCTTAGTGAATCTGAGAGGGTGGTGAAGAGTATGCTTGGAGAGGTCCAGTAGGAGCTGAAGCTCAGAGAATTGGTCTGGGAGATGATCTGCTCTGCAGCATGCCACCAGTAGTTGTTCTTTAACCTGTTAGAAGTGCACCCAGAGGATGACATCTCTAGGAATTTAGGATGGAAGATAGCTGGGCTTTGGGACCCTGAGGATTCTATCGATGGTCAAATATGCTGAAATAAGTGTAGGTATAATGGCTAGAAATAAGTCTCGTGCAAATTACGGAAGTTGGGTTTTCTGGATTGATTCCAGGACCCACCTGATTTTCAAGTTGCGACTAGACCTGTCTTCAAAGTCCGCCACTTTTGATTTAAGCCATGTGATTTCATCCTCATGTGCAGAATGGGAGTCAGCCAACATATTAAAGGACTCTGCGTAATCGCACATTTTATCCTCTATGTGGTCCACCCTATCTTCAAAATCTTATATATCAGCTTGCATGTGGTTACAGTAAGATCTCATGTCAAGTTGTAGAGACTCCTTGAGGGAAGTTAGCATACTTTTCAGTACAGTCTCTGAAGCTGGGTGGTCTGAGATGGTGAATGTAGCAAAAGGTTCTGCATGCGGCTGTGAGGCCTGTGAGGCAGCGGCCTGTGCACTCACCTCCATGCCCAGATCCTCCTGTATGTCATCCCAGGAGTCCTTCTTTTGCCTGGGCTTTGCTGCACCTCTTGTGGATGTGTGGAGGCTCCTGGGGGAGAGGGGTTATCCTGTGTGTTTAATAGATGTGCTCCTGATGGAGATTTAGGGCCTGTAGGGGGCCCCGAGGAGGCTCCGTTCTGCCTCTGTGAGCTGGCGCAATTCCCATAAATCCCAAATGTTTGAAAACTGAGGAGGGGCATCATGAACTACCGCTGTAAGGTGTTTGATTCTACGGAGCTGCTCCAATATCTGTAAAACTTGTGAGAGAGTAGGTGGGGAGGGAGATAACCATCTCAAGGGTATAGCCCTTTTGGCTGCCAGGAGGATGAAGGCAGCTAATTTTTGGGTATGCTTGGAGATGCCAGGGAACGGTAGGCCCAATAGGTAATGCATCGGATCCAGGGGCAGATTTGTCAAAAATGCCTTGTAATTGGGCTTGGATGGATGACCAGAATAGTTGGATAATGGGGCATTCCGAAAAAATATGGAAATGTGAGTCAATGTCACCCAAGCACCTCCAGCACCGCTGAGGAACCTTAGGATCATATCTATGTAGAATCTCAGGGGTTCTATACCAAAAAGAACAATATCTTATAAACCGTCTCTCTCTCTGCTCCATGCACCTTGATGACTTGGAAACAGCCTCCCAAATCTTCTGCCATTGAGGGAGAGAAATAGGTCGTTGGGTGACCTAGGACCATTTCTGCATGTATGGATATTGTGTGTTTGTAATAAATTGTATTTTATAAGATTATGTAATGTTCCTTTTCTGGTACCGTTAAAGTCTGCTCCAATGGTCCTATACTTTTTAAACAGTATATTTCAAAGCTGGAAAATTCCAACTTGTGACCAGGAGTACATTCGGGTGTAGGATAAACTATCCGAATGTTGGGATTGAAAAGCACGTTTAGTAAAGGTGGACATGGAGAAGAGAGAGAGAGAGAACTGGCGGGAACATCTTTTCCATATAGAGAGTGTAAATAACATTGGGTGCAGACAAAGGCCCCGTAGTTGGACAATAGAGATCTCTAGGGTCGACCAAATCATGGAGCAGGGATGAACTGGTCATGTTATACTCATTTCTATCTCTGACCAAATTCTAGATGCCATTCTAGTGGACCATGCAATAATCAGTTTAAGATGAGTGGCAAAGTAATATTTGATAAGTTCCAGGGCTCCCATACCACCTCTAGAGCGAGGAGCTAGCATCACTGAGCTGGCTATACGATGAGCTTTATTAAGCCAAATGAAATTAAGGAATGACCTCTGTGTGGCCTTGAGCTGTGACATTGAAATGGGGACTGGCAAGGTTTCAAACAAGTACAGGAGCCTTGGTAAGATAGACATCCTAAGGACATTGATCTGACCTAAGAGAGAGAGGGGAAAAGTGTCCCACTGGCTCAAAAGTTGGTCAATGTCACGGAAGAGTGGGGGGGGAAATTGGCCTGGTAGAGGGCGGGGTATGAGGTTAAATGTATCTCTAGGTATTTAAGAGCCTGTGAGCACTAATGTTAGGGGTAATTCTGTTGTAGTGTAACAAGAGCAGAGGGGGGGGATGTGGAGTGGTAGGGCTTCCGTTTTGCTCGTATTGGTTTTGTACCCAGAAATTGAGACAATTTTTTTTAACAAGTCATGGAGATTCGGGAGGGAGGTATGGGGGTTGGTCAGTGTCAGTAGGGTGTCGTCTGCAAACAAAGAATTTTTTTTTTTTTTTAATTTTTTATTTGTAACAATTTTAGAAATCTTACAATGCAGTACAAAAAGTAAGACACTTCAACATATATAGGTAAAGAACATTACATATGTAAATGAGTGAGACATAACGAGAGCATGGCATAGTTATATAATAGAGTTTTCCATCTAGGATCAACTATGCACATTTACTATACCACACAAAATAGTAAAAGATGTATAGTTTTCAAGGCAATATTCATAATCATCCAAAGCTTTCCATATCTTATGAAAACAGGGTAATGAGTCTTCAATCATTGCAGTCAGGTGTTCCATCCTACGTATATCAGCCATTATAGAGAGAAATTGATGGAATGTGGGGGGGGGAGTGGACAGCCAGTTTCCAGGTATAGCTCATTTTAAGACATAAGCTTCCCTAATGCTTAGAGGTACCCAAAATAGGGAGGCCTAATAGGAAGTATATGGGGTTTAGGGGTACGGAGGTGTTTAATAGCTTTTGCAAGAGCTCTTGGATTTGAATCCAGAAAGAGCCAATAAAAGAGCACTCCCAAAAGATGTGGAAGTGAGTGCCTGTAGTTTCATTACACCTCCAGCATTGTCTAGGGACATTTGGGTTGCGGGCGTATAGTATGTCTGGGGTTCTATACCAGAAAAGCAAAATCTTAAGTGCAGTTTCTCTCTGCACTACGCAGCGTGAGATTTTTGACGAGGACTCCCAAATTTTACACAAAAAATTAAATTAAAGATATTGGTTGTTGTAATATGTGGGATCATTTTTCATATAGTTATGGGTGGACTCCATTAGAGGGGGGGGGTGTCATGTAAGATTTTATAGACTGTAATGGAAATTTGTAAGTTCTGTATATAATTGTATTGTATTTTGTATGTATTGCACATTGCCTTGACTGTGCAACAGCTCTAATAATGTTTTCAGTAAATGTTTACATTCTTTCGAGTTCTGATTACAATAAGCCTGCCTATGTAACGCCCCTTGTTACCATAAAAGTACAATTGTAATATTAATGTGATACCTACATAATCATGTGCATAAAAACCTTCAATTGCATCATAATAAAGCAGAACAGTAATTTGGAAAGATGCTGAGCGTATCTTTTGTGTCTGTTCCCTACTGCAGTAGTTATTATTAATTTGGAACCACTAATCAATATGAGGATAGGAGTTGCCTATCATCAATTCAACCGAGTCAGCATGGCGAGCCAGCCAGGAGTGGATTCCAGGTGACCCTGAGTATCTGAAACGAGGAGCTTGAGACGATCCGGGAATTTCTGATAATCAGCCGGCTGAGGTAAGCCTTTTGCTTACATTTGAGTTATCAGACTTTCTTGATCGGTAAGGCATTTTCGGGACAAAGGGTACCTATTTTACTCCCCTTAATCAAACTGTATTGATTGGTGGTTATTTGTTATGTTGTCCCTGTCTACTGTCCATCGGAGTGTTATAGATAAGAAAGGGAAGAATAGTGCTGTTCACAGGTATATGTAGTACATCTGCTAGATAAAGTAGTTTAGAGGCAAGAGGGTATAGGCACAAGTAGAGAAGAGAGAAGACTGGCCAGTCATTATGGGCATTGAATTAAGTAAGGGAATGAAGGGTAAGAGACCCTCAAAAATGCCCAGCACAAGAGGAGCGCTATATATGAACCAAAGGTGCGGTTCCGCCTATACTGAGCCCCTAGATTAATGGTTAGAGTGGACAGGGATCCACAATGGGTAACTGGGTTACCAAGGTCCACAGAGACTAAGAATCACACAGAGTAAACAGCTAGAGAAACAGCTATCTATGTGAGCAGGATGGATCAAGGGTGACATTAGAACTAGACAGAAAGGGACATTTTCATGTTAAGTTGTGGGATGAATTTGGGGTCAGGCACTATAACTATTAGAGTCAGAAACAGAGAAATGAGAGGTAAAACAGAATACTTTATATGTTGTCAGAGAGGGAAGATGGGATGAGCACTCTGGCTCCCCATCTGATCATAGAATCATAGAAGCTAGATATAAAAGTTATTTAAACAAAATAAGGAAAGCAGAATTTAGGCAGGGAAATATTAAAGAGTTAAAAGAAAGTGAGAGAATGATATGCATGTGTTGTGCACAAATGGGAAAAATGTAAGCGATTTTAGAGAGATATTGGTGTATGCGTGTGCGAATGCTGGGACCTTTAGTTCTATTGCTTGTGTGTGTCATGTACGCAGATGTGACCCCCTCCTTTGTGCTCTCATGAAAGAAATGTGGCTGGGATGAGAGGTTAGTGATAAGCTGGAAGGACATCATGCCAATTCCAGTTTTTTAGACAAAACATTTATAACAAAATGTGCCGGGTTAACGAATCTAATGGTAAACAATGTGATCACAATTATTTTGAATCTGTTTTCCAAACATGGTAAAATGAAGGTTACATTTAACCGTGTATTACACAAATTGAATATCCTTTGATAGTGGAAACACTGCATTTAAAAAAGGGAAATTAAGTAAAATTAAGTAATAATGAGTATTCATTTCTAATATGAGTTTAACAATTATATAGATATATTGAAACTGGTTTAGACAACCTTTGGTTGGAAATGAAGTCCAGGTTATTGGGGAAATTTGTAATGAATGAGATTAGTTTAGATTAAGATAACAATTTTGTAATTTTACATTCATACAATAAACTCTTATTGAGAGAAAAAAAAGATTAAGATGAGGTTGTTATTTTGAATAAAGCTGCCATAATATTTAACAAAGCCAAGATGGATGGAATACATAAGAAGTTCTTCTATAAAAATGAAATTTTAAGGTTTTTGATAATAACTTGATGTGCGGTCCATGATGTAAGAGTAATATTAAATAAAATTTAAATATAACAGACCCATCACATCAAGTCCACACACCCTGTTAGGATAGATGCCGCCTGCAGCCAGTTGTTTTATAGTTTTTGATGCTTTCTGGTCCATCATACAGATTCTTGGTCCTTTTGTTTTTATTTATTTTTATTTTTGAAATCCAAAGCAGAATGTGTGGATTGTGAAATGATGTGCCCCTTTTTCTTGTAAGTACAGTGGTATAAGCAGAAGAATATTTTGGATTTATGGGCATCTCTCCATGACCGCAGGGTATTGTTATCATTTATTATAATATTGCCAGGAAAAAGTTGTCTTTTGAAACATGAAACTGGAGTTCTTACACAAATAGTGTGATAGAAAACAAGACATTGTAATATATTTATGCAAGCTGGACCCAGTAATGAAGGGTTCATCCCGATATATCAGAGCTGTAGCTTTTATGCAAAGGTGCTATTAGACAAAGTTAGATATTGTTTTGGTCAATGGTCCGACATTCTGTGCAGCAAATATACAGCTAACTAAATGTTTGTTTAATGAAAGGTTTAAAATATGAGTTTGTTTATGTACAAATCTAACAATGAAAAACGCGTACATTTATTCAAAAGAAAGGAAAAGACGCATGTGTTAAATTGATGACATAGGAATCAGCTGCTGTGAGCCCAGTGCAGGACACACTCCCTGAAGACCCAGATATTACATTTTTTGTAGATTTGAGGATGCAGTTTATCACCCAGAAGGATACTCTGTATTCAAAGTCATTGGATCCTTTTTCCCCAGCTCAAGAAGCAGAGCTCCATGTTTTAGTAAAGCCTGTGAGCTATAAAAAGAGTGTATATTTATATAGATAGTCGAGATATAGAGAGCTTTTGGTTCCATTTGAAGGGCCAGAAGTTTGTTTTTACTTCGGCAGGTAAACCAATAAAGCATGCCAAGTTAATTTGATTGGCTGTTTTCAGCCTTCCAGGTTCTTGCTGAGGTAGCCATATTAACTTTCACACATGGAAGCAGACCAGGTGACTAAGGATGCTGCATTTACAGCCCCGGACACTTGATGGGTCTGTGCAACTCACAGATTCCACCCTAGTTCTGGCCCAGTATAGCTGGGAATAATAATTATACTTTAAGGACCCCAGAACGAGAAGAACAAGTGGTCCATAGGGGGCAACTTCTTATGAAACAGGACTTTGGAAAAGGTGATCATTTATGTCTGCCAGCCACTCTTTTCCCTTCAGCTTGACACATGGACCGTGTCATCAGTCACAAGCAGTTATGGCTGCCTTAGTAAATGAGCGTGGGATAGAGCCAGGGTTCACCACAGTTGTTTTTATAACACACCACTTCTTGTTTTACCTGTTACCAAAGGTGTTACCAAAAGCTGAACATCCCTCCCAGAGATTACATAAAAGATATATCCAGATGCCCAAGTCAGGATCTTACGAGTATGCATTTTGTCTGTATGGACATGTTTTTTGGATGTCCAGTGGCAAATGCTACTGCAAAGGCCACAGTAAAAAGTGTTATCAGAAGTAGTTTGTAAATATAGAGTGCAGAAAGTACAGAGAGTAACAGAGGAAATCATTTTTATAGGAGAGTCCTTACTAGAAGTTTTGAGGTTTTATTTTTACACCCCCTACTGTCTACAATGTAGTGGACAAAGTAGAGTAAGAAACTAGAAAACTTTTGCCTGAATGTTTTCTTATATTTTATGAAGCCCCTAAGGGGGATATTGGACTCTCTCCCTATGAGATTTTGTTTGGGAGTGTGTTACTCACTTGCTTATATTTTGTCTCAGCAGCTGAAGTCCTCCATTCGGATCTCATGGAGAATGCTGATGATCTTTTAAGGTTTTTTACAAACTCATTTATGTGTTTTCTCCCTAATTCCAGATCCTAAAAGTTTGGAAGGATCTAAAACTAAAGCCAGGTGACTTTTGGATTGTTAAGAGACATTTATATATAAGGAAATGTTTGGAGACTCAATACAGCATCTATTTCATGTACAGTTTTTGCAAAACTTGAAGGAAAAGTCACCTGGATCCACACCAGACACTGCAAAAATGACTAAATTAAAGAAATCTATGTGTTTGATTTGTTTCCCTCTTGTGATTACAGTCTAGGGTACTTTTTGATTAAATTACTTTAATTGTAAGGGATATATATATATATTTGAAATGTAGTTCAGCCATGTTGAAGTCATATTTGTCTTTTGTACGTCTTCCATTTTATGTAGAATTGTCTGTGTTTACATATGCTGATAAGTCAGCATGTCCACAATTCAGCTAGAAGGCCATTCTGGCCACAGGAGTGTACAGCCAGTACTCTGTAAATATGTCTTATCAATCATTTGTTTTTCACAATGAAAAGTCATTTTGGTAATGAAAAAGTTGCTTAGCTATTATTTTCTCCACAATGGAGTTTTTGCTTCTTTGGCCAGGACTAACTCCACCTAAGCGTGTGGAGGTTCCAGGTTAAAGGTGATAGCAGGTATGGTTAGTGATCAAAATATTGATCAAAAGAGGGGAGACTGTAATGGAAATTTGTAAGTTCTGTATATAATTGTATTGTATTTTGTATGTATTGCACATTGCCTTGACTGTGCAACAGCTCTAATAATGTTTTCAGTAAATGTTTACATTCTTTCGAGTTCTGATTACAATAAGCCTGCCTATGTAACGCCCCTTGTTACCATAAAAGTACAATTGTAATATTAATGTGATACCTACATAATCATGTGCATAAAAACCTTCAATTGCGTCATAATAAAGCAGAACAGTAATTTGGAAAGATGCTGAGCGTATCTTTTGTGTCTGTTCCCTACTGCAGTAGTTATTATTAATTTGGAACCACTAATCAATATGAGGATAGGAGTTGCCTATCATCAATTCAACCGAGTCAATATAGAGGAGATTAGTTTGGTTTCATATGGTCCATTGGTGAATAAAAATTTGAAGTCGGTGGGCATCTCTAGAGATAGTGAGGGAGATTTAGAGAGGAAGAAGGGTTTAAAATATTTTTAATATATATTTGTATATATGAGTACAAAAGTGATGTAGGGAGTTTATGTTCCACTTGAAGGTCTGTAAAGGACAGGAGTCTATGTGTCACAGGGTGTACAAGTTGTTGCAATTGGAAGATTCCCACATGAGTCCATGGGAGCATCCGTTCATAAGATAGTCCATCAGGGATGTTCGGGTTGAAGAGTGCATTCAGAAAAGGAGGGCAGGGAGAGGGGAGGGAGAACTGCTCTCAGCATTTCTTCCAAATAGATATGGTAAAAAGCATTGGGGCCAGGCATAGGGATCTCAGTTGAGGCATGTATTTGGTTGAGAAGGGGCATAACATGTAACATGGGTATACTGGAACGGTGACCCCCATTTAAATTTCAGCCCATCTATTTGGAGCTTTCCTAGATATCCAAGAAGTCAGTACCCATAGGTGGGGTGCATAGTAATATTTAATGATGTCGGGGATGTCCAGACCTCCCCTATTCTTTAAGGCTAGGACTACAGAGCTTGAAATCCTATGGGAGGCATTATTCCATACAAAGTGGAGACATTTCCTTTGGAGAGCCTTCAATTGTGACATTGGGACTGAGATTGGAAGTGTCTCAAAGAAGTATAGCAGTTTGGGAAGAATCGACATCTTGAGAACGTTAATTTTTCCAAGGAGAGATATAGGGAGAGAGGTCTATTGATTTAAAAGACGGGTTATTTCCATGAACATAGGAGGGGAAGTTAGCTTGATATAGGGAAGAGTAAGCGGGTGTTATGGATGCCCAAGTATTTAAGTGTGGAAGTACACCAACAGTATTTGAAGTAGTGTTAATGGGTAGGGCCTCAGTTTTTGAAGGATTAATTTTAAACCCTCATAAGGATCCAAAGGAGGCCAGGGTGTTGTGTAGGCACGGTAGAGAGGTATAGGGGTGGGTAAGAGTCAGCAATATGTAATCGGCAAATAGGTATAGCGTATATTCTTGCCGTCGCAGCGGTACCCCAGAATGTCTGGGTGGGACCTGATGGCCAAGGCAAGGGGTTCCAGACTTAGAATAAAGAGCAGGGGTGACAGCCCTGTCTGGTACCATTGCATGAGGGGAACCTCTGCGACAGATGAGAAGACAGCTGTACCTGGGATGAAGAGTTATAGGGCGTACACACGGTCAGACTTTGTTCGGACATTCCGACAACAAAATCCTAGGATTTTTTCCGACGGATGTTGGCTCAAACTTGTCTTGCATACACACGGTCACACAAAGTTGTCGGAAAATCCGATCGTTCTGAACGCGGTGACGTAAAACACGTACGTCGGGACTATAAACGAGGCAGTGGCCAATAGCTTTCATCTCTTTATTTATTCTGAGCATGCGTGGCACTTTGTCCGTCGGATTTGTGTACACACGATCGGAATTTCCGACAACGGATTTTGTTGTCGGAAAATGTTATCTCCTGCTCTCCAACTTTGTGTGTCGGAAAATCCGATGGAAAATGTCCGATGGAGCCCACACACGGTCGGAATTTCCGACAACACGCTCCGATCGGACATTTTCCATCGGAAAATCCCACCGTGTGTACGGGGCATTAGAGTATAAAGCCTGTAAGACCTGAATAAATGGGCTTGAGAACCCGTATCTAGAAAGGACTGCAAACATAAATGGCCAGCTTAGACGGTCAAAGGCTTTTTGTGCATCTAGACTAAGGACAATGGCAGGATGTTTAGTCTTGGTCAAAAGGTCTTTCAGATGAAAGACAAAAACAGAACATTCCATAGCTCAACTCACCAACCAGTCTACCAACTGACCAAATTAACCTGCGTTAGCTTTCAGTTTAGTGGAGTCTCGTTTTAGATGAGACGCCGCAGATATACACCGAAAAAAGCCTTCCCACAAGGTGGAGATCTCCGACACCGAACCTTCATTCAATTAAAAAAATTTAGATAATTTTTGTGGTAGTTGGGGTTGGATCTCGGAGTTTCATATCAAGGATTCATTAAGACGCCAAAGGCAGGTTTTGGGCATTGTGGTGGATAAAACAATATCTATTATCTATATATTTATTTTGTCTCTCTCCTGTAGAATATTTTAGAATATTTTATAATCTCCTGAAGAAGCATTCAAATTGGGAAACATGTAGAGCTTTTTTCTTTCACATTCTAAAATGACTGTAGGATTCCATCTCTGCAAATGTTATGTATCTAATGTATTTAACTTATACTAGAGAGATTCAGCTAGATGTTCAATGAAACAAATCGATCATGGGGATCTAGATAGGAAGAAAGGACATATATTGGGCTGGCACGTTTAATGAGAATTGCAACTCCAGCTTTCCCAGAGGGATGGGAAGTCATAAAGGCAGTAGGGAAATGTTTGGAGGCAAACTTAAATGAACCACCAGGTTTGAAATGGGTCTCCTGAATCATAATCACCCGCGCTCTGGAGGACCTAAATTCCTTCAAAGCTAGCCATGTTTTCTGGATGGAATTCAGGCCCTTCACATTGCAAAAATAGATCTTAATAGCCATGATACATGAAATAGGCATATAGCTAATGAAATACAGCCTGTGAACAAACAAATACTGATCCACAGTGCAACAAACACAAAGACATTAAAGTGTATATATTGAAATGTTGCTAAAAAAAAGCACTGAAACCTGAGAGAGACCCTAAAGCACTGAAAAGAAGGTAAAAAAAAAAAAAACTGGAAAATGAAGTAAACAAAACCAACAAAAAAAGGAAAAAAATTGAAAAAAACATCTAAAAACATTTTTTTGAGAGGCCTGAAGAGAAAAAAATCTTCAGGAATCCCAGGTGAGGGCCTAGGACATTGGTGAAGGGCATGGCTGCCTACAAGATCTGATGGTGGGGTCCTGTCTCCTCTGAGATACTAAGTAACAAAGTTCAGTGGGAGGCAACTGGCATAACTAAAGGAGTAGTAAAAAAACTTAAAACATTTCAGGAACTGTAAATACTTCAAAACAGAAGGATCTCTAAGTAGAGGAATTTGACTCCCATAGTGGAGTCAGTGACATAGACAAACTAATCACTGTCTGTCTATGGTAATGAGAAAAATCTGCTGGAGGTGGTAAGATCTCATGTTGGGAATCTGGAAGGGTAAGCCCGTTGAGGGGTGTTATATACCTCACTTATATGCTTAATGATGCATAACTTTAGTGATTAAAACCTTCTATCTATATATGAATCAACCAATGCGGTTGCAGCTATTACCCATGAAATCAATAAGGAATGATAATGGTGCTAAAATACAAAGATCTAATTTATTTATACAGAAAAGAAACGTTAGAATAATCAGAGTTTACCAAATATAACATAGTGATGTTACAAATACAGTGTTGCCAGTCTACAAAGATAATTAATGCAAAAAGGAGATATGGTTACAATTGACATACACATGCTATCAAGGTATTAAGGCAAATCCTAGGATAGAAAAAGTTGGAGAAAAGAAAAGAGAAATAGGATAATACAGATACATTACATAGACAGCCCTTACGTGACCATGCTTCGTTTAGATCGTGAGCCTAAGAGAGAGAGAGAGCATCCCTGGCAACTTTGATTTTTATGTTCCCTCTCTACCCATCCCCACCAATCACACAACTGGACTAATTTAGCTGGTTCAGAGTTGGCATTGAATCCTGATTGGCTGAAATTCAGGTCTAGTTGGTCCTCATGCTCCTCACCTAAGCATTAGACTCTCTTCGGTGCCTCTCTGTCTGAAACATGATTACATTCATTAAGTCTGTTTCTTGATTTAAAACAGTCAGCCCTCTTTGATCTTAGCCTAAATTAGCATTTCAAGGACTTATGATCAGGTGGAGTCACAATGTCTGCTCCTTACCCCAAAGACAATAGTGTAATCTATTCCCTATGCAGACAACAGCCAAAAGATGTTGGTCTTTTGAGATACAGAAAACAGTAACTAGGCCCACCTCTCATGATTAAACCCAAAAATATATTACGTACACACGTTCCTATAACAACATTCATATATATACACATATACACATACTGTATACACATGTTTGCCTGCATGGATGCCTGTGGCAGAGGACATTAATCCAAATACTTGATTCCAAAAACTAGTTAGGCTCTTGCAGGCCCAGAGTGTATGATACAGATTGCCTACTTGTCCACAATTACGCCAGCATAAAGGTGACTGGGAAGGGTAGAATTACGGCAATCGGTAGAGTGCAAGGCACCATCGGGAAATTATTTTGTGAGAGAGTTCCTAGTGGTTGGTACTCCTTGAAATACTATGTACGAATCTAAACACTTGAAGCCATTGTTCTGTCATGTAGGACTTCTGCAAATCTAACTCCCATCTTAGGATAGGGCCAGTCTTGCAAAATGTAGTTTTGCATTGGAGAGCCTTGTAAAAGAGAGATATACCTTTAGGGTAGGGTGTAGTAGACTCATAAAAGGCAAATATTGAGAAAGCAATAGTAACTGATGGAATTGGGTTAATCTCCAGGAAATTGGCTAGTCGGATATGTGTATATGGCTCAGAAGGGGGAATATTGTACAGGGAATGTAATTTAGAGAAGGGTTTCAGTGCATCGTTATCTAGAATATCTTCCACCCACTGAATGTTTTGGTCACTCCACTTTTATAAGGATAAGTAGAGGATATAAAGTTCCACTTTAAGCTGTACTTTTCTAAGCTTCTTCATATACAATTCAGTTAAAAAGTCTTCTTTTCCAACATTAAAACACAAATGTTCCAACAGCTATAAACAAGCTTTGTTTTCTAGGCAACCTTTTTTTTATACCTCAGACAACATAAAATTCAACAATAAAAGATTTCAATATTCCAAGTAAAAAAATACCCCACATTAAATACAAAAAGAGAAGGAGATAGAGAGAAATCGATAGGTGTATTACCCATAGCAGCAAGAGATAAACGTAATTCAGATGAAATGTGATTGGCTTCTGTGGTATTTTATTTTCAGATTTTTTTTAAATCTAAATGTAAAGCCAAACTTACTTTTTCCAACTCACATTTCCATCCCTCCTCTTGCAATATAAAACCTCAAAAAGTAAATATATACATATTCTAATGTATTGCTGATGGCCATGATATGCATGGTGAATGAAGTGTTGGAACTCCTGCCAGATACCTGCTGCTAGCTGTGATTAAGTCTACCTCAAAACCAACTGCAGTAAATGAAACATTAACATTTATACACGATAATGGACAGCTGCCTCTTTTGCAGATATAGCTAGGTGACAATGTTCTGGTGTCTCTCAAACTGAATTAACCTGCTGTCTCCATCTCTCTGTATGTCTGACACATTCATTTCCCTGCTGGTACAACAGTGCAATCTGGCTGCATGCAGAGGAAAATGTAATCAGGTACTGCATCCCCATATAAACTTGTTTTTTGTTATTTGTGAATGAAAAATGCATCTTTCTTTGGTGTGTAGTTTATACAGTATATTATTCTGTGTTTCACAAGTTAAGAATACATAAACTGTGTGCACAATTTCCAGGCAAGTGAGTATTTTGACCAAATCATCATTTTTTTGAATATTGTCCAACTGTTTAAACTTGAATGCTTATTGGAGTTAAACATATCAGGTGATGTGTATTTGTGTAATGAGGGAAGGTATGAGATCAACACCCCATATCATGGTGGACACAGTTATTAGGCAGCTTCTTTTCCTCATACAAAATGGTCCAAAAAAGAGATTTAACTGACTCTTAAAAGTAAAAAAAAATGTAAAAAGTCTTTCAGAGGGATGCAGCACTCTTGAAATTGTTAAGATATTGGGGCGTGATCACAGAATGATCAAAAGTTTTGTTGCAAATAACCAAAGGGTCGTGTTGAGAAAAAGAGATGCAAAGAGAGTGCCCAGAAGTACAAGGTGTTCAGTGCTCAGAGACATGGCTAAGATATGGGAGGCTGAAACCCAACCACTATTGAACAAGACACATAGAGTATATTGAAATGTCAAAACTTGGTCAAGAAATATCTGAAGACAGATATTTCAAAGGTTTTTATGGACTGGTGATTTGAGAGTGACTCTTGATGAACCAGATGCATGGGCCTGTGGCTGGATTGGTAAGAGGCGCAGAGCTCCACTTCAACTCAGATACCAGCAAGGTGAAGGTGGGGTACTGGTATGGGCTGGTATTATTAAAGATGAGCTAGTTGGACCTTTTCAGGTTGAAGATGGGCTCAAAATCAACTCCCAAACCTACTGCCAGTTTTTAGAAAACACTTTCTTTAAGCAGTGGTCCGGGAAAAAGTCTGCATCTTTCAAGAAGACCATGATATTTATGCAGGACAATGCTTCAGTGCATGCATTGAAGTACTCCACTGCCTGGCTAGCCAGCAAAGGCCTTAAAGATGAAAGAATATTGACATGGCCCCCTTCCTCACCTGACCTAAACCCTATTGAGAACTTGTGGGCTCCCCCTAAACGGGAGATTTACAGTGAAGGAAAACAGTACACCTCTCTGAACAGTGTCTGGGAGGCTGTGGTTGCTGCTGCATAAAAAGCTGATTGTCAACAGATCAAGAAACTGACAGACTTTATGCATGGAAGGCTTGAATGACTGTTATTGAAAAGAAGGGTGGCTATATTGATTTTTTTATACTGATTTTTTTTTGGAAAGGTCAGAGAATGTTTATTCTTAAATTTGTTCATTATTCTCACTTTAACAGACGAAAATAAACAAGTGAGATGGAAAAATTTCCAATTTTCATTTAGTTGCATAATAATTCTGCACACTAATTGTTGCCCAATAATTGTGCACACATACATTTTATGCTAAGAAAGCCAAAACCTCACTTTTACTTTCTTAAAGTTCTGCCTTCCCCTCAAAAAATGTAAAAGTCAGCAGCTACACATACTGTAGCTGCTGACTTTTAATATTAGGACACTTACCTATCCTTACCTGTCCTGGAGGAGCGCGGCTGATTTTTCCATTGGCTGTCGGGTGCTGCCGCCACCATTGCCGGTAAGTGAATGCGGCATTGAAACCTTTCAGCTTCACAGCTGGGTCCCTACTGCATATGCATGATGCGCGGCTGTGCTCTCCTACTGGTCTGACAGTAGGGAAAATACTGGTCTGACAGTAGGGAAAGGAGGAGGGGGGAGGAGGGGGGCCAGACTTCTGATGTACCTCGCCGAGGCAAGGTTCGACGGAAGTGGGGTCAGGCCCCCTGTCAAAAAAAAGGTACCCGCTCTCCCCTGAAAGATGCCAAATGTGGCACCAAGGGGGGGGGGAGAGACAGATAAGCAGAAGTAACACTTTTGGGTGGAACTCACCTTTAAATATTCAGGTTTGAGGTTTAATAAAATTTTGGATTGACCGAGAGCACTGTACTTGTCCAATAATGAAATGAATCCTCAAAAATACAACTTGCCTAATAATTGTGCACCCAGTGTATCTACGATCCATATATGTTTTCTTTTTATCTGTACTTGTGTTCTATACCATGATGCAAGTGCAGAGCAGGGGGTAAATGTGGGATTCTACAGGCCTTGAGTCGATTACCATGTTCCAGTGTTGATAAGGTATGTGATGACAGCATACATTATTGCACATGCAAAACCCTGAGGAACCCTTGTTAATACCCTAGCTATAATTACGATATATGTATATTTACATATACATACATTACACTTTACCAACAATTTTATGTTCCCAAAATAATGCTTCTTATACTGTACATGGTTCTCCAACAATTGTAACAATGATATTGAACATCATTCATTTTGACTATTCTGTGAATTTTTATAATTTTTGATCATTTCAATTCTGAGGTCCCCTGCTGGAATCTCAGAATCATATAAGTAGCTAGCAGGTATTTGCAGCTTACAACATCAGCAGCAGAAGTGACGGCCTTCCCCTGACACAGATCTCCATAGAGCACTCTATAAGTATGACTTCCTACATTAGTTAACCTAGTTTTGGTTAGTCTTCTTAATTAAAGCAACGTCCATAAAGCCATGACTGAGCGAGTTTGGAGTGGAGGAACTTGACTGTCCTGCACAGAGTCCTGACCTGAACCCAATAGAACACCTTTTGGATGAATTAGAGCCAGGCCTTCTCGTCCAACATCAGTGCCTGACCTAACAAATGCGCTTCTGAAAGAATGGTCAAACATCCCAAAGACATACTCCTAAACCTTGTGGACAGCCTTCACAGAAGAGTTGAAGCTGTTATAGCTGCAAAGGGTGGGCCAACTCAATATTGAACCCTATGGACTAAGACTGGGATGCCATTAAAGTTCATGTGTGTGTAAAGGCAGGTGTCACAATACTTTTGACAATATAGCATATGTGGTATCGCTGTGATTGCGAGGAGCAGGAAAATACATTTTTGGGTTATTCTTTGGTGGTAAATTATGATAATATACAGCTAAATTTTAAAATGCTTTTTTTTACTATTTCAGGCCAGTTTTCCTTTAATAATAAAAACAAAAACAAATCAGGAGATATCCTTGAGTTGGTCTTTAAGATGTATCTTACCAGACCTCTTGGACATTTAAAATTTGTTTAAAGTGGCCAAGTCAAGTTCTAATGTAAAATTTTCTTTCTTGTTTTGCACAACATGGCAGTTGTCACACATACTGAAAATTATCATGCTCCTCTGTACTTTGATATGAAAGATACAACATGTCAACTGCTGCATACAGAAGTGTTTGATGTATCCAGTTAATGAATGTGAAATTGATGTGTATTTATATATAGACTCCTAATGCATTATTTAGTGGTATATTTTAAAGCATCTTTCTACATCAAAACCTGTTTTTCCTTTCAACCATGAATAGTGAATGTGTTTGTTTTGACACCTCCTTTGGAGTATTCATTGCTGAAAATGTACAACTGATTTTTTTTTAGCAATTAACTGGTTAATATATATTGTTCATTTAATTTACTTACTTGAAAGAGAATAACTTTATTAGGTAAGTTACATGTATTTGATTTGTGACATCAGCACGTCGATGACGAGGGGATGGCCGTAGTGTGCAACAGATGCGGCTTTGCCTGGCAATGGAGGAGTGACCCTGGGATCCTTAATTCCACTGCATGCAGAGATACTTTGCCCCATCTGGACAGAGTCCTGGGTCTAACTGCAATAGGACAGCAATTGCTACCTGCATACAAGTCTTGGAAGCCATAGGTGGATGAGGCAGCGGAGACGGCGGAGGTGGTGAGATACAAGTGTTCCCCTGTGTATTGAAATAGGATGTCACTTGAGGCTTACCGTACATGCTGTGAACCAGAACGGCCTATATTCCACTTCAACTGCAAATCATCTCCACTATTTACACCCCATGCATGTTGGACTTTATCTCAGGAACTAATACCACTTTATGTGAGCCACCACTAGCCAGTATGATTGATGTCATCCATAATCAACTTGGTATGCTACTTGAATCTAGTTTTAGGATTAAGGAAGTGCTTTGTTAACAGTTCCCTTTGCAAGATTATTCCTGGACTTTATCCAATTGAAGCCACTCTGTAGCATCCACAACAGTGAATACGCACATTATAGCAGTGGATCCTAGGAATCACATTAACCCTTTAGTACTTGAACTAATCAACAAGTGATTGCTAAATAATACCTAGATCTGCAAGGTGTGATTGCTGGGTGTGTGTGCAGCTGCAATGTGCCCCAAAACAACATTATCTTTGTAGCCTCCCTGGCGGTTTTCCCGAGTGTGGCTCGGGGTTAAAATTCAGAACCATTAGCGGTAACCCCGAGCCACATTCGGGATTACATCGCAGGATCCTGGTGTGGCTTTACTTACCTTGTCCCTGGGATCCTGCGATGTCCCCCGCTGTGTCTGCGGGCTCCGTCCTCCTTCGAAGCCTCTCCATGCCAGGCTCCATTCCCTGCGAGCGGCGCGACGCATGGGGGCGGAGCCTGGCGGCAAATTAAAAAAATTGTAAAATCATAACACATACAGTACTGTAATCGTACAGATTACAGTACTGTATGAAATTATTTCACATCCCTTTTGTCCCCAGTGCTTTGTCCTATGCCCTGCATGCAGTTTTATGTTATATATACTGTTCTTTCTGCCTGGAAACTGGAGATTGTCCATAGCAACCAAAAAGTGTCCCTTTACATCAAAAGTGGCTTTAGACCAGCTAGAAAACAGCGATAGTAAATTAGAACACTTGCAGAATTGAGCGATAGTGAATCGTGGGGAAATTTATTTTATTATTAATTTTTTTTTTTTAATTATTTATTTTTACTTATTATATTATAATTTATGTTTTTGTGTTTCAAACTTTATCATACCCGGGATGTCTACTAGACTCTTGTTTGGACAGATTTAAGTGTGTTATTGTTAAGAATTACAGACCTACAATATAAAACGCCAAATTTCCATGCAAAATAATTGTACCGCTTTCAGCACCTAAAATCCGAAATAATCATACTGCCAGGTAGGTTAATTGAGTTGTGGAGGAGTTTTTTCACTTGGAATCCCTGTGTAATTTTTATGGTGCATTTTTCTATAATAAACATACATTTTATTGAACCGTGGTGCTCTGTAGTGGTGACCTTCTTGGTAGGAACTCTTTTCCTCCTTTTGTCCACATGTATTTGATTCAACAGTAAACTAATTGTAAAGTCTAACCCTAGAACCACTCCTAAAAATGGAGATATTGCTGTAGGAATGACCGGTATTTGTTTCTACAATGTGACATTTGGCTCTAGGGTAGTTTTCTTTTGCATAAGGGTTTGACTCCTAAGAGCTGGTGCAGGGGGTTTTAGCCCACTTTCAGTAAAATCATTCTGTATATGCAGTAAAGCATCCTTGTTATACTCACTGTGGAACCTAAGGGGTTAATCCCCTGCATTGTGTAAAAAGGCTATTTGATTCGGTATTCACAGATCCTCTTCTTCTTCCACTGACTCCAAAACAGGTCCGGATAAGACAGAGTTAGTGGAGTCAGGCTGCACATGCTCAGTCTGGTGTGTATTGCTAGAGAGTTTTGTTTTTCTTGGGTGGGTGCATGTGGTCAGCACAGAGCCAACCAGCACTGTCCAGAGAGAGGGTCAGGAGTCCTGCATCCTAATAGGACAACCAGTGCAGTATTAAAACTCCTCCTACAAGCATTAACCAGGCATCGAAAGTCACAAAACTGCTATATACTGCTGATGAGAAAAGGTATTTAGCCGTTCATATTTACTAAAATAATTGCATTTCCATGTTCTGTGTACTGTGGGAGACCAAATATAGTGAATGCAGGGTCCTGGGTTTAGTAACACTTTAAAGCCTGGCAACATTAAGCCACTGCCTCACAATAAACAGTAGCTTTGTCAGCCTGCTGTATGTTCTCCTTTAGTTGGCTGTTGGGTTGCCTTTCAGGTCTAGCAGATAGGCAGCTCATTGGCCATCTGAAGTAGTACATAGAGCAGGCTGAAAATGCTGCTGCTAATTGAAAATCAGTCGCTGGTACTAGCAGAATCTCCAGGTAAGAAACCTTTCATTTCATCAGTTTCACAAAAACAATCCCCCCAACTTTAGTTACTGATGATGTCCAATGTTATGCAGGCAGCTAGATCCTGGAGAAATCTTCATTGCAAGGATGCCTGTCCTCTTCTTGTCTCTGAACTTCCAGTGCTGCAATGGTTAACAGTTTCCGGTCATCGGGCCGAACATCAGTGCAGATGGTCTATTGGGACCCCCCCTTCCTTCCTGAGACTGCCTAAACTATGATCTATGAATGGGGTAAATCTGATCAGTCACAGGATTCCCTTCATCATTCACAAACAGTGTAATCAATAAAATAATATTTCTCAACAGAGGAGGAGGAGGAAGCAGTGGACGTGCCCCCTTTTCACTGCTCTACATTGCACTACATTGCTCTGTACTGCTGTTCTGCCTGAAGACCCAAAGCTGGCAAAAACTGCAGTGCCAGAAGCTCAGAGGCTGCAAGAGCACAAAGCATCGCTGCAGTGAAAATCTTTCCAGGATCCAGCTGCCTGCACAATGTGGGAAATCGTTCATTGCAGTTGACTAAAGCTGTGGGGATTTTTTTTCCTAGCTAAACTACAACTTTAAAGTAAGGCCATGTCTAATATTTCTGTGTCATTTTAGTCTTGGTCATGTACCTTCAATACTGCATTGTAACCTGGGACTTCAAGAGTTGGGGACATAGGTTCACTTATGGCTGCTTTATCCCTGAAGCAGGAGGAAGGTGATGTTAGTGGGCTGGGGTGCAGGTGGAAACTATTGCACTTGGGCTGCTTTGCCACTCAAGCTGGGCAGAGGAGGTGTCAACAGACTGCTCTTTCACTCAAGTTTGGGTGGACAGCAGGTGGGGGCACTTGGAGTTTCAGTAACGTGGTCATAAACAAACCAGATGGAGATCCTTATGAGGGTAACTGCCTGGTACACCATGTATTTACTGCACATTGTTGCTAATAATAAATGCAAAATAGCAATCAGTGCCCCACAACCAAACTTATATACAGTAAGGTGCAAATAGTGACATATAAAACAACCAACTAATCCAACATATTACTGCTTACACCGTTAAGTGGCTTCACTCCATCCCTTAAAAAAAATATATAGTCAAAAAGTATACTGCAACCTCTATTACATAACATCAGAAATTAAGTAACTTGAATGTCCCAATAAAAAAGTCCAAGGAAGCTGATTCTTGAAAGTGCTTCCATCCACCAGTACTATCCACCTGCTCATAAATCCTCTCAGAGTCTGTGGTGAGAAGAGAGCTTCCTCATTGTGTCATGCGTTATACACAACACTGTGTGTGCACATGCTTGTAAATGTTTTATCTACTTTTATTATAAATGTACAGAGAGCACTTTTAGTTTCCATTTTTTTGCAATAGTGATTTTTCACAACAGAAGAGAGTGAAGCAAACAACTATTGTATCCGGGAGTGATTTGATAAGTGGCCCGTGATGGGACAAAAGGGCATCTGCCCTTAACCAATAATAAGGGTCTTGTCTGGAGGTAGCATATACTAAGCACGAGTGGTGATTGCATGAGGATCACAGGTAACCCTTATGTTGAAGATTTATGAGCATGTGGATAGTACTAGTAGATGGAAGCACATTCAAGAATCATCTTTCTTGGACTTCATTGGGACATTTAAGTTACTTCTTTTCTGGTGTTATGTAATAGAGGTTGCACTACCCTTTTTGACTATACATGGTTGGACATACTAAAAACTAGATTTAGAGTTTATATGCACACTATTCTTATGTGACCACAAAGCCTCAACTGGAAGGGGACAGTCTCTAAAACTGAGTCATGTACTGTACATAGTACATCTAGGACAGTAAATTACAAACATCTCTGATTATCTAGTTATCTTGAAATTACTGTACTTTGGACTCTACAGTGTTTCTTTGGTACTCTCATTGGATTAAATGTACTGTTGTGGGGAGTCTCAACTCTGGGTCTTTTTCCTGTTCCTGAGGGTCCCTATTTTGTGGAGTGCTGCTAAACCAGACCCAGTGTGCCCAGTGACAATATCAGTTACGTCTATATGACTCAGGAGTTGAACAAATTCACTGAATTCCACTTCAAAGCAGCACATTATATCAAAACATGAAAAATAGATGTTTTTTTAGTGCAATAGTAATGGCTAGGATGAGTACTGTATTTACTGCATAGCTTTCATATGTAATTACTTGTATATACACTGCATTTTTTATCTGCAATCACAAAGTTGATAACAGCAGTTAGAGATTCAGATTACAGCAATCAGGAGGAATTTAATGTACTGAATAAACATTTCTACGTGCACTCACCCACAGGAGAACCATTCAGAGCACAGGGAACAGCTTTTTCATTTGCATCCTGTGCAGTCCAACTTAATAGCTGCATCTATGTCAACGTAGTAATTTTCTTATGGTAGCAGGTATTAATTACATACCCCTCCACAAATAATTTATAGTCGTTGCTTTAGTTTTAGAAATGCTATATAAAAGTAATGGTTGAGTGTATCAAAATGTTACTTAGAGGACATGTGCATAGCCTGCATCCAATCAGTATAGTCAAGTTAAATAATC
Source organism: Aquarana catesbeiana (assembly GCF_042186555.1). NCBI lineage: Eukaryota > Metazoa > Chordata > Amphibia > Anura > Ranidae > Aquarana > Aquarana catesbeiana. Next base: position 192,565,827 of record NC_133333.1, on the reverse strand, counting down.
TCTCACATTCTCTGAAGGCTTTAGTCTGATAGTCCAAATTGTGGATTGTTGGTGCTAGAGAAACAGAAGCATACAATATGTTAAACATCAAATACACAGATGAGCTGTGTATATGGGAGCTGTGTCACCTATCAAAGGATTTGTATTTCCGTGATTCCAATACAGAGATTTACACAGTTCTTTCACTTTGTTCTAGCCTCCTATTAGCATGGTCCTTGTACTGTAGCACAACTAATTGGCTCCTTGTGCTTTAATCTCCCTCCCCTAGTCTGAGCTTTGCTGTAAAGCAACTTTTAAGACCAAGCCCACTTAAAATAATTACACTGCTTGCATTTATATACATACTTTTAAGAATGTGTTAATGAATGCAGAGTGGCATTAAATTGTATATTTTATGTCTGCCTGGAGTTTAGTGCTTTACCTTCATGCATAGAATGGGCAAAGCCTCGTTCTGTTGTCTTATGGACCCACAGAGCGGGGCTCGGGAGCGAGCATGCACAAGTGTTCCCGTAGCAAGCTGATTGCTATGGGGGCACTCAGAGAAGAAGAGAGGCCAGGCGCGCCGGCGGGGACTTGAGAATATGAGGATCAGGGTTGCTCTGTGCAAAACCATTGGACAGAGCAGGTAAGTATAACATGTTTTGTTAGTTTTTTAATTTTCACTTTTAATATCACTTTAAAGTGATTGTGAAGTCTTGTTTTTTTCTATAAAAATAACAAACGTCATACTTACCTGCTCTGTGCAGTTGGTTTTGCACAGGGCAGTCCAGATCCTCCTCTTCTTGGCTCCCTCGTCTGTGCTTTTGGCCCCTCCCTCCTGTCGAGTGTCTCCACAACAAGCAGCTTGCTATGGGGGCACCCGAGCCAAGTCACAGCTCCCTGTGTGCATTTAGACACACAGAGCCGTGGCCCGGTGTTCTGACAAAATGTCAAACCTGGCAAAATGGGCAACCCACGTCACTTCCGTTTTCTTTAAACCATCATAAATTGCAGAATTTGATGAATTGCTGTTTATTTTCACAAATAGAGTCTGGTGCACAATATTATGAGCGGAGATTGTTACTCTGCTCTGAAACTAACCAAGAAAATGGTCGCCTCTGAGGCGGCAACAACTTTGTCCTTGTTACCCGCTGTGCTGTGAAAACAGCAAAATCTTCCTGTACCGGACAGTATTTGGTAGCCAGTGTTGTGTCCAAACACAAATTCATCCAAATCAGCAATTACTGATGGTTGAAAGAAAGCGGAAATTACGTGGTTCAATTTTCTGCCGGGTTGCCTGTTTTATCAGGACACTGGCCCCACCCTCTTTCTCTACTGATTGTCTGACTGACTTTGATTGACAACAGCTAGAGCCAATCGCGCTGTGCTGATGTCTTAGCCACAGAGGAGGGGAGTCCCAGGCAGCTGAGACACTCCTGCAACATCACTGGATAAAGATGGGCTCAGGGACGTATTAGGGGGGCTGAGGGGGGCTGCTGCACACAGAAGCTTTTTTTTATCTTAATGCATAGAATGCATTAAGTTAAAAAAAATATTCTGCCTTTACAACTCCTTTAAGTTTGTTAAACTAAGGCTCACAAGAAGAAATACAATTTTCATAATTCCTAGAAACCCAGGAGAGCTTGAAATAGACTAAAGTCTATTTGCAGAGGCATTTTGCACCAGTTTAATGACCAGATATGCAACTCATTCCTTCTTCAATCTCCTGTGCAGAGTTCTGGACTCATTGTGATAGTAAATAGTGTATAATAGTGATGGGAAAATCATTACATTAACATTATTTTAGAATTTCATCATTTTAAAGAAAAATGTATGAGAAAACTGAAGGGGCCATGGTAGCTGATCTTCAGAAAATACATACAAAATATGATAGATGCTAGTATTATCCCTTGCACCCCCTCCCCCAATATATTGATTTGAAAAAATAGGAAAATTAATTACATACAGACAAAGAAGGCCCTGTGGGAGTTTTTAGGGGCAAAAAAAATCATAAATGCAATCCTATCTCTGTTAACAAAATGTTTATTGCTGCTCATTAAAATCATCCATAAATGGTCTATGTATCATGACCTCAACATGTCTCAAGACTAACTCAGTACTTGTATTTATTATTTATTGTACATATACAGTACAACTTGCATTTTCCTAAAGTTACAAACGTTCAACAAAGATGGGAAGGCCTTTGTATTTCAGCTTTAATCTTGTATTTTCTATCTAATGTACATAAATATCCACCTCCCTGCTGCTGAATATAACATTCTGGTAAAATCTATCAGATGGTGTCACTAAGTCCACTGTCCATGGTCCTGAACAGTGTAACTGTATACACTGATGTGTTGATGTGTAAATGTCATGTGTTCTAGCTGAACCATTTTATGATTAGTTATAAATTAATTTATTAGTCTTAATATGTATGCACATATGGTTTATTTTTAAAACTACACTACCAGTCAAAAGTTTAAGAACACCCCCCGTGTTAAAGTCCAGTGAATAACCTGAAATGGTACAATGGTAAGCAGTAAACTGTCAGAGGTACAAAGTTTAGGTTAAGAAAAACTGACAAATAATGTACGTTTCAGAGTTATACAAAAATGTCTTTTTCAGGGAAGAAGTAATAGGTTAAAGCGGAGCTCCAGGCTTCTTCAGAAAAAATAATGTAAAGTCTGCAGCTACAAATACTGTAGCTGCTGACTTTTAATATTAGGACACTTACCATGAATCCAACGGTGTCTGCACCTGAGCCGATTTTACAATCGGCTCCCGGGTGCTGTCGCCGCCATCTTGGGTAAGGGAAACCATCAGTAAAGCCTTCCGGCTTCACAGCCAGTACCCTACTGCACATGTGTGAAGCGTCTGGATGACTTTGCCACGGCAAAGTCATCCGGAAGAGGGAGCAGGTACCTGGCAAAGACAGGTAAAGTCATCCGGAAGTGGGAGCAGGTACCCGCTCCCCCCGAAAGGTGGGAGCCCTGCTTTAACAGCAGTTGTTCTGCAGCAATTTAAGTAAATTAAGCACTGAAAGTTTATGCTGACAATCACTACATGGGTCCAAACATTTGTTAATTACTTGCAAGCTCTCTCTCTCTGTTTAAAAGAAGTGTTGAAACAGATTGTGTTACTACATTCTTTAAACAGTGTTTGGGCAGTATTGTACTACAGGAAGTAGTATATTGTTCTCAAAATGGAGGGAAAAAGAAAACAAAGGAAGCCATACAGACCACAGTGTTAATTTTGTCAACGAAAACTGTTTTATCAAAGATTTTGCCAGCTGCATTTTTACAGTAATGCCCTGTACACGCGATAGGATTTTCCTACAACAAAATCCATGGGATTTTGTTCTACGGATGTTGGCTCAAACTTGTCTTGCATACACACGGTCACACAAAGTTGGTCGGAAATTCCGAACGTCAAGAACGCAGTGACGTACAACACATACAACGGGCCAAGAAAAATGAAATTCAATAGCCAGTGCTGCTCTTCTGCTTGATTTCGAGCATGCGTGGCACTTTGTTGCTTCGGAATTGTGTACACACGATCGGAATTTCTGACAATGGATTTTGTTGTCGGAAAATTTGAGAAAAAGCTCTAAAATTTTGTGTGACCGAAATTCCTATGGAAAATGTGTGATGGAGCCTACACACGGTTGGAATTTCAGATAACAAGGTCCTACCACACATTTTCCGTAGGAAAATCCTATCTTGTGTACAGGGCATAACGAAAATGAAATGAAAAGTACAGCACATTTTTGTCCACTGACGAAAACTATGTTGAAAATCAGATCCATTTTCGTTAACGAACGAAAATGGGATGAAAATGACAAGGAGGGACGTTTACCCTCGTGAACCTAACTTTCGTTTTTTTACGGAGCTCCGCCTACTTCCACAATTTGCTCCCAGCAAGCACTGTGCCATGAGTGCTAGTGCCAGAGAGTGTGAGAGCAGCACTGTGCATTACAGGCCAGCCAGGATGAGGCCTCCCAGTCCCTGGGAGCGGCACTGAACATTACAGGCCAACCAGGCTGAGGCCTCCCGACGCCGAGTCCCAAGACTGTGTGAGTGTACAGTGTATGATTAACTGTACAGTAATTCTGGTATATTACAGCAGGCCTGATGCGTCCCCTCAGACCACCATTCATCCAGAGCACACCATGCAAGTGCAACAGTGCAACTGTTCATTACAGGCCTCCTCTGACCACTGGCAGTGGCATCCAGGGCACTGTGGATTACAGGCCATCCCTCAGACCACTATCCAGCACTGTGCAGCATTACAGGCCTACTCAGACCACCGTCCAAATAACTATGCAGCATTACAGGCCTCCTCAGACCACCATCCAGAGCACTCTGCAGTATTACAGGCCTCCTCAGACCACCATCCAGAGCACTATGCAGCAACAGGCCTCCTCAGACCCCCATCCAGAGTACTATGCAGCATTACAGGCCTCCATTCTAGACAACTCCTCCTGAAATTCATATAAAGGTATGCACAGTACTCTTAACTTCACTTATTTTTTTTTAACAAACTTTCTTGCAGTCAGATTGCAATGCATACCTTTTGTTATTCTGAAGTAATAACTGTTTGTTTGTTTGTCATGTTGTGCTCCACTAAGTCACTGAATCTTAATGGGAGTGATTTCAGAATATATCTCAGCTGCTGCTTTCCCAGAATTGAAGCATCTCACCAAAATATATTTAGAGGGATGTGGTCACTGGGAGGGGCACTGTCAATAATTTTCACAGGGTGCCTAAAGGCCTAAGGCCAGCCCTGGGAAGGGCCATACATGTAGTATATTATAGAGAGAAAACTTAGAGCTGACTGTGTGGGGTGAGAGAGAAAGTAAAATCAGAATAACTTTTTTTTTCCCATAATTCAACCCCACAGATACATAAAACTTCCAATAACGGGCCAAGTCAAGCCAATGCACCACCACAGTAAACTACTTGCACTGGTCTTTTAAGTGTTTCAAAATACAAAATTGGCTCTAAGGAACAACAGGCCACTGAGGCCAGGGAGAAAGTCATAGCAAAATGGATTGTGTGCACCGGATTACCAGTCAGACTGATCTGCTTCTCTATGCTGCCTGCTTGGGGAGATGCTCTGCCTGCCTGGGTCTTCTGTGGCATTTTGAAAGAAACCGAAAGACTGGCTGCTTTGATGTGGATGGTGCTTCTTCCACTTCCTGTGAATTTTCTGTATTCTCCTCTTCTTACACATCATCTTCAGAGTCAGACAGATCCTCATCTTGTAAGTGGGGCAATGTGGATTTTCTTATGGCACAGGCATAATTCTCTGCCTTCTTAAGCAGTTCATGAATATTATTATCTGCCACATCAACAAGGGTTTTCACAAACCACAGAACTGACAAAAAGAGAAGCAGCTACTGTAAACACTGGCAAGAACATTACATCACTTACTTGGATCTAAGGATGAATGAAGCAAAACACTGGTTCACAGTCTCTTTCATTCTCTGTGCAATTGTGGCACGGTCTTGGTAGCTAGTGTTCTGTTTAAAGTCCTCAAGGTGGCTGAGTAGAGACTAGATCAAAGAGGGCAGGGACAAGGACATGGTGGACATGGTGTTTTAGTATTAGGGTTTTAGTATGTTCCGCTCTGCAAAAGACTTAGTTTTTTTTATATATTGTTCATGGGTGAGCGATGAAGCTGTCTGACCATTATAACAAAAGCGATTCAGCTACTGCAAATGTGTGAGTGGATTACATTGTTTGCCCAGTCTTGTAGCATTTAAAACACTGCGCAATGATGGTTTTTCTTTTATCCTTATGTGAATCATCACCTTGCAAATGTAATTCATCATGCAACTGTGATCTGTGAGAATTGATATACAAGCAAGTTCATCAAAGGCAATTGATTGGACATTTAGACCTCAGCTGGATTAACACAAACAGACACTATTTATTGTTTTTTTTTTTTTTTCATCTACATATATCTAGGGATGTGTGTTCCCTTATATGTTTTTTGACGCATCTATTTGCATTCATTCACTTTATTGATTGATATATTTATTTGCACCTATTCACTTTACTGATTATGATATCAGGTATTTTTATGGTTTAGGATTTTATATATAAGCACCACTCCAACAAATGGGGATAGTTTGATAAGTGCACCAACATATTTTATATTGATTTACCGCTCTGCAAAAGGCAGCAGTGGGTCATGCAATGATGTGAGTTTTTTCTATTTAACTAAGGAGCAAGGTGTGTCCCATCTTATGTTACTTGTGATTTGGCAGATCAACTTTTTGAGGACTTGGAGTCTTTCGATAATGTTGAATGTACTGGTAGTATTACTTGACCAGTGTGTGGGGCAGTCATTTTAAATAGTAAAGCCACAATGCTCCAATATCTTCAGTGTTGCAATGGAATGGAAGACTTAAAGACGTTCACTATTGTTTTTGCTTTATCAAAGATTCTTTTAACACTTGCCTCCATGGACAAGACGAGACCACACATGGTGTCCGGTCCAACATCTTATGGAAATAGTTTTACATGAGATACAAATAAAGTGGAAAAATAACAAAGAGACACCAGTAGAACAGACAGCCCCAAGATCATTAATTTCATATCCATTTGACAATTAACTGCAGTGTCATCATGTAAAAGAATAATAAAAATGGCTCACCGCAGATCATTCATTTTGGACTCAGTCTCGACTCACAGTCACTTTCTGTCATGGGGGAGTCTTCCTCCCTAGAGCTGGGTGGTTCTTCTGCTGCTGCTGTGGTTTGTTTAAATGCTGCCACCGTATTACTTCTATTATCTGTTATAATGCTTAGGATCTTTCTCTTTGGTATGTCCTACTCATGCAAGCATTTTTCCACACAGTGATTTAATTGACTGAGCAATGTGTGGGTGCCAGAGTTGGGTGGACTATTGGCTACTTGTTCTCAACAACAAAAAACTTTAAATGTTTGACTAAAAAAAAAGCAATATTTTTGTAACAAAACTTGGTTTTACAGAATAAAGACATTATATAATGGCTAAATCTGTGTCTGTGTAGTTTGTTCAAGCCATAAATACTGTAATAACATATAATTTTTTTTTTTTTTTACTCCAGGAGTGTATAATGAGTTTTTAAATTGCTTAAATAATGTATTATTTAACTAAACACATTTGATTTTAGTTGACTAAAATCATTTTAGTCGACTAAAATGTACTGGACATTTTAGTCGACTAAAAGGTATTGGAGATTTAGTCGACTAAATACGACTAAAACTAAAACAAAAACAAAAATGGGACTAAACTAAGACTAAAACTAAATTGAAATTTGCTGCCAAAATTAACACTGACAAACCATTATAACCCTTAAAAGTGTAGGTTTTTCCTTTAGAGAAATTGAAAAGAAATAAGTAGATAAGCAAGTAGTTTCCTACCCCATCAAAAGGCACTTGTAAACTGGAGGAAACTCTGACAGGAGGAGGTCTAGCAGACTCAAGGCACATCTGATGATTAAGTATTATTGTGTATTTACTTTATATGTGATCAACACTGATTAATTATTTGACACTATCCATTTTATGGTCATACATTTTATGGTCATACATTTTTTGGTAGTATTCACCATTTATATGTCTTTATTGTAATACACATGGCTGTGGATGTGATATATAGCACCACACTTTTGTTTCTTTTGTTTTTTTTTCAGACTCAAGGTCACAACAGAATCAATAGCTTGCGTGACAAGTGGCTCACAAGACAACAGCTTAAGGCACAGCTTAACACTGATTGAAGTAAGCAACTGTCAGTTTAATTTGTGAAGTGATTACTTCGAGCTGCAGGTTTGACAAAATAGAGTGGCTGTAAGAAGGTCATTGCTAAGATGGCAAAATAAGAAAAATCCGCTTCCCTGGGCTATGAAGCACTGCCAGTGGACTACTGAAGACTTGAAGAAGGTCTTATGGACCAATGTATCAAAATTTGAGATCTTTGGCTCATCACCTAGGTTTTTTGTACATCATCAAGTACAGTGGGTAAAAGCATGGTTCTTCGAAGTGTGACCCCAACTGTCAAAAACAGAGGAGGAAGCGCTTTGGTCTGGGGCTCTTTTGCTGCATTCACAGTTGACGACTTGCAAAGAGTCAGTGGCAACCTCAACCAAAACTACTACTACAGCATTTTGCACCCCCATGCCCCCATGCAATACTCTCTGGAATATGTTTAGTTGGTCAAGGGTTAATTCTACAGCAAGATAATAACACAAAATATACCTCCAGACTGTGTTAGAAATACTTTAGAAGAAAAGAACAAGACAGTATGCTTCAAATCACAGAATAGCCAGCACAATCTCCAGACTTAAATCCCATTGAGCTGGTTTGGCTTGAACTCAAAGCAACCAACAATTGCAGCACATTTGTGGGAACTTCTGCAACAATATTAGGATGAATTGTTCAAACAATATTTGATTTCCATTGTAGAAAGAATGCAACAAGTGTGTTTGGCTATTATGTCTGCAAAAGGTGGCTACTTTGATGAGTGCGGTGACTGAGCTCCAATATGGATGCTTTATCCAGAGTTCCACTCAGCCGCTGGAAGAAATCTGCCTGCATCAGCCTAGCCTGCATCAGAGACTCTTCACCTGCCAGACTGCCCCAGGCAGTGCTCACCGAAAGGATACCAGCAGTACACAGCGATAATTCTTCCAGCACTTTCACCCCATCCACCTGGAGTCTGGTAACGTCAAAACCCCACAGAGACTCTCCCAACAGGGGAAAGTGGGGCCCAGACATGTATGTTAGTGGGACTCAGGCCTCCACAGATATTATCCCATTTAAAGCTGTGGACCCGATTTCTGCTTTCCCAAACCCTCTGACAGCCTATATCGGACACCATGTTAAAGGATATGCTGTTATCACTCAGGGCATCTGACCTGGTGTCCAGTATTAAACAATGCAAGGCAGAGGTACAGGCATTGGGGGACAGAATTGACCATGTGGAACACACCATGGGTGACTACTCCACATCGTTTAACACGCTAGTGGACGCACACAATGAGGAAATGATATGGCTGAAAGACAAAATGGCTGACCTAAAGGACAGATCCAGGGGAAATAACACCAAAATCAGAGGCATTCCTGAATCCATACTTGCCTCGCAATTACACCAATTTGCTTTTCACCTTGGTACCCACATTGTCTGCACAGGATTTCATATTTGACAAGATTCATAGAGTGCCAAAGCCCTCCTTCCTGAAGTGCCCAGAAATGTCTTATTAAGGGTACACTTCAACCATGTAAAAAAGCAATCAAACGATCAAACTGTTACTTGATTTACCTGTCCAGAGACACCCTCCAATGCCTTCGCAACCTGACGACCATCACTAAGGCACTAAGGAACAAGTGGAAATACTCTGCTTTACTCTCCATTACCCACAATGGGGTCACTACCATGGTGTCAATGCTGGAGGAAGGGTTAGCTGCCCTGCGCCAATAGGGCATAATTCCTGAGACTTTCTTGGCCTCCTCAGCACCAAGACCACTTTTGGCTTCAGAACCGGAGTGGCAAGTATTATGTTTTTTTTTATATTATGTTACAAAACAAGACCATGATTCAGAAATCTGACACAATACTGGGAATCAGACCTCCATTCCTCCTTTACTCCCCTTCAATGGCAGAAAGCTGCTTGAGCACTCTACAAAGCATCACACTGTACCACACACTGGGAGATAACATTTAAAATTACACACAGTTGGTACTATACTCCATACAAATTGGCTAAATTCTCTCCATCGATGCCGCCTAAGTGCAGGCGCAAATGTGACCAAGTAGGGCACCTAATGCACACCCTCTGGAAATGCCCCAACCTCACTAGTTTTTGGAAACAGGCTTTTCAACTCTTATCTTCAATAACGAGGATGTTATCCCCTCCACACCCAGGTTTGGCTCTTCTTAACATTGATATTGACCTTTACCCAAGCTCAGTTAGGACCATAGTGACACATGTACAACTAGCAGCCCACGTAACTATACTCAGGAAATCTGATGTCTCTCCTAATATCTCAGATGTGACTACGCTAGTTCAGCAAAACTATACCCATGAATATCTCCTATCGATCAACTCCCTCCTGTCTGCAAAGTTTAATAAGGTCTGGGCAATATAGAAAAAAAGAAGTAAGTGGTCTTAAAACTGATACAGCTATAAGCTGCGAGACAGTGACAGCTATTTTACTACTGGTTTTGCTCTTACAACATATACCAATACCTGTTTATATACCCCCTTTCTTCTTATAAATAATAAAAAAAACTATTGCTTCAAAAGAAAAAAAATTAGATTACATTTTGTTAAAGAAAACAATTAATGTCCCAAATTGAGACAGGTTGTACCAAAAATAAAAAAGGTGATAATCTAGCTATGTATCTGGGCAAAATTAGGATACTGCTCAAGCGCAAGTCGCATCTATATTGGCACAACAAATATTTTCTACTTTACATCAAGGAGGATATTAACCCCTTAGGTTTACGCTGCTGTACGCTCCCTACCATTAAAAATCCCTCTGAGGATTTTAAGAAGTTATGGGAAGGCGCCTTAACGAAATGTAGTAAAGATTTAATGACTCTTTAAGTAAATCAGTATGCCAAAAATCTGCAACTTTTGGTTGCAGAAATAGAGACCCTTAATACCCAATACAAACATTTTCTGGATCTACCTGCTTTTCCTCCCAAATGGAAGGAAATCAGGGACCATCTAGAGACCCTGAACAAAGAGATTGTCACTAAAAAGCAGAACAATATGAACTTGGATAAACTAGCCTTCTCTGAGGGTTATGTCTACAAATGGACAGGAAAAAACACAACCAGGAATTTTGGCAAACAAAGCACCTCATATATGCACTCTCAAGTAGAGGATACCACAGAATCTGACTCCTCTACCACTGCTTCTGTTTCTTCACAGGTACACTTACGCTTGTCGAACTCACAATAATCACGAGCACGTCAGCATAAATGATCACGTAATCATGGTGGTGGGTATTCACCTACAGATATTGCAAAGAAAGCACGTTCCAATGTGTCGCCCCGAATGGGGGATTCAGGTATCATCAAAAGTAATTTCACCCTGGTATTACACAATCTGCTTAATAAGGGCACCACTATTGTACCAACAAAAACAAAACTCCCCATTGAAGGGGATTTCTTAGACCCTGCCCTGGCTCTGACAGAAGCCAAAATTCAGAGCAATCTAAACACTTATGTCATGAGGGCACCACAGGCACCAATGACACCAACTCCCCAGACCTCAATATAATCAATATCACTAAATTTCCCCCTCCCCTGGCTCAGGTATTTGTTCTTAAGATGGGCCTAGGTTTTTGTCCCTCACAAGAGATAGATGTAATGGAAAAAATTAAAGACCTCTATTTTCTTGAGACCTTACCTACAAATTTATGTTTGACTCCGAATGTAAAGAAAAGAAAACTGAGAGAGAGATTTCTGAACAAATTAAGGACTTCACTATGAAGAATTTTCAAGCCTTAAGGGATTTGATGATTTAATATGATGAGGGAGTGGTAGATCTTGATCCCCCACTCGAGGTGACACAAAATACCTCTGAATTTAACACACACAGGGTGAAAACCTTTAAGCCCAAATCATGCCACTTTCCTGAACTGTCTCTTAATGTATGGATGTTCCTTCAGAAAACTATTAGGGGCCTGAAAGCTGCACAGTGGCTACCTTCTTCTTCTTCTTCTTCTTCCAATCTGACAGATGATCAACTACTTGCACTTAAACAATTAGGAACACAAACCCAAGTAGTTATAAAACCAGATAAGTGTGGGAACATCGTGTTGATGTCCCACCCACAATACCAACACATTTGTTATGATGCATTAACCACTTCCATACCGGTGTATAGTCATATGGTGCCTGCAGGAACACTCTCCAATCCTGGGCGGGCATCATAGGGGGCCCCCAGGGCGGGACCAGGGATCAGGCAGGACACAGCCCATCCCTGATCAGGGTAAAGAGCTAAAAAAATTGGCTCTTTACCACGTGACCGGCTGTGTCCAATCACAGCTGGTCACTTTGGAGATCTGCGAGCACGACTTCACGTGCGCGCACCTCGGGGACGCACAGTGCGGTGATCGGGGATGAGGCATGTCCCTCGAACCCAACCCATCCCCGATCAGGTTAAAGAGCCAAAGAAATTGTCTCTTTACCACGTGACTGGCTGTGCCCAATCACAGTCATTCACAAATGTCAACAAACGGATGTAACGCTGTTTCTGGGTTCTCCTCCTCAGTGTGTGAGGAGGAGACCTGAAAGAAAAAGTACAGTGATGTGCCAAATCTCCCCCCAAATAAAGAGTACCTGTCATAGCCCATCAGTGTACCTGTCACAGCTCATCGGAGTACCTGTCACCAGCCCCAGAGTACCTGTCACCAGCATCAGGGTACGTGTCATCAGCCCATCAAAGTACCTGAGTACCTGTCACCAGCCCATCAGAGTACCCGAGTACTTATCACCAGCCCATCAGAGTTTTTGCTATGTACATGCTATGTGTTAAAAATATCTTATAAAGCAACCACTTTGTGTAAAAAAATATATTTTCATTTTCTTTCCATGTTTTTTGAAGACTTTTGGAAAAAAATGAACACTTCAAAAGACTCATTATGCCTCATAGAATATACGTTGGGGTGTTTGCTTTCCAAAATGGGGCCATTTTGTGGGTAATTCCATTGTCCTGGTGCTCCAGGGACTTCAAAAGTGTAATAGGTTGTAAGGAAATTAGATGTGTCTCACTCATGTGGTATCACCATACTCGGGAGGAGTAGCAAAAGGTATTTTGGGGTGTAATTGGAAATATGCATATGCTGTGTGTTTTAAAAAAAACTTGTTATTATGACAATTTTGTGTAATAAAAAAAAAAAAAAATTCTTAATTTTCCCAAGAATAGTGGGAAAAAATTACAACTTCAAAAAACTCACCATGCCTCTTACTAAATACCTTGGACTGTCTACTTTTTAATAAGAGGTCATTTGGGGGGTATTTGTACTTTCCTGACATTTCAGGGCCTCAAGAAATTAGGCCATCAGTGCATCAGGTGTGATCAATTTTCAATGATTTGTGTAGAAAAACCAAACCAATGTGACTCCATCTTGCCCTCAGAGGGTCATATAGCTTTAATTTAGTCTCAGACTTTATATTCTAGCTTATTCTGTCATTCCAGCTTGTAACCGCATTTTGCAAGAACACACAAGAAAACAACTTGCCCAAGCATTCATACTCTATATATAATTGTGGTCTAGTCTGTCTTTCTTGTTCCTTGTTCTTTGGGCCATGGGACAGGATGCATGACTTATGAGTCATGGCCAGATAACCTATTCACTTTTGTAACCTTATGTTGACTACGTTTTTAGGGGTTATAGACTTGTATAACCATTAGGGATGAGCCAAACACACCCCTGTTCGGTTCGCACCAGAACATGCGAACAGGAAAAAAATTTGTTCGAACACGCGAACACCGTTAAAGTCTATGGGACACGAACATGAATAATCAAAAGTGCTAATTTTAAAGGCTTATATGCAAGTTATTGTCATAAAAAGTGTTTGGGGACCTGGGTCCTGCCCCAGGGGACATGGATCAATGCAAAAAAAAGTTTTAAAAACTACCGTTTTTTCGGGAGCAGTGATTTTACTAATGCTTAAAGTGAAACAATAAAAGTGTAATATCCCTTTAAATTTCCTACCTGGGGGGGTGTCTATAGTATGCCTGTAAAGGGACGCATGTTTCCCATGTTTAGAACAGTCTGACAGGAAAATGACATTTCAAAGGAAAAAAGTCATTTAAAACTACTCGCGGCTATTAATGCATTGCCGGTCCGACAATACACATAGAAGTTCATTGATAAAAATGGCATGGGAATTCCCCACAGGGGAACCCCAAACCAAAATTAAAAACAAAAATGACGTGGGGGTCCCCCTAAATTCCATACCAGACCCTTCAGGTCTGGTATGGATTTTAAGGGGAACCCCATGCCAAAATTAAAAAAAAAAAAACAGGGTGGGGTCCCCCCAAAAATCCATACCAGATCCTTATCTGAGCACGCAACCTGACAGGCCGCAGGAAAAGAGGGGGGGACGAGAGAGCGACCCCCCTCCTGAACCATACCAGGCCACATGCCCTCAACATTGGGAGGGTGCTTTGGGGTAGCCCCCAAAACACCTTGTCCCCATGTTGATGAGGACAAGGGCCTCATCCCCACAACCCTGGCCGGTGGTTGTGGGGGTCTGTGCGCGGGGGGCTTATCGGAATCTGGAAGCCCCCTTTAACAAGAGGACCCCCAGATCCCGGCCTTCCCCCCTGTGTGAAATGGTAAGGGGGTACAAAAGTACCCCTACCATTTCACTGAAAAACTGTCAAAAATGTTAAAAATGACAAGAGACAATTTTTGACAATTCCTTTATTTAAATGCTTCTTCTTTCTTCTTTTTTTTATTAGCAGCTTTCGTAGTAGTTAATGATGCTGATGTAGTTTTACTTAGACTTTTTCTATCCCCTGTGGCTCCCAACAGAATCTTCTCATGGAGTTGCTGAGTACCCTTAGCTGGGGATTGCGAAGGAGTATGGGCAAATTTCTCCAGCTTAGATGCCGCTGCTGATGCGGACGCTACAAGATTCCCCTTCTCCTTGGCTGCCTGGGTAGTCTGCGCAAGGGAACCCTCGTGAGGGTGTTGGGGATGCTCCTCTCCCTTTTTCTTAGTCATTTTTACCCAGTATATATGTCAATTATCCCGCGAGACTATAACGGAAAAGGAGGCCAATACAGGTTCCCCTATTCCTGTATTCCTTAATGAACCAGAATGCTGTTCAATGATTAATACAACTTAAGCTGAGTAAAAAATAACTTACATCGATAAGTACTCTGATGTCTGTCAGCAGTCCCTCAGCATGATGTGCTGTTATTTTAACAAAGGAAGTAATACTAGGTTATTACCTTACAGCCACTCAGGAGCGAAGCCAGCCAGCTCTCAGCGTGATAAAGCCCTTCCAGCGGGACCCCCTGTTGTCCAGGGCTGCTGTATAAATACTGTGTAAAGTGCGTCCCCTTCTTTTCCCTTTTGTTTCTTTCCTTTCCTTATCTTTCTCCCTTCCTTATCACTTGTTAATTCCTTCGGCTTCCCGGGCAGATCGAGCTGGATGCGCTGCCCGCTGCTTTCCACTCTTCACTGACAGGAAGCATAGGTCTCTGTACTCCCGCGAGAGCCTGGAGTGTTGCCGATCAACCGCCCGAGCCTGATGTAAACAGCCGGTCTTTCCTTTCCTTGACTTCACCGCTGGCCGACCGATCCCCGCTGCTGCCGCCCCCTTCCCCCTTCCTTGCCAGGATCCGCCAGGCAAGGGTACGCCACAAGGTTAAGTTAGCAAGATAACGGAGTTAACGGGGTAGCAGGGAGGAGACCAGCGAGCACGGGCAGTGATGGGTTCAGAGTCGGATCAGTTCGTCATGAGTAGCAGCAGGGAGCAGGAGCGAGGAGAAAACCTCATACACCTCCATTCACCTCCGCATCCTGTCAAGCCCCCCTTTTTTATACTTGTTTGGGTGAGGAAGGGGGGGAAAGAGTTGGGGAATGAGTTGGTTGGTTGGGTTAAATGGGTCACAAGAAATGCTCCTAGGGATGGCCAAGGAAGGCATGGGGGGGGATGGATGGGCACAGGGGTAATGAAGTATGTAAGATCCAAATAATACTAAAGGGTTGTAACACACTATTATAAAATTCACAAAGGGTAAAACCATCACATAGGTTTTTGAAACAATTAATTACACTTAAAATTTGTAATAGAAAATTTAGTAGGTTTAAAAGGGATGGGAAACTTTGCACGTAAGTATGTAGAAAAACACTTGATATTGGCGGGTTTAATTAGGGGAGCTTTTAGTGTTTACCATTACAAGAGCTATATCCCTATGTCCCTGTTGTATGTACACTTATGTATTTGTATTTATGTTTATAATTTAAAGGAAGGTTAGAATGGTGGGAATAACCTCATGGAATATCTGGGGTATGGGGGATCCCATCAAAAGAGCCACTGTATTTTCAGAGTTGGAATCACAGGGTGCGGATCTGGTGTGCTTACAGGAGACACACCTTACCAATGAGTCTAAATTATCAATTCGGAATAAAAAATTTCAAGCACAATTTCATTCAGTGCACACCTCTTATTCGAGAGGAGTGTGTATATTGGTTAGTAAGGGGATTCTCCTGTAGGGATGTTAGAATAGATACGCTGGGTTGCTATGTTTTCTTATTTTGTACAATAGAGGGTAAACCTTTTGTTATAGCTAATGTTTATATTCCCCCTCCCTTCAAGATGGAGATTCTGTATCGCCTCTTATAATATGTTGAGGACAAAAGGGATACCCCACTCATAGTGGTGGGTGACTTCAACAAGGTTCTCAATGGTAAAATGGATAGGTTCCCTCCAAGAGCAAGGAGGATAGGGCAGCTGAGGGACGGCTCACTCATCTGCTTGAAGAGATTGGGTGGTGCGACCTCTGGAGAATTTGCAACCCAGAGGAGCGGCAGTACTCTTGCTTCTCGGAGTCGCATCACACTCTCTCTCGCATAGATATGGCTGTGGGAAATAGGGGGGTGCTTTCTCTGTTAGGAAAAATAGAGTATAGGCCGAGAGGGGTATCGGACCATTCCCCTTTTACGCTGACAATAAATACCTGTAATAGATGTATTAAGAGATCATGGGCATTAAACCCAATATGGCTGGAGATTATAGGAAAAACGGAAGATATATCGGAGAAAATAAAAGAATTTGTGGTGATTAACTCAGGGTCGGCGCAGCAGGGGATGGTATGGGACTCTCTGAAAGCGTTTTTGAGGGGTATCTTTTTACAGAGGGTAACATGGGTTAAGAGACAATCAAGAGAAAAGGGGGACCAGATTAGGAAAGAGGTGTTGGATTTAGAAAAACAATATGTGGCGGATCCAAGCCCAGGAAAATGGGAGCTCTGGGTTAAAAAGCAACAGGAGTATAAGATGGACACACTTAAAAATACTGAAAATAAGAGACTATTCCAGAGGCAGAGATTTTTTGGGGGAGGGGGAAAAAGTGGGCTGTATGTTGGCATTATTAGCTGATACTAACTCACCCTCTTCAGTGATTGCTGCAATTCGGACCTCTAGTGGGGAAATCTCGTCAGATCCCCTGACAGTTAATAGGGTATTCTTTGAATATTATAGTAACTTATACAAATCACAACAACAACTAGAAGTAAGAGAGATAGAGATTTTCTTAGAGGGTGTCAGCCTGCCTTACCTCTCTGAAAGTGGAAGGACTAGCCTGGATTCCCCCATAACTCTTGAAGAAGTACAGCAAGCAGTAGTAGATATGCCTAATCAGAAAGCCCCATGACCTGATGGCTTGCCTGTGGAAATCTATAAGTATTATGGGGAGGCGTTAATTCCAGAACTCTTGAAGACATTGAACTGGGCGATTACTGATGGCAGTTTGCCCTCTTCAATGACTGAGACCAACATATTTCTGATAAAGAAAGAGGGGAAAGACCATCTTGAAGCAGCCTCATACAGACCCATTTCTTTACTTTGTTCTGATATAAAAATTTTGCAAAAGTAATGGCTACCAGGCTAAAAAAATATATCTTAGAGCTAGTGCACCCGGATCAGTCAGGGTTTATCCCAAATAGATCTACTAGTATTAATATCAGAAGGGCATACCTGAACCTCCAGTCACCGGCAGGGACCAGGAGCTCCAGGGCGGTCCTTGCATTGAATATTGCTAAGGCGTTCGATAGCCTGGAGTGGGAGTATCTCTGGTGGGTACTGGAGAGGTTTGGCTTTGGCCTGAAATTTATTAAATGGGTGAAGACCCTGTATTTCCATCCAAAAGCAAGGCTAAAGATTAACAGCGAATATACGGAGTGGCTATTCCTCAAGAGGGGGACGAGGCAGGGGTGCCCACTCTCGCCTCTGTTATTCGCGTTAGCAATGGAGCCATTAGCAGAGGTAATAAGACACTCGCCTGGAATACAGGGACTTGGAGAGAGGAATAGGCCGGAAAAAGTGGCACTTTATTCCGATGATGTGCTGGTTTTTCTTGGGGACACGGGACCATCCTTGGAAAAGGCAATTCAATTAGTGGAAAGATTTGGGAGGTCATCGGGCCTGGTAGTTAACTGGGAAAAATCAATACTGCTTCCGTTAGACGAATATGTAATAGTCGATGGGGGGGCATGCCGAGGTTGAGGGTAGAGGAGAAGATGCGCTATCTGGGTATAGTTCTTTCAACTGACCCGGCACAATATATAGGGGATAATTTAGTCCCGCTATTGGAAAAATTTAAAAGGAAAAGTGTTATTTGGTGCCAACTCCCGTTATCATTGGCAGGTAGACTCAACTTGTTTAAGATGGTTTGGATGCCACAATTATTGTATGTACTCCACAACTCCCCAGTCTGGATTGGGAAGAGCTGGTTTCTAAAAATAAACACCTTATTTAGAGAATTAATATGGAAGAAAGGACAGGCAAGGATTAAATTACAAACTCTACAGCGCCCAGTCGGGGAAGGGGGGCTGGCAGTACCTCATCCCTATAGCTACTTCCTGGCGGCACAATTACAACATCTAGGAGGCTGTGAATATCAGGGCCTGTTGAATACTAACGCAAAACTTATGATGCATGATGCCCCACACGGGTCCCTGGCAGAGGCACTGGAGGCGGGGACATTTCAGGAGGGACTACCAACATATAAACTAATCATTAAAGTTTGGCAAGCTCCTAAGAGGATTATGGGTTATGGAGGTCACACTGAATTTTCACCCATATGGAATAATAAGAGTCTGAAGGAGCTGTTAGCATTGGAAAAAAAATGGATTTTGGCTCGCCACGGTTTATGCAGATTGGCGCAGTTATACGAAGGTAAAACTTTGAAATCTTTCACTGAGTTAGGGCGCGAATATGGGATTCCAAATAACACTTTTTACACTTATCTACAGATCAGGCATGCACTTAATAGTCAATTTAGTAACTGCCCATTAGAATGGTGCAACGCACCTCTCCTCAATAAAATTATTAGAGCTAATACCACTAAGGGCATGATAGCAACAATAAGCGGACAAATCTCTGATAGATTGCTTGCTTTGCAAACTACTCTGGAGGTTAGGGATAGGTGGTCAAGGGAGGTGGGGGAGCTCACGGATAGCCAGTGGAAGGGAATTTTGAAGGCCAGCCCTTTGGTGTCGGTCTCTCCATCGCAGCAGGCGTCGCACCTTTTTCTGTTACATAGGGCTTACCACACCCCTAAGAGATTATTTAGGTTTGGTCGTAGAATGGACGACAAATGCCCTAGATGTCTGGACACTGGCGACTTAATACATATGGTATGGAGATGCCCAAAACTGGCGAGATACTGGTCAGGGATAGTTGGGATCATAGAAACTAGGTTTAAAATTAAGCTAAAACAGGAGGCCAGGGTATGCATCCTTGGCCTGATAGGGGAAGGTGTGGGGTGCAATAATAAGAAATTTGCTATAGGGAGGTGCCTCTATCAAGCTAGGAAATTAGTAGCACAGTCCTGGCTATCCATCATGCCCCCAACTATTGAGGACTGGCTTAAGACAGTGGACAAGTTAGTATGGACGGAAAAGACAGTCTATATTAGGAGAAGTAGTTATGATAAATTCAAAAAAATTTGGGGTCCCTGGCTGCAATGGTCGGGTACAGCCTCCTGACCTGGATTCAACCTGAAAAGAGCTTAAGGAATTGGTACACCCGCTAGTAAAATATAGTGACAAAGGAGACCCAGTTATAAGAGGATTAACAGCCTATGTGATGTTAGCGTAAAATATTGGTTATGCAACTTTTTAATAGTTTAGTAATAGGGGAGGTTGGAAGGGGGAGGGCTGGGAGTGGGGGGTTGGGAAGGGATATATGATCTTTAGGTAGGATTCAGGTCTCATTGTTTCTCTCTTTCAGGGATGAGAGTAATACATTTTTGTATAACTGGACCTGGTAATTTTTGTAACTGAATGTGTAAACTATAATGTTTTTCTAACTTTTTCTCATTTTTGTAACAAGAAAAAAAAAAACTAATAAAGAATATATTGAAATTAAAAAAAAAAAAAAATTCTAACTGTTACAACTTGAAATTTGCTCACACCATTAGTGAGTCACTTAAGCATCTCAGTCGATCCAGATGAATACATAAAGTCAGATCTATACCAGAAGCCCAGCACAGGCAATACTCTACTTCATTCCAGCAGCTCACATCCAAGCCCACTGGTTGGAAGTATAACGTACACCCAATATCTTCACCTACGAAGAAATTATACCTCAGATTCAGACTTAAAGAGGCAGCTGACCTGTTACAACAGAGGCTCCTGGCAAGGGGCTATTCTCAAACATTGCTGAGACACTCCTTCAATAGTACCAGGGCAAAAACAAAAGGCTCTCTATTATATGATACCCCTTTGAAACTAAACATTCAAACTGTTGGCTTGGTTGCAAAGATCCCCACAAACGAACCCCAAATGTGATCACTAATCACAAATAATTACTTCCTTATGGGGGATTACACATCTCTAAATACCTGAGACAGACTCCTGAATTGATTTTTAGACAAGCCACTACCCTGAGAGACCAACTAACATCCAGTCACTACACACCACGCAAGAACATCAACTCCCTACCACAGGGTACATATCACTGTAGCAGGTGCCCATGATGCCCCTGGGTTAGGGAAGGCTCTGCTGTTTAACTGCCCAAAGGTCAGGGGCATAAATCAAAACCTTTTTCTGATTGCTCCACACAGGAACCGGGGGGGGGTCATATATATTATGAACTGCCGGTGTGGAGCATTCTGTATTGCAAAGCCAAGTGAGAATAAATGAATACATTAATTGACATATGGTCCAAAAATATTTAGTGACAACACTTATGTATCTACCAGTAAATTAGACACCTTAATAAATAAATTACATAAATTATAATCCAATTGTAAACATTAATGAATAAATCAAACATCCAATAATGCTCGTGCATAAATCCTTGAGTGGACCATCCACCATGGTTGTGCTATTTCTTTGCTCTTAATTCCTCATACATGATTCATGTGACTGAAATTCAGTGACAACACCACCACCGCATAAGTTGGCCATTCACCAGATATTAATATATAAAAGCCTTTGGTTCATTGTGGGATAACCATTCCATTTGCTGTAAATCTCAAGCTGGCCCCAATGCAATAAAGCCAATAGATCAGTTTTCATTGAAAAGAACAGTCAAAACCAATCATAGCGCAATATGCTTGTTGCTGTTTATTAAACCATAAAAAATATACTAAAAACTCACATGGTTTAGGTGCCCATAGGCCGGCACCAAGCTTTTTCAGCAGTTTGAGATGGATTGGGAAGGTATCGCCATCTAGTTTCTCCGCCGGTGTGCGGTGCAAGCCTCGTAATTTATTTATTAAGGTGTCTAATTTACTGGTAGATACATAAGTGTTGTCACTAAATATTTTTGGACCATATGTCAATTAATTTATTAATTTGATTGGTGTAGAATAAGTGGTCTCTTCACTAATATCGCTAGAGGTAGCGCAGTCAGCACTTGATACATATTTACCACACAGAGTTGGTATCTTTTTCCGTCCCTGAAGTGATTCCATTGGACCCAAGGGGAGGGAATTGGGACCAGAATATACTTCAACGTGAGACCCTCTTGCTTGAGCATCTGAATGCCATGACCCCCCTGGTTTAAATGAGGTTAACTCATATAGACCATTTTTATAATTGAACCCTTAGGGTATTGTTCCCAACCAATATCCCTGTTCATTACCCACCCACCCCCATTTTTCTTGCCTTTTTACCCCTTTCCATTTGTTATGCAAAAGTCTAGGACTAACAATGGTGATTCACTAAAAGTATAGTTATTATATAAATAGTTTGTTTAATTTTGAAGTATGCATGTATATATTATTTAGGTAATGTATAATTTTTGTATTCCTCTATTTCTTGTGTGGTGTTCCTCCCTAGAGCCTTTCTATAGGTTCTGGCCTCACAGGGCTGGCGTGCCCCTCACATGCGGTCCACTAGGGAGCACACCTTCTGGCTGCTGTGGGTCAGGCTTGCCCTGTTCCATCATGGCTGCCCTGCGCCTTTGCCCACCCATGGCATAACTTCAGGTGCAGCGGCCTGGTTCTGTTTTTTTCCTAGCGGGTGTGCAGCTCTGAAAAGAGGAGGGGGGCTGCAAGTTTCTGCGACCCTGTCCTCGCTCTCCTATGGGTAATACATCTGTAGACGGGCTTCGTCCACGGTATGTAAATGCCCAATTTGGGACATCGCGCATGTGCGAGACTCGCACGTGTGCACTTCGGGGATGGGCTCGATGACGTCCCACGCCATTGCGGCGGTGTTAGTGGCGCCGGGCAGGAGCCTACATGCGCACACACATATAAATAGAGGGGCTGAGTGACACAGCCTTTCTGCTGCTGTCGCTGCTGCACCCCTCTTGGAACTAGCCCCTGTGAACGGTATGTACAATATGGATTCTGCTTCAGCTTGTGACACACTTTATATATATATATATATATATATACTTTAACCTCATTGCATGCCCCCTGTGTTTTTATCCTTAGGGGACTGTATGTGAGACTTATAGTTTATGTCTGTCTGTGTTGATCCAGGACTTTAATACATTTGTACCCATGTGTCCACTTCCTTGAAGGTGAGCACTTGAGAAATACATATGATTGGGCTACTATGTATATAATGATTGACCTGCCAGGTCCTCATAATAGTATATGGCTTTTTAGCATTTTTAGATACATTTGATTATACAAACATCTTGGAATAGATGTTAGACCTTTTCGGTCTATCTATTGTACTAGGTAAAGTATCTATATGATACAGTAATGCTTTCTTGTAAAGTGTTTTGTATAGTTTGGGCTATAGCAGACTTCATTTATTTGTTTACCATTACAGTGTGTTGTGACTGTGTTTTGAAATATCGTAGAGGCCCCCCGCTCAGATATATGCATTGATTGCCATGGTATGTTAAGTAGATTTTCTAGCTCCATTGAACGCAAGTTTCCTTTAAATTTCACCATTTCCCAAAAAAGTGTCAAAATGTTAAAAAAGACAAGACACAGCTTGGGACAAGTCCTTTATTAGAAAATAAAGAAATAAAAATGTCCCATTCATCTTCTTTTATCATGCCGTCGGATGGACAGAAAAAGAAAAGAAAAACATTTTTTTTTTCTTTTAATTTTAATATTCATACCAGACCCAAAGGGCCTGGTAATGGACTAGGGGGGATCCTATGGTCTTTTTTTTCAATGAGTTTTATCTATATTGCCGAGACCCGACAATTCATTACAGCCGCAATCAGTTTTACATGACAATTTTTCCTTTAGAAATATCATTTTGCTGTGGTACTGTTCCAAACACAGAAAAAATGTGCCACTTTACAGGCATACTATAGACACCCCCCAGGCACAATATTTAAAGGAATATTTCATTTTTATTGTTCCACTTTAAGCATTAAAAAAATCACTGCTCCCGAAAAAAAAGTCTGTTTTAAAAAAAAAAAATTGCATTGATACATGTCCCCTGGGGCAGGACCCAGGTCCCCAAACACTTTTTATGACAATAACTGCTAATGCATATAAGCCTTTAAAATGAGCACTTTTGATTATTCATGTTCGTGTCCCATAGACTTTAACGGTGTTCGTGTGTTCTGCCAAATTTTTTGCCTGTTCGCATGTTCTGCGAACAGGCAGAACATGCCTGTTCAGCTCATCCCTAGTGATAACTTATGTTTTTTTCCTTCGATTTGCAGTTTTACATTCATTACATTTGGTAATCGCTCTATAACATTATGTGTATATATGTACAAAAAGCCCCTGAAGAAACGGTAACTCCTTCCGCAAAACATGTCGCGCAAACAATATACAGATGGTATAATTCTTTCAGTGTCACCATACTTCTGACCATATAGAGCCATTGTTTTGTCTCATTATTTTTAAACGTATGCATTTTAAATTGTTATTGTAGTAAAATGTAAACATTTTTATACCTATTTTGCATATCCCAAGCTTTTGTATGGTACTATAAAAATCCAATTCAGCCTCCCAAAAAAACCTCCTCTCTAAAGAAAACAATTCCACGATTTCTTTTTCATGTTTATTTTTTTATTTGTTGTATGTTTTGTTTTCAGAGTATATTAAGACATTAAACTGTGTACATTTCAATACACTGGAAAAGAAGGCGTGTTCTAAAACTTTTGCCTGGTAGTGTATGTGGTTTATTTCTTCTTTTTTCTATAGATACACACTAAATTCTGCAAAAATGTCACATAAGATTATTAATTTAGTTTAGAACAGCTGGATTCTATACCAATTGTTAAGTTATGTACATAGTTATTAAGGTTGGAAAAGACCACTCACACTCACTGCAGTTTTATTGGAGAGGAAGGTAAAATAAACCTCCTTCTAGGCAATTACTATCAATTCTGCCATGCCATGCTAAAAAAAAAATCTTCACAACATTCTAGGGACAGTCAGTTAACTTTCCTGGATCAAAATATCTAGCATGTGTGGAAGACAGTGCTGGACTGGTGCCACTGTATTCTGCTTAGGAGCATATTACTTTGTGGAGGGTATAGATTGAATTGCTTCAAATGGGTTATATCCCAATTGTAGGTGGTAGGTGATAGACTCCATTGGGGTCTAGGGCTGCCTACTTTTCTGATAACTACAATAGGGTGCAGTTACTGCAGGAAACACTTAGATGATTAGAGAGGAACTCCTGATGTCCAAAAAATGTCTAACTTAATGATTTTTATAGTTGTTTATTGAAGCTATACAAGTAGAGCCAATGTGTTTTTCGGGGGAGTTGCCTCCTACTTTTTCAGGGCTGTATTTATTATAGAATGGTGAGACTCTTAGAGGGTTAAATATATTCAAACAGTAGTGCAGTATGCCGACTTTGTAGAGCAGAGACAACCTAAGCAATTCCCCTGAAATGCTTTGGCTCTACTGTACTTGTGTACCGGTACTTTTATCTTCAATAAGCAACTATCAAGATCATCAAGTGAGACCTTTTTTTGGACATCGGGGAGCTCTTCTCCAATCACCCAACTGGATGAAAATATAGCCTCCTATAATGATACTTGTGGATATTAGAAAAACATGCAATTTTTTATTAAAAATTGGTTTGTCATTCCTACAGCTTTATTTGAAAAAAAAACTTTCTTGATGAAAAATTAACTTTTTCCATACACAACAAATGTCTTTTTGGCCTCTTGAGCAATCCTTGGGATAAAAGTTAATTTGCCAGATTATTATACTGGCATTAGATATGTTTGAACTTGTTAATTAAGATGCCTCTACAGTTTCTTTTCTGCAAACTGAACATCCCCAATGTTTTCACTATTTTACAGCAACTGGGATTTTTCATTCTGTATAAAAAAATGTGCCTACCTCTAAACCATTGTTTTATAAGCCTGGGCAGCTTGAAAGACACAAGGAAAGGGCAGGACATTTAGGTGATGACAAGAAAGACAGGTTTGTAAAGCAGCTTGTGAATCAAGGGAGACATTCAATGTATAATAATCAGCTGCTTCTTTTTATGGCATCAGCATGAAGTGAGCCTTGTCTTTCAAGATGTGTAGTCATATGCAAGGTTCATCAAGTACAGAAAAAAAGTATATTTCAGATGTTTTTTAAACATCAAAAATAAGCATAATAATAAAGCAGAATTAATTAGTGTGAGCATGTATGTGTCTATGTAAAAGGATGGAGTGTTCATCAATAAAAAAAAAAGAAAAAAAAGCTCAGAAGTTAAAAGGCACATGGTACCATGACCAAACAGTCCTGTGCAAGTCAATATTAAAATGTAGCCATTTTCAGTAGGATCCATATTTTTAGTAACATTGGATGAGCTAAAGGTTTGGTTTAAGGTCCGGTTCACACCAGGATTGCACGGTAATGTGCACGTTCAAATGCACACATTTCCATGCAAGTCCCACACATGCCTGTGTGGTGTGATTTGACAACCTATTCATTTGAAAGGGCTGCAAAATGCACTGGACCATGCAAAAAGTAGTACTTGCATTATTTTTAAAAACTGCACCAAACGACATGGTATTGCAATACCATGCAATTTGGTGCTTGCAAATGCTCTGCTTTTGAGATCTGCATTTGGGTGCCATTAACAATACATTGCCACCTGCATGTACTGTAGATTGCAACGGCAGCGAGTTAACCTGCAGTGTGGGAAACGTGTATGGACAACACCTTTCCCACAACAGGCTCTGGTCTAAACCATCCCTAAGACAGAACCTTGGCTGTTCAGTTGAATACTCAAATATTTACATGTTCTGAAAACCTTGTATGATAGCAGTATTGCTACCATTATTATACACGAGAACTTCCCACTGTCAATGGTTGTTAAGAACATTAGGGGGTTCAAGCACCACCAACCTAACCCATGATGTCACTGGCCCCATTCAATTACAGGGCCTGGAATCCCTGGCCTTTTAAGCAAAGGAGTCGGGGATAGTTTAAAAGAAATGGCATGGGGCCAGGGAAGGGGGAGAAGAGCATGCCCCCCCCCCCCTGAACCATACCATACCATATACCCTTAACATTGAGAGGGTACCTTTCCAGGGAGGACCAACCTGGAAAAGCACCTTTTCTTCCTGTTGATGAGGACAAGTTATTTTTCTCCACAATCCTTGCCTGGTGGTTGTGGGGGTCTGTAAGTTAAGGGGTTATTGGAATCTGGAAACTCCCTTTAACAACAAGGGGGCACCCAGGTACCACTCCTACACATTCACCAAAAATATTTTAAGTGTAAATATAATCAATAGGCACAGTCCTTAAAAAAAAAATAGCAAGTCCCACAATGTACATCAATCATCAATTACCTTGTCCGGTAGATCCATATCAGTATTGATGTCCAATGCCTGCCAAAAAACAAACAAAAAAACTGTCAACTGCTGGCACCTTTTTATTCTTGTACCTTCACTCCTGCCAAATGACAGACCCAGAGGATGCCAGCTAAAATAAAAAAGGGGCGGGGTCTCCAGGGTGATGTAACTGACCAAATGTGGACATGACCATATTTAGTCTATGATGTCATGGGGATCACTGGGATCATTAAGATTTAAACACACTCTGTTCTTTGTAAGTGTCAGTTTTTCTGTAGTAGGTTGTATACATCGCATAGATTCTCCACTTCACAGGTAGGGTCATGGAATCCCCCAAGCATACTATTTAAAGGAATTTTGCTTTTCACTTTAAGCATTATCAAAATTTCTGCTCTGGAATAAAAAAAAAATGTTTTGCTTTAGTACATTTCCCCCAGGGCAACGTCCAAGCCTCTATGCCATTATTTTTGACAATTCCTTGCCAGTTAGTGTAGACAATGGACATCATTGGTTTTTCACATTTGGCTCCCATTGAATTCCATGGGGTTCAGATTTGGCACCTGAATTTTAATATTGTTTGCCAAACCTTCACCGAACCAAACCCAGGTATATTTGGATCATCACTAGTAAGTATACCAAGATAAGTTTTATTACCTTACCTGTCCTGTTACATTATTGTGTGAATATCCATTGTGCCCAATAAGAAGGGTTTAAAGCGACCATGTCACTAAACAAAAATTCTTAAACTGAGAAAAAGTATACATTACCTTTTTTTCTGCCCTCACCACTGAGTGTTTTATCAATCCTGAGACATTGTCTACTAAAGTCTCCACTGAAACCAACACTTCCATGCGTGTTTGTAATTGAAAACAGTGGAAGACTACTATGGATGTGAACCAATGTCCTACTAGTGATTTCATTATATTCCCTCACAGTGAGCAAAATACACACAAAGACAGAACAGTATTCTACTTGTTGATCAATAACTGGGTTAGTTTATCATTTCAGTAATGATATTGTCACAAAGGGGATGGGTGTTTTTTTTAATGATTGTACTATTTGTCTTCTCTAATAAATGTATTCTCTTAGGACACACTTTATGCCCTGTACACACGATCGGACATTGATCGGACATTCCGACAACAAAATCCATGGATTTTTTCCGACGGATGTTGGCTAAAACTTGTTTTGCATACACACGGTTGCACAAATTTCTCAGAACTTCCGATCGCCAAGAACGCGGTCACGTACACCACGTACGATGAGACTATAAAAGGGCAGTTCAGAACCAAGCACGGCACCCTTTGGGCTCCTTTTGCTAATCTCATGTTAGTAAAAGTTTGGTGAGAGACGATTCGCTCTTTTTCAGACTCGTGGCTTTCAGATCGTTTTCTGCTGTTCAGTTTGTGCTTGTGGGTTTGTATCTGGTCTTCAATGCGTGCAGCGAGTACAATTGACTTGTCATTGTGTTCGTGTTCGTTCGTTATTGATTTACAGGTCGCTCTTTACAGGCCTTGCTGTTCTTCAGTGCGTTCTGTTACTTCGTTCTGAGCACCCGACCATTTTCTAGCCATGTTGCGTACTGTATATGTACTCCTTGTAGAGTTCGTGCTGTGCGGGGGCTTGATGTTGGGGTCCTTACCCTGACACAAGTCCAGTCCATGAACAGGGTGGGGAGGAGTTCATGGACCAAGAATTGGTTGCTCCAGCGTGACCAGTTCTGTCACATACTTTTGCTCCGTGAGATCGGTGAGAATAATCCTGGCGATTTCAGGAACTTTCTCAGGATGACAGACCCCGTATTTCACTGTTTGTTGGCTTTGCTGACCCCCTATATCAGCAGGCAGGATACCTACATGAGGCAAGTCATCACTCCGGAGCAGAGGCTCGTCGCCACCCTGCTGTACTTGGCAATGGGGAGAAGCCTTCAGGACCTCAAGTTCTCGACAGGCATCTCCCCCAGGCTCTGGGGATCAATATCCCGGAGACCTGTTCTGCCATCATCCAGGTCCTGCAGAAGGGTTATTTTAAGGTAAGATTTTTATCCTTTAACATCACATGTTATTGTATTTAATGTTTGCTAATATATTGTATTTCTTTCCTCATTCCCTAATTACCATGATTGTAATATGCTGTGAATGTCCCCTTTGTCCTCATGCATGCTGGATTTTTATGTAATTTTTATTTTTGTCCTTCATACATATTTGCCTTCACTAACCTCCCCAGCATCCTCTCCTGGCCCTATATTCACCTCGTGTAGTCACTTAACAATATATTTTGTCAGCTCCATAGTTGTGCTTTACACTAAATACCCCCTAAAATGTTAAAAAATGTGATGTGTGCTTTAAATTCTGACAGAGTGCCAGAGGTTTTTTTGGGGGGTCACAAAATCATTTGGAACCCTCCCCCCCAACTGCTAACTCAGCTGATACCAAGTCTCTATCTGCTGACTTTGCCAAACCCATACACACTATACCCACCTCTTTTGTGGTCAGATTTATGGATGAATTCCCCAAAGCATGTAGTACAAGGGCCTGCCTGAATACTTTTAAATGATACTGTTTAAAGTTTTTGGATCCTATTATTATCTTGATAGGTAATAGCAGAATGTAAAAATGTGCTAAAATGTATACAGTGTATATTTATATCTTTGTATTATGACACTTCTTACCTGTGCAGTGGGCTGCCAATAGTGTAAGTAAGGAGGGGCTGGCCAAAGTAATACACATTATTTAGGCATTCATCTCTCAATGAAGTGGAGAGGGTTACCTGTCCAAAACATCTCTCCCCCCTGGTAAAATTCACCAAATGGCCCATGAGAGGGGGAGGGGGGGGAATCTGATAGGTGGACCTTATACCTTTGTCTTTAAATTCTCCTTAAAATAAATGTAATACTGATGTTGGCCAAGAATGTTTGTGTCTAATCTGCTTTCCATGTTTATGTGAAAAAATATTAATTTTATTTTCTTGTTTGACTCCACAGTTTCCTTCCAACCCACAGGAACGGCAGACTGTGGCCTCCCACTTTGCCCAGCGGAGGGGCAATTGATGGGAAACATGTCCACATTGTCCCACCACCCAACTCGACGTCATACTATTATAACTACAAGGGGTTCAATAATATTGTGATGTTGGCGGTGGTGTTGGCTACTTACGAGTTTCTGTATGTGGACGTGGGGAAGAATGGCCGGATGTCAGATGGTGGAGTCATCACCCAGATGGAGTTCTACAGGCATCTCCAGAATGGCAGCTTGGACTTGCCACTTCCAGAAGACAATGTGGAAGGACTCCCATTTGTCTTCATTGCGGATGAAGCGTTTGCTCTGGGGACCATCTTATGCAGCAATTCCCTATGAGGACCCTCACCCCGGACCAGAGGGTTTTTAATTACCGGCTGGCCAGAGCCAGAAGAGTGGTGGAGAACACATTTGGAAAAATGGCCAGCTGGTTCCGCCTATTTCTTACACCCATACACATGAGTATAAACTGAATAACATCATCCTGGCTTGCTGTGTTCTCCACAACTTTTTACGGAGAAATTCTGTGAACTATGCTGGCTCAGTCGGGCCTGAATATGGAATTCAAGTAAATGAACCAACCCTGACAGCGCTTGAAGCTGGCCGTCCTGGCTTGCCCCCCCTGAGTGCCCGCGAGGTCCGTCTAAGATACCTTGAATACTTTGCGGGTAGGGGGGCCATCAATATGCCAGACAATGTCTGAGACATTTTTTAAATAAAAAACAAATTTGAACAACTAAAATATTTGCTGACATTTACTGCTTGTCTTTCTTTCAGCTGACCCTGACATAAATTTGGGGAGTCCTGAAAATGGCGTAATTGTGTAACATTAGAAAGCATTGCTGGGTGTTATTTACTAAAGGCAAATACACTTTGCACTACAAGTGCACTTGAGACTGCACTGAAACTGCGCTTGTAGTGCAAAGTGGATTTGCCCTTAGGAAATAACCCCCATTGTCACAGAAACCAACGATTTTACCAACCAAAAATTTGGGGAGCATTGAAAGAAGAATCCACACATTCTTGATGAACAATCTTTTTAATACAAGCACAATCACATGTGCATTTACCAAAGGTTTTTAAAACAAACCAACATGTTTGTTGTATAACAATTTTGGGGTCACATTAGTAAAAGTAGAAATGTCCATTTAAGGTAAAACAGGAATGTTTAAAACCAACAAGAAATACACAAATCTGGAACTTACAAAGTTCAACTTTGGTAGAAATTGAAGGCAATATCAGACATGAGTATTTATAAACTGTGTTTGATATTGCGTTCAGATGGGGTGAAGTCACCCCTGGAAAAGCCAAATTTTGAAGATGCACACAAATTCACGAATGTCAACATGTGCTAGCTGCCATCACGGGGGATCAAGGGATGTGTTTTGTGGGTGCAACCCCTTCCTCTCAGCTACTTTATTATTGAGAAAGGGGTTGCACCCACAAAACGCATACATTGATCTCCGTGATGGCAGATGGCACATGTTGACACACTGTG